>NC_061112.1:21804201-21806415 GCF_002878395.1 Capsicum annuum | reverse complement strand
AATACCACCTCGTGGTAAAAGTGTGTAATTCGCAATGATAATTATTATATCATATCATGAAAACATTAAGACAATCATATAAATCAAAGTTTATTCATTCAACCATCATAATCTCATAATCGAATTATTTAGACATAATCTCACCTGTAAAATCATGTAAAACCATAATAAAATTAAAGCTTTGGGCACAAAAACGGAAGATTGCTCTTGTTCAAAACCCCACATACCTTGAAATTGACTTCTTGATTACGGAATCCTGTTCGGACAAATAATAGGTGCTCCTCAAAGGTCTTGAATTGAGGAGTTCATTTATCGGATTAATTTTGGATTTCTACGGTGAAATTGAAAGATATTTGGAGCTCAAAATGGACCTAGGGTTTAGTTCTCTCAATGTTTTTTATGCAAGAACATGAATTTTATGGCTCAATATAGATATAAATGGACAATTTTCGTCCGTGAGGTGAAGGCATAATGACCAAAATGCCCTTAAAAATTAAATAATTTTCGAATCTGTCCTTTGGTGAATTGTTTTGATAGTCTGAAGTAGATCAACCATAACGTTTTACTCCGATATCCAAATTGGATGAAACCAATTTCATTAGAAAAAGGACTCTCATATCTTTCCGTTGATATATAGTATCTCACCCAGATCATTGTGTACAAGGAGTTATGATCGTTTGAAGTTGACCCAAAAATTCACTTTTGATAGGTTGAAGTAGATCAACCATAACTTTTTGCTTTGATAGACAAATTGGATGAAACCAATTTCATCGGAAAGAGGACTCGCAGAGCTTTCCGTTGATATATAGTAGATCACCCAGATTATTATGTACAAGGCGCTATGATCGTTTAAAGTTGGGGCAGAAATACGTCAGGCCTCAGTACTTTTTTTCCTGCACGTTTTACTGTTCACAGTTCGATCGAAATGGTTGTAGTTCGATCGAAATGGTCGTAACTCATCGCTCGAGTGTCCGTTTTCGATGATCTACATATCGTTGAAAAGCTTATTCGATACTCTACGCAATGGTAGGTCAACGTCTTAGAAATACTACACCAAAAATTTATAGATCGCTCTAAAGCGCAGAACTCGATACGTTTCTTACGAAATCTTTACGAAGAAAATTTTCTGGGGTATTACATTATCTCCCCCTTGGAAACATTCGTCCTCGAATGTCGATTGATATGATAAAAGCATTGATCAACTGACCTTCTTAAGGGACGCGAACATCTGAGACATATCGGCACAATTGGAATTACAGTTTCTTAGTCCTCATACTGAACATGCATATCTGACGCATAAATATCTAGCTGAATTGACTCTGGAATGTATGAATGCGTATGCAACAATAGCCAATTCAAGGCTCGTAATGAGAACTTGAGCATGAACTAGATATGTTTAAAATACGGAAGCTTTAAGAAGTCACGGGGTATCTCCCCCTTGGGACTCTATGTTCCTCTACATTACTTATTTCACAGGGTCACTTAGACTGTGCACGGGGCACCTATGAATTAGCTCATATTCATGACGCACGAACAGAGGTATACTCGTGACTACTGAGATGCTCCATATGGAAATGATTTCATTCCTAAGATCCTTCGATAACATAATGAAATGATAAATGAGAAGGTACACTATACGATTCTAATTGACTGAGCTAGAATACTTGAAAAACAAAGATCGTTTAGTAGAAGTTTACAAATTGAAGCATAACTAGCTTCCAGAATCTGAAACATGTACACCACAATCCCTCAAGATAACCACTTAAAACTTCAACTAACCACAATATACATGAAAGCTTAATCTTAATCTTACTTCACATTACCAATTAGCTCAAAATAAGTATACACCATCTAGAGCTTCAACGTTTTCAGCTCAACTTCGAAATTTCAATCTTAGAGTCTAACGCTCAACTCAAATTTTTCTCATCCTTAACGGACCACACTACCTCTGTCATCGCTTATTAAAATCACGCTTGTAAACTTATATTTCAAAACCATAAGAATCAAAATCACATCTAAGAATCTCAACCATTACAGTCATACACTAATCCTCGAAATTAAAGCAGTCCCATAATATCTTGGGTGAACTTTCTCATCATAAACACAACATCAAAATTAATCACGAATCAACCAAACTTAGGCTCTTATATCCACTATTCAAGCCTACTAGATCACTTCCTAACAACTAATACCATTAATCAAGAAATCGTCACA
>NC_061112.1:21777596-21801201 GCF_002878395.1 Capsicum annuum | reverse complement strand
GGCAACGACTCACATGACAATGTACTATCACTAAAGGTACAAGTGCCAACACTAGGTGGACACAAATTGATCTTACCAGAAGAATAAATTCGGTCATCAGTTGGATCAACTAGTGTATGAACAGTCTCAACAAATACATTATCACTATGTGGAAAAGAATCATTAAGATCACATGAAAACAAACTATCACTTACCCTCAATTGACTACTAGCCACACAATGATCTTTTACTTTTAGCAAAGTTTAAGGTTTAGCTTTGTTACCTTGTAGCTCACATGAATGATTATCTTCACCTTGGTTTTCAACATTGAAGTCACACACATATGAGACATTATAATTTTGAAACCTGGAACATCCTAAATGAATATTACAAGTATCAACTATTCTCACACCACACCATACCTCTTCTTGATACTCCCCAAGTGAAATGAGTACCCTTACTTGTTGATCAATCCAAAACCCTCTTACATCTTGAATAGGATTTTGAATTGCATGTAGAGATAACCCTAAATATTTCACTACTTCGTGGATATGGTATGTACAAGACATTGAGTATCAAGTTTAATATCAAACCGTACAACACTAAAAAGTCACTTTTGTTCTAAGAAGCCGCCTCTCGAGGTCTTGCCACATTTTAAAATATTGAGCTTACTCTACTTCCATGGAATATGGATCATTCTATCCTAGTTCCAATATTATTTCCATGTCGAGAACAAGTCACATTAGAATAAGGATAAGAAGTACAAGTTTTTGCACTATAAGAAGTAGAGAATGTTCTTCGCCTATGGTCCATACGACGTCTTCGAATTGGTTTTGCCCACATATTTATATCCTCACACCTTTTATCACAATCATCCTCAAAGATTTCATAAGACATAAAAGAGAAAGAACCATACCTCATATTGTCTTCATCACTATGGTATGTAATATGAGAACCCCCATACCCTTCATCTTCACTATCGAATTCATCATAAGGTACTTATAATCTTTCATGTTCATCATAAGATCCATAAGTCCCATTTATTTCACATTCATATTTGGATTAGATCTCACCAACATATCACTCATGATTATAAACATAGTGTTCATAAAATTCATCTTCAAGAGATTCTAAGGCTATGAATGATATTCTTCCTTATACCTCCTTTTGTACCTACAAAACTAGCAGAAACATTAGTAATACAAAATCATTGAAGCCTAAGTCAACATCAATTTGGTGATCAAGAAGCACGTTAGCTTATTATTGTGGATTTCATCGACATCGAGGTCCCTTCTCTGTAGTAAAAAGTTGTGCCAGTTTCATAATTTCCTTGCCTATTTTTACTTCAGCTATAAAAGGCTTTTTGGCACCTTAGAACCCTATTTAGGATTTGGTATGTCGAGGGCCATTATCAGGGATGGGGTTCTCACTTATGTAATTTTTGTTCAGAGACTCGCTTGAATGATATGGTGTGAAACATAAGGTGGAAACACCTTACCATCTTTAATCAAGTGGGCAAGTAGAGGTCTCCAATTGAGAGATCAATTTTATTTTTGTGAAGACTGTGACAGTCAATAGAACAAATTGAGCTAGAATGTTTGGTGATGCATTATAGGCTTACCGGACAACATTTAAGACCCCTGTTGGTGTTTGTCCATATCAGCTCGTGTTTGGAAAATCATTACTTTCTTGTCGAACTTGACCCCAAGGCATTTGGGCCCTCAAGAGGTTGAATCAGCATGGAATAATGCAGCAAAGTTAAGACTTGAGCAATTTAATAAGATGGATGAGTTTCGTCTTAAAGCAATGAGAGTTCAACTTTGTACAAAGAAAAGATGAAGTTATACTATGAATAAAGATTAAGAAGAGAGAGTCCACTACTGGTGATATAGCTCTACTATTTGATTCTAAGCTTTGCTTATTTCTTGGCAAACTGAGAGCAATTTCCACTACATAATTTCTGATGAAAAAAGTCAAACCTACCTGTTCAGGCCCACTTATTCATCCTGTAACCTTCCTTTATCTTTTCTTCCTCAATTTGTTGAGCATAAGTCATCAACATGATATTTCCATTGCCTCTGATCAACTCTGAAACTAAATCATCATAATAAAGTAGAAAGGTCAGAATCTCTCTCTCTCGATCGGAGTAAATAGTAGTAGTAAAAGAGTGGATAAAATCAAGGAACGAAATTAATCTTGATTTAATTTTCAAAACATCATTTTTCGATGCAAAATCTCTTAAATCATCCATAAGGTGGTACAATTTCCTATTTAAAAGAGTCCATTTAAAGTGAAAATTTGGGATAAATTCCCCTTTTAGAAAACAACAGTAAAATCATGATTTAGTCGAAAATCATACCACTAAGTGAGAGTGAATGTACCAATGCCTATGCATTCCATCACATGTATCCAAACAATACAATCATAAGCGGCCAAGCCTCTATAGACTAAAACCACGTCCTTTATAAGAATAATACTCACTTGGAGTCCGACTGGTATCCTAACCACGACCTCGATCCCAACAGTATAACACTAGCATACATATATAATATAATTCAAAGAAAACTATGATCCAATCCACAAGTTATGAAATAAACCTTATACTAAAGGGTCCTTAGCATCAACTATGCTCAATATGCTATTAATCTAAGGTGATAGGGTCCTATAGACTTAACAAGTATTTCATCTTAAAGGTTGATTTACCCTTATATACAATGAAATCCTAAATTAGGCTAAGTCATGATATTCTACCCATAATCAAATCCAAACATCCTTACCTAACATGCAATATATATTATACTTTATCTCATGAATAAGAGTATATTGAAGCCAACTTCGATGCCAATAGTAAGTCTAAAGTCATCCACAAATCGCTAGTGCTTGCTCCACGATCCCGAAATGTTGTCATGCTATCAAAATAGTAATCTACATATCATTTGGAGTAAAACAAGATCCATATTTCTATATAAAAGATCGTGTTAGAATTTGGGTCCAAAATTGAATCTGTCACGAGGTCCCTCAGTATCAATCCATATCAGTCTGCCACAAACAAACCATAACAACAACAATAAAGTAACTGGCTAGTCCAAATAAACAATACCTAACCAGGGCTCCATAAACCCAAAAGGTTCAATCAACACTCAAAAAACAACAATCATAGTATATACCTATGTAATCCCTTATAAGGCCGATATATATAAGAAACAAACAGCATACTGGTCAAAGGCAACGCATATGAATAATTAGTGCAATGTAAATCTATAGTACCATATATGACCCAAATGCCATAATACACCCAGTGTATACACCTCCTCCAACTCGACGGCTCACAAAGGCAGAACCTACAATGACCTATCTTCCCCAATACGACGATCACAAATGAAGAGGCCCTTAGGGGATTCAAGAATATTTGTACACTAGCCTGGTCCTGGTTCAGGATCTCCAATAATCATCATCACCAGTCCAATTTGTCCAGTACCGAAGATATGCATATATAATATATATACGGACTTGAACCGTGGCTAAAAGAGTGTGAGTCTGTAAATCCATCACCCCAAATTAGTTTTGGGACTAAATCATTGTAATAGAGTAGAATGGATCAAAATCTTTCTCTCAGCCAGAGTAAATAGTAGTAAGCGAGTGGATAAAATCAAGAACTAGAATCAATCTCGATTTAATTTCCAAAACATCATTTTTAGTTGTAAAAGATCATAAATCGTCCATTAAGGTGGTGTGATTTTTGATATAAAAGAGTCTGTTTAAAAGTGGAAATTAGGGATAAATTTTCTTTTTAAAAAATGATAGTAAAATCATGATTTAGTCAAAAATCGTACTACTAAGTGAGCATGAATGTACCAAAGTCTGTGTGCCATCACCAGTATCTAAATAATACAATCATAAGCGACCAAGCCTCTATAGACTAAAGCCACATCCTTTATAAAAATATAATACTCACTTGGGGTCCAACTAGTATCATAACCACGACCACAGGCCCAACAGTATAATACTAGCATAAATATATACTATAATCCAGGGAAAACTATGATCCAATCCACTAAGTCAAGAAATAAACCTTATACTAAAGGGTCCTTAGCATCAACATGCTAGTAAAATACGGTGATAGGGTCCTATAGACATAACAAGTATTTTTTTTGGTAAATAAAAAAAATTATTTCACCAAGTAACGAATTTACAGGACTAGATAGAGCGGACCAACTATCTCTCAAAATATAAAAGAAAAATCCAGTAAGCTCACAGTAACAACCACGGAACCACTGGTCTTATAGGACTACAAGAAACTAAATAAACATAACAAGACTGAAAATACTTCTTTAGGGTATGGCGATTAGCTGTTGCGGAATTGCATTCCACTTTTTTTTATTTTCTGCCACTAATGCAAATGTGCACAACTATTTTTTTGCAAACTCTATCTTCCTGAATCTCCCCTGCTAAAATCTCATTTGTTTCCTTTCTCTCCATATTATATATATCAGCAATGCAAACACACAGGATGGTATAGCTTTTTTTCCCACTTTGCCTCTTGCCCAGTTTGCCAGCCAATCTACTTCCTGCTGCCAATCTCCTATGTTTCTTTGAATACCTAGCCATGATAGTAATCTGTACCATAATCCTCTGGTTATTGGATATTTAAAGAATAGGTGAGCATGCGTTTCTTCAGCATTATGACAATAGACATATGAGGTATCCATATTAATTCCAAATTTTGCAAGTCTGTCAATTGTTGCTAATCTCTTCAATAATGCAAGCCACAGAATAAATTTGTGCCTTGGATGAATGCTTGGTTGAAGAATAATCCTCTTCCAGGGAACTTTTGGTATGTCAGGGGGAATGGCTAGGTACAGCTCTTGATAGAGAATTTCCCTTGCACCTTTTGCTAGTTTAATCTATCCTAGAAGTTACCCTGTAGACCAGGTGCAAGCATAATTACCTTCCTAGATTAAATCACTTTCCTTACTACCCAAGTAGCATTTTTTGGGATTCACCAGTCTTCTATAGAATCACCCTTGTGTAATAGGCATGCACCCATTTAATCCATAAGCAATCAAGCTTTTTTGGTTAAAGCCCACACCTGTTTTGCAACTGCTTCTTTGTTCCAGTTGCAGAGATTCAATATGTTTAGTCTACCTGCTACCTTAGGCAAACATAACTTTTCCCAAGATACTAATGCTCTCTTTGAAGGGCATGTGTGACTACCTTAGGCAAACATAACTTTTCCCAAGATACTAATGCTCTCTTTGAAGGGCATGTGTGACTAGTCTACAAGAATACCCTACAATGAGAATTTATAAATTTCATGATCTTCTTAGGTAGTATGAATATCTGCGCCCAGTAAGTGTGTATGCCAAACACTATAGATTTTATCAACTGTAGCCTTCTAGAGTAAGATCGAAGTGTGGTAGACCAACACTTCATTCTCTTAAGAATTTTTTTACCAAGGGGTAGCATTGATCCACTGTTAGCTTCCTGTAAGATAGTAGTACCCCTAGGTACTTGAATGGAAGAGACCCTTCATTAAATCCCAATGTTTATAGTAGATGTTATTTTACTGATTCTTTGAAACCTGACATAAAAATGGAGCAATTTTCCTAATTAACATAAAGTCAGAGGCAGCAGAGAATCTATCAAATGCTTGTTTCAGGAGTTCTATAGAGGAAGCATCAGCTTTGCGGAACATAAGTAGATCATCAGCAAAACATATATGGAATACACCTAATTTCTTACACCTGGGTGGAACTGGAAGCTAGGATTTGAAGTGATGTGAGCTAGTTCTCTATTAAGATATTTCATGGCAATCACAAACAAATAAGGTGATATGGATCACTTTGCCTGATCCCCCTCTTCCCTTGGAATGGCTTAGTAAGTCCCCCATTGAGTCCTAAGGAATAAGTCACAGTGGTGACACACTCTACTACCCAGCCAATAAATTTTTTAGGAAAGCCAATTTCTACCAGCATTTTTTTAGGAAGCACCACTCAACACTATCATAAGCTTTTCTTAAATCAAACTTCATCACACACCTAGGAGATAAACCTTTCCTATTGTACCATTTGAGTAATTCATGGATAAAAATCACATTATCAATAATAGATCCCCTTTTTATGAAAGTTGACTAGAAAAGGATGATAATAGTATACATTACATCTTTCATTCTATTAGTAAGCACCTTTTTTATAATCTTGTAGAAAGTAATACAACATGCTCTTGGTCTGTAATCTTTAACTGTTGTAGGAGAAGGAAACTTTGGCACAAGTGTCACAGTACAGCTGAAGGTCTTAAGAAGTTTACCTGAATGGAAAAATTCTTGCATAGTCAGTAGCACATCAGTCTTCACTATGCTCTATTGACTAGTATAGAACTCAATTGGCACACTATCCACGCCTGGTGATTTCTCACTCGGCATGTCTTTGATAGCATTCAATATTTCCTCCCCTGTGACTTCCTTTATGAGGTTAATTTTTTGTGTACCTCTTTTGATTACTTCAGAATTTGGCAAAGGCATCCCAATTGTTGCAGTTTCTAACAGTCTGGTAAATAAAGTTACAAATTTTTATTCCACCTGTGTTGGTTCTCTGAGCTTTTCCCCTTGGTCAGTGTAGATTGAGGTAATTGCATTTCTATTTGCCCTTATCCTGCGTTGATCATGAAAAATTTTGAGTTAGAATCTCCACAAGAAATCTATATAGCCCTGGATTTTTGTCTTAGAGCTTGTTCTTCCACTAGGCTCCAATGGTGCATTTTTTGAATAAGCATTTTTCCTCCTCTATCAGGTTCTGATTAAACCCATCATTGGTTATTTTATCCTGAACAACTATAAGTTGTTGTCTGGTAGTTTGTAAGTGTCTTTCATAGGAAGCCATATGAGAGTTGAGATTTTCTTTGAGTGCTTTCAACTTCTGAGCTAACTGATACATTCTGGTTCTAGCATATCTATGTGCCCAAGTTCCTGAAATAATGTCTTGGTGATGCTGCATGACAGTAGAATATAGTTTGAATGGGTTTGGTCGATTGCTCAGAGTTGGATTACAGTGCATCAAGATTAGGGAATGGTGAGATATTCCTGGTAGCAAGTAGTCATCCTCCACTGCACCATAACTTTGTAGCCACTGGTAGTTGCCTAAATCCCAATCTATTCTTGAGTAAACTCTATGTTGTTGGTCCTGTTTACTACAAAAGGAGTAATAGCATACCTTATACCTCAAAAGGGTGATCTGCAAATGATCCAAGCAATTCTTGAAGTCCTGTATTTCAGCACAAGTAACAGGGGAGCCCCAATCTGTCATCTGAACTCAAGAGGGTATTGAAATCCCCACTTAAGATCCATGGTTCCTGAATGCTAGTACTCAGCCCCACCAAACCAGTCCACATTGATACTCTTTTTGCAGCAGTGTTTTTTGCATAAACAATTGTAATATAGGCAGCAAAGAATTCTGCAGGGCTTTCAACATAATAGTGCATAAATTTCTCATGTGTCACCAATACTTACACATGTATTTATGATCTCCACAGTACTCAGATTCTACCATTTTGGTTCTCTGCATAATTACAAATATTGTTCCATCCTTATGCAACCTTATTCAGGATAATGGAGCTTTTGTGTTGTTTACCTATATCTCTAAACATCCCATCAGATCAATCTTCTGGTTATTCAGAAAGAGTTTAAGCTTCTTCTGTTTGAGGGGTTGGTTTAAACCCCTCAAGTTTTATGTTGCACATATCATCTAATATTGGAGGCATGTCAGGGTCACCTGGCTCTTCCTCTTGTTCACCTATAGCTTCCAGAACTGAGAACCTATTATCATTCCCAGAGGTGCTAGTACCTTCTTCTAATCCATTTCTTTTAGTCATAAGTTTTGTTCCCACTTGAGTAGCCAACAGTTCATCCCTAGACTGGGTTTGATCATGGTCAGCTTGGATTTGGTTTGCATTGTTGGCTTCAGTTGTTGTGGTCTTATTTTTCTTAGCTTGCCAATCTTGGCGCATAGGTTTTCTTCTTATTCTATTTCTTCTCCTTTTTTCGGCTTCTCTTGGAATTCATTCTCTTGTTCTTTAGTTTTAACTTCCTTTCGACAATCCTCAAAAGCATGCCCAAATCGTAGGCAGTGGTTGCAGAAATGAGGTTTCCAGTCATACTCTATAGGCTGGTGGAACATATCCGTAGGGGTCACCATTTCTACAGAGTTTATCAGTGGTTGAAAAGCATCCACTTCCACACAGACTCGAGCATATAAGATACGTTCCATATAGCAGTAAAGTGGTCAGGGTGCAAAGGTCGTCCAATTCTTCTTGCAATTTTGCTTAAAGCTTTACCAGACCAATATCCAACAGGTAGCATAGGCAATGTTATCCATAGCGGGATTGATGTGATACAATTAGGGTCAAACTCAAAATCAATCTCCCATGGTTGAACTACAAAAGGTTTATTATGAAATGTATAGGGGCCATTGAGTAGAACTTTATCGCGATCTTCACTTGAATCATATCAAAAAATAAAATAACCGGATTCATGCCCCAAAGTTTATGGCGTATCAATAAAATCCCAGATATTTGACACAAAACTCTCCATAGAGTTTTGGTAGGGGGTGTCCCCAACCAAAAGCCCAATTAAGGCATTCTGCCAGTATTGTGTTTGTTCTTTCAAGTCATCCTCAACGATATTCACATAGATTTTACCATCTTCCGTATTCGAAGGAATATAAGAGAGTGTTTTACCTGTTCCAACCTTGCAATTCTTAGAGGATTCCTTCTTTACTGGTTGCTGAGCAGGAGGTGCGTGTTCTGAGAATTGTAGTTTCCTATTTGGACATATAGATCCAAAATTTCGAAGGTGGACTGATGTCAGTGAGTCTGAATTCATGCTTGGTGCCTCATCCTCCTCAGGAATAGACCGATACCTGAGGGAAAGGAAGTTCCCAAAAGTCAGTGAAGGCAAAGAGCAGTTTATTTCATCCCGAGGAGTCACTAATTTCGTTGGTGTTTCCACTGGTTTTTCAGTGATTGCCATGAAGATTTACCCTAGGTGCACGTTAGCGACCTTGCAAATGTGCGCTGAGAGCATCCTCCCACAAAATGACTTTTCCATAACAAGTATTTCATCTTTAAGGGACGATTCACCCTTTTATCCCAAACTTCTAAATTAGGCTAAGTCATGGTATTCGACCATAATCATATTGTAACATTCTTACTTAATATGCAATATATATCATGCACTATCTCATGAAGTAGAGTAGATTAAAGCCTACATAAATGCTAAACAACAAGTCTTGAGTCATCCACAAATTGTTAGTCCTTGCTCCACGATCTTGAAACGCCGTCATGATATCAAAGTGGTAATCTACACGTCCTTAGAAGTAAAATAAGATTCATATTTCTATATAAAAAATCAAGTCAGAATTCGGGTCAAGAACGTACCTGTGGGGCCCTCAGATGGAATTCAAAATTGAATTTGTCATGAGGTCTCTTGAAGAACAAGGGATATATGCTAAAAATTTGAGCACAAATGGTGCATAAATCAAGGCCCAAATCATCCCTTAAGATCTTAGAATTTAAAAACTTAATTTCTAAGAATTTACAATGAAATGGGATGAAAATTGATGGAAAAAATAATGAGAAATGACCAAGGAGTGTTAGGCTAATATTACCTTAGCCTCAATAGATGATTCCCCATACTTTTCCTCTCTTAAAGCTCTCAAAATGGTGGATAAATGGTTGAAAATTGAATGAGAAATTCGGGTGAAAAAGGGGATTTAACAATCCCCAGATGCCTCTAAAGCGGCTACTTGCCCGCTTAAGTGAAACAAGTCTGCTAAAGCGGTCCTTGACCGCTAAACCGGACCTCAGCCAAATGGCCAAGGCCTCTTAATTGGCTCAAGGTCGCTAAAGCGGCTCTTTGATTACTAAAGCGGTAATACCAGTTATCAGACACCAGATTTTGGTTAAGTCCAAAATGAACTTCGACCGGGTTCTTATAATTTGTTTGAAATCTCATGCGTGCAAACGAACTATGCTACCATACCAAATTTAACATGCTGGACCCAATGAAATCATTAAAACTTTCATCTGAGATCATTTCAACTAAACATGGAGCCCACACCTATAGTTTTATTTTTTCATATAATCCACTGAATAGTCCAAAATGAGATATAATCTATAGTCCCTAATTCGGTTTCTATAATTAATTTCATTATTTAGATTATCTTGATTTTCTCTAGTTTTTCTAATATAATCTAACATCTCTTAATCTGTATAATATCCTTCTGGGTAAATTTCTTCGTATAACTGTTCTAGCCAATTTATAGTTTCAATTTCATAGTCTATTACTTTTTCTAATATTATTTTCTTAATATCTATTATTTCTATATCTTTAAGTATATATAAGATTAAAATTTTAAGATAATCTAGATAATCTATCTTTTAAAATTGGTTTTATTATAATATTTTGTAGTTGTTTGTTTTAGCCTTAGTAGTTCTTGCATTTTTTTATTAAGAAATTCTATGTATTTTATATCTTTATTTTCCATGTATTTGTCTATATTTATTTTTATCTGTTTTTCTAGTAACTGTATGTTTCTTATATCTTTTTCTAAAAATTCTATGTAATTTATCATGGTAAGTATTTGTAAGAGTAATTAGATAGGTATGGTATATAATTTACTCTAGTCATGTAATATTTACCAAATGCTTTTTCTAATATGATTTTTCTTATATCTACTACTTTTATATCTTTAAGTACATACAAAATAAGTATTTTTAAATTTATCTACCATCACATCATAATTATTCATTTTCATAGAATTGCTTTTTTCAAAATATTCCCTTCAACCATGTACATAACAAAATATGGTCATCTTAGATTACTATATACTAGATTATTCTTAAATAATATGTTCTTCGGTTACTATTAACATGGTAATCCGGATACTTTTTCCCTTAAACAGCGCCTCTACTCTGGTTACTCCCCACCACAGCTTCTTGCCTCATTGGTTTCACCTTTAGGATGGCATAGTCCTTAGGGACTTTTCTCCGTTTCCGCTTTGTTAATAAACTTCTTAACATATTATTCTTCGAATAATTCCACTATAAAGTAACTAATATGAATTTATTTTATCATATCATGATTGTTGGGAATTATGAATTTAGCTATTCATAATCATAAATAAATATACCTGTTCGGGTCGTTTTGATATTTCTGAAGTTTGTTCCTCCATAGCTTTTTTCATTGAAATATGTCTGTTTAATTAACTGAGTAAAATATTTGTTGTGGAATGGAGAGAGTATTTGCTTCAACGCATGAAGGCTTGCTTTGCAATGCCTTCAGTTGCCTTCATTTATAGAATGAAAAACTTTACAATCTTCACACGTTTTTTTTTAAATGTAAAACAACTACTAAAAAAGTCAAAAAAGGAGGCTACTACCTAGCCTTTAAATTTTCTACAAACCTACAAGCCTAAAAATCTACAATTATTACAACTTTTACGTAAAGTCTAAAGACTTTGTACAATAATTCAATATCTTGTCTCCGTGGATCTTGTCGTATCTGCTATATCTCCATTATTGCTTCTTATCCTATCTTTCCAGCTGGCATTTTGTTTTCTTTTATTCTAGATGTACTTCTGGAATAATGTTATCTTCTCCATTACATCTTGAACATTGGTGATCTGGATATTTGTGTCCAATTATTTTACAATATCTTGTCAGTAGTCCGTCTGAAATAAATCCTTTTTTAATTGCTCTTGCGGTAGATTGTTTTTCTGGGTTAAGTAATGTCATTATCCATTGTCTGACATCTTCCATATCTGCTTGTCGTAGCTCTTTTGAATTAGAGTAAATCATTTGATGATCTCTCGAATAATAGCTCCATATTGGGTTTCCATTAGTATAATTATTTGCTAGTTCTTGGATAATCGTAGCTAGTCCAATAAGTCGTTTGTTTGCGTAGAAGTCGGGTATCTCAATTCTGGGTATCTCCGGTTGCTGTGTAATATCTTCTGGTATGATCATATCTCTAGTTAGTCCTATCTTTACAACTTGTATAACTGGTTTTATTTCGTCATATAGTGTTTCTGCCGGTGCAGTATAACACTTTATGTAAAATAAATTTCCTTTTGTTATCCTTTTGTAGGTGGTGAATATCTTGTATAATTCTTCTATAGCTGTTAATTCTTCTCCGTCTTGGGTATATATGGTGTTTAATAGTCCATAGTCAAAACAGGTTTTTACTAGGCTTGGGTTAGTTTTGGGTAGTGCAATTAGTTTGTTATATCCTTGTAATTTTTGGGTTATATAGTTAGTGTTTGGTTCTTTGATGTTTGTAGCTCTGGGATTATGGTTTAGAAAAGTTTGTACTCTGTATATATTTTCTATGTATTTCTGGGCGGTGTAGTTGTAAACTTTTTTATCTTGGTTTAGGCTATCTCGGTATGTGTTAACTTGTGGGGGTATGAACAAGTGGTCTTTTTGTGTTTTTGGTGTAAATGGTTTTTCAAATATTTTATTCATATTCATATTCTGGTATCTTGATCGATTAACTCCTTTGCTTGTACCTGCAGAAGTAGATTGATAAATGTTATGGATTTTATGGAGTGTCCCAACGTCTCCTTCTAGCTCTGGAACTTTAATGTCTTCCGATCGGACTATTAAACACCATATATACCCAAGACGGAGAAGAATTAACAGCTATGGAAGAATTATACAAGATATTCACCACCTATAAAAGGATAATAAAAGGAAATTTATTTTACATAAAGTGTTATACTGCACCGGCAGAGATACTATATGACGTTCCCCTAGCCTAAAATCAATGCTTTGAAGTTGATGACACTATCAAAATTCTCATTCGAGGTCATTTACTACGAGTTTTGATTCAAAATAAATTTCTTAATAGTGAAAGCTTCAAAATTGGTAAATGAGCCAAACCCAAACGAACTATCCGATAACTGCACCGATAGTTCTGGCAAGTCATAAATGACCTGTAGCTGCTGTAGGAAGGCTTAAAATGCCAGAAATGCGCATAAATTGAGAAAATAACCTAGAGAGTCATTACACATCTGTTGGATGAAATCAAAATAGCAAAGCTGTTGTTTTGATTTCTTCCAACGGATGAGTAATCTTTTCTAACAGATGAGTCATTTGTTGGCAGAAATGAAAACAGTAGCTTGCTATTTTTATTCATCTGTTGCAATTGATCACTCTTTTGTTAGAAGAAATCAAAATAGCGAAGATACTGTAGTATCTTTTTCAATAGTTGCTTAATATGTTCCAACAGATTCTTAATATGTTAATATATTACAAATTTGCTGGGATATTAACAATATTTTACCACACTATTTTCTTTTTGTCCACCAAGTGACTAATTTGTTGTGATATATAAGTCATCTATCGGGAATAATCAAAACACTTGCAAAAACAACACCAATAATAACAGAGGACAATAGCAAAAATTTCAATCAAGACCATTCTCCAATTTTCAAGAACAACAACAACACCAACAACAAGTCACCAGTATCACCGCTTTTACAACGATGTTCCAAAACAACAACCACAACAACAACAAATTCATATTTCACTAAAGATGTTACATAAATTATTTACAATAAAATATTCTTATCAAGTGTTGAGAGAGAATAAATAACACAAATTAATTAACAATCACACTACCTTAATTTTTAAGAGAAGACGATCCTAAGTTTTATCAACAAAAACAACAATTTGTTGAAAATCTTAACTTTTTGTGAATCCATTTCACTACACTTTTAGACTCATTTAAGAACAAAGAATATAATCACAAGTAAGTGTCAAGTGTTCAATAAAAGTTATGACACAATCTCAACAGTTGATGAATTTTGTCACATCAAATTTTTTAAAAAATAATTTGTTGAAGAGATTTTTATTAACCAAAACTATAATTTGTTGCTAACTTTTTGTGGAGCCATTTTACTGTACTTTTAGACTCATTTAAGAACACAAAACATAATCACAAGTGCTCTAGTGTTCATTAAAAGCTATTGTACAATCTCAACAGTTGTTGGATTTTATCACAATAGACTTTTCGAAAAAATATTTACAATAATGTTCGAGAATAACAACAACAACAACAAAGTCATATTTCACTGAAAAAGATATGACAAATACAACAACCACCATATTAAGAGAACAAAATACCAAAAATTAGAATTTCTTGGGTTTCTCTTTCTTTTTTCAGAATAAAATCTCAAAATTGTTAACTCAAACTTTGAAGAGAAAACAACTCAGCTCTTCTTTTCTTTCATTAACTCAAAACTCCTAGCTTTTTTTAAATAAATTTAAAAAAAAAGTCTTCACCTGAAAAACGACTAAGAAGCCGAATTGAGGTTGCCGGAGGTGGCTGTTTGCGTCGATCTACTGTGAAAAGAGGGACACTACTAATTTGAGAGAGGAGAAGTTTGAGAAGTGGGAAAATTGAATGGAACGGTTTTGGTCTTGATTTTAAAAAAAATTGATTTTGTTTTTGAATTAAATGGGTTTTGGATTATTTTTAATTTTGAAAAAGTTTAAAAAGTTTTATAAATGCTAATTTGGTCCATAATTTACTGAAACAAATTTTAAGTAGGTTGACTTGGTCAAAGATGTCATCAATATTAATATCAAGACTTGGAAGACACCTTCCATTCAGTTTTATGGGTGATTCTTTAAGAAAAAAAATTGGAATTTAGAGAATTTTAGTTTTATTTATTTTTTGGAAGATTTCAATGGTTCAAATAGGTTTGAAACAAGGAATGAAATCATTTTCCGAAAATGATTTTAATTTTCTACAGTGTTTTTTAAAAGAAAATGATAAGTATGAAATATATTATTTAACTTTCTTAGTATATGAATTTGTATTGTATAACTGGTAAAATATTCAGTATAAAAAATGATTTGAGAAAGGTTAGAAACATCGTCTATGTCTTTTTTTGAGAGATGTAAAATTAGACTTAAGTGATATACCTATTATCTATTACTAATACTAGGTACCGAAGGCATGCGCCATCACGGGCTCAATATATGTTATTTTTAAGCCGTTAATTATTTTAATTTATAGTACTTTTTCGACATCATAATTCACTATTTTAAGTTGTTTGTTATTGTAATTTATAATACTCTTTTTGCTCAAACTTTTGCGATATTTATAGTCAATTTATATTTTAAAAGTAATTTAATTGTTTAATTATTGCAATTTATAATATTTTTCTATGTCAATTTAAGAGACACTAATATAATTTCGAGAGTCAATCAAATATCACGATTGAAGTAACGAAACGATTTGTCTTCAGTGACTCATATTAATTAATTAGAAATGATATAGCAAAATTGTATAAAAAAATATTTGTGAAATTTTTTAAGTGGGCCTCATATAAGATGTCAAATTAATTTAAAATATCAAGAGTTAATTTATCATTTTGTGTTTATTTTATCTTTTTTATAAAATATTATTAATTTTTTAATACTTAGATGACTTATAATAATTACTTAGGGGTAATATAGTAAAATTATCGTTGAAGCAGCTGAAGCAGACATGTCATAAATATCTATTTTACTTTTTTTAAAATAATAAACTTTTTAATTTTCCAATACGTAAATGTCATATAATAATTAATTAGGGGTGATATAATAAAATCATGGAGTAAGCAGGCAGCTGGAAGGAAGCATAACAACCGCCAGCTGCCTGCTTCCAGCAACTTCTACACACACTTATATATAGTAACACGATTGAAGTAGCGTAACCAATATGTCTTGAATGACTCATAATAACTAATTAGAAGTGATATAGCAAAGTTGCTATAAAAAATACCTGTGAATTTTTTTTAAGCGAGCCTCATATAAGATGTCAAATTAATTTAAAACATTAGGAGTTAATTTATCATTTTATGTATATTTTAATTTTTTTATTAAATATTATTAATCTTTTAATACTTAGATGACCTATAATAATTACTTAGGGTCGATATAGAAAAATTATGATTGAAGCAGTTGAAGTGAACATGTCATAAATATCTATTTTATTTTTTAAAAATTAAATTTTATTAATTTTCTAATACGTAAATGTCATATAATAATTAATTAGGGGTGATATAGTAAAATCACGAAGCAAACAAGCAGTTGGAAGCAGGCATGTCGACCGTCAGCTGCCTGCTTCCAAGAGCTGCTACTCGCTCTTCTATATAGTATTAATATAAATGACAATAAAGTCGTTGAAGCAGGAAACTTGTGGACGACATGTCTGCTTCAATAGCTTCGATCGTGATTTACTATATCATTCTTAATTATTTATTATAAATTATTTATGTATTAAAAAATTAATAATATTTAATTTAAAAAGTAAAGTAGATATTTATGTTACGTCTACTTCAGTTGTTTCAAACGTGATTTTACTATATCATCCTTAATTAATTATTATAAGTCATTTACATATTAAAAAATTAATAATATGTAATTAAAGAAAGTACATAGATATCTATGACGCGACTGCTTCAGTTGTTTCAACCATGATTTTACTGTATCATCCCTAATTAATTATTATAAGTCATTTATGTATTAGAAAATTAATAATATTTAATTAAAAAATAAATAGATATTCATGATATGTCTGTTTCAACTACTTCAACCGTGATTTTAATACATCATCCCTAATCAATTATTATAAGTCATTTATGTATTAAAAAATAAGTAATATTTAATTAAAAAATATAATAAACATTCATGACATGTCTGCATCAACTGCTTCAATCGTGATTTTATTAAATCACCCCTAATTAATTATTATAGATCATCTAAGCATTAAAAAATTGACAATATTTCATTAAAAAAAAATTAAATAGAAACAAAATTAGAAGTTAACTCTTGATGTTTTAAAGTAATTTGACGACTTATATGTGATCGACTTAAATTTTTCACACAAGTACTTTTTATAATGATTTTACTATATCGCTTCTAATTAGTTAACCATTGATGTTTTAAATTAACTTGACAACTTATATGGAATCCACTTAGATTTTTTGCACAAATACTTTTTATAGTAATTTTATTATATCACTTCTAAATAGTTATTATAAGTCATATAAGTTTTAGATTATAAATAATATTTAATAACAAGGATAAAATAGATAAAGAATTATAAATTTAAAATGGTTGGATGAAATACTTTGCAATAATAATATTTATGTCAAAAAGAAAGTATGAAAGTAGTACATCTACTGAGATCTAAATGATTTGATTCAAACAAAAAATTATATACATAGTTACGAGCTAAGATTTGAATGATCAAAATATCAATGTTTATTAGGTACAACTAAATGAAGAATAGAATACGTAAACAAGGAAATAAAATTTTAATTTTTTAACTACTTTTTTATTTCGGTGGTCGACATGCTTGTTGGCCACTGCTTGCTCAGTGATTTTACTACATCAGCCCTAATTAATTATTATATATCATTTACGTATTATAAAATTAATAATATTTAATAACAAAAAGTAAAATAGATATTTATGACATGTTTATTGCAGCTGCTTCAATTGTAATTTTACTATATTACCTCTAATTAATTATTATAAGTCATCCAAATATTAAAAAATTAATAATATTGAATAAAAAAGATAAAATATACATAAAATGATAAATTAATTCTAGATATTTTAAATTAACTTGACATCTTATATGAGACCCACTTAAATTATTTTCACAAGTATTTTTATAGTAATTTTGCTATATCAGTTCTAATTAGTTATTATGGGTCATCTAAGACATGTCCTCTTTGCTACTTCAGTAGTGATATTGTATGATTCTCAAAATTATATCTGTGTCACTTAAATTGAAATAGAAGAAAAAGTATTATAAATCAGAATAATTAAAAATTTAAATTATTTAAAACTATTTAATTTTTTATGCCACTTCATGCATAAATTATAAATATATTTCCTTGACACTTAATGAAAGATCCAAACTTTAGGTAGTAAAATTATCAGGAGAATATAAACTGCAATTAAATTTCTAAATACACTCATATTATACATAAATTTAGAAAAAATTACAAAAAGTAGCATACTTAAGACTATAATTACAATAAATAGCAACACATTTTTTTAAATTACAGTTTATAGCAAGAATAACATTATTTTGTCCATAAATTTTAAAAAGGCGTGCTTTACTCCCTCTCACCTATTTTTACTCAGTTACTTTACCTCTCTTCTATTTTCACTCTATTACTTTACCTTTCTCCTATTTTCACTGCATTACTTTATCTCTCTCCTATTTCACTCCATTACTTCACTCCCTCAAAAAAGACGTTTTACAGTGTAGTTTTCAACAACTAAAATCAAAATCAACTCAATTGAAGATTTTTATCTTCATGAGCTTCGACAATTCAAAATAAATCATCAATGGTGTTACAGGTATTGAATTAAAAAATTATTTTCGTATATTAATTTTAGCAACTTAAAACGATTTAATGTTGTTTGATATCGTTTTTATGTCTTTAATCATTTTTTCGTTAATTTCTTATCAGTAAATAGTTTTTTGAATATTTTGTATATGAATTTAAAAAAATCAAGACGACTGTACTATTTCATCGAATTAGATCAAAATCGAACTGATCGAGTTATTGTTTGTTCAAACTCAATTTTGATACGTTAAATAGTAATAAGTTTTTTTTTTGAATTTCATCGAATTGTATAGTCGATTAATCTGTTTCTACATTCGGAATAGTGAAATAATTGTAGTCTATTGATTTTTATTTGTATATATTATTTGTGTTTGTACATATTGATTATGTTTGTATATTTATAGCTTTGTTTGTATATCTTAATATGTAAATGTATAGTACCAGTTTATTTGTATATTTTCTATGAATTTGTGTATTTTAGAAATAAATTATATATTATGTTAGCATTTGTATAATTAGAGTTATGTTGCATATTTTGATTGCAGTTTTGACTTAATGATTATATGTGTAATTAAAATTATTGAATTTTTTAATTTATAATTTTTATAACATTTTTATGTGAATGGATTGGCAATGTGAATCATTCCTATTCTTGTGAAGTACGCTGAGAGATGAACATATGAATAACATTATGAAGAATATATCACTGACACTATGTTCTTGAGCACGAATGCATCCGGTAGAGTAAAGCAAACTCATATACATAATGATATGGGTTTTAAGGTGTATTCATATCTTTATTTAAAAAATACCTATACAGATACCTATTTGTATTAGCAATTATAATTAACTATTTAATTTTATTTGTATTTGCTAAATATGTGATCAATACATGCAGTAATCTATATGTATATGTTAATTATATATATACAGTTTTCTATATGTATTTGTAAATTTTGTTTGAAATAGTACTGAAAAACTGAAAAGTACACATATTATACAATAATTGAAAACAAGATAAAATATGCAACATAAAACTAAAGTCAAAATCTTTCATTCAATTCAATATAGTATGAATCTCCAAAATACAATAACATAACATAACTGGCAAATACTATGCCACTACATCACTATCAACGTAGAGATGAATTTTATCAAATTTAAAATACAAGAAAATCATTGATGTTTTCTGTAGCAAATTTAAAATGGTTCTTGCTATTCAGGATTGCACAAGCATGTACATATGGTATCTCGTCTAATTGAAATGCGTGATAAAAATTTTTTTTTCTTGAGGAAAATAATAAAATGCTTCTCTTTGTCATGTATTGTATAGACATATTTTGTGATTGGTACAACCTGAAATTTTAAAAATTAAATTAGTTAAAAAATTCAAATTCAATTGGACATTAGTATTTTTCGATTCTGCGTATGTATTTTTCACTTCTGCATATGTATTTACAGGTCTTTATATGTATTTTTCAGCTCTTTTATGTTTATATAAGTATTTTATGCACAACTATACATATATCTTACATAATTCATATGAAAATATATTTTTTGCTGGAGTCAAATACATATGTACATATAAGTAATAATATACAGTAATTACAAATGTATATAATATAATTAAATATATTTTGGCATACCGTCATACGTGTACACTCTGATTTGTTCTGTTGGAGTATATCTTGAAATACAAATGCCAAAATAAAATACAATTACATTTATTAAATATACTAATGTAATACAACACAACATACAATTAAAAATATAACTACAACATACAATTAAGATAAATACATATCAAGATAAATAGTATAGTTGTTTTATACTGTTTTAAAATATGCATTTGTATTTTTTGTTTAATATCACTATGGTATGTATTTTGTAAATACATATGAGTTTATATATGCATGTTTTATATGATAGTATATATTTTGGACTTTATATACGTATGTTTTATATGATAATATACACGTTGAACCAGACATGTATTCTGAAAATACATATACAGATATATATATGTATGTTTTGTACTGTAAATACATACGCAGATACATATGTAGATATCTATGTATGTATTCTAAAAATAATATGTAGATATATATATATTCAGAAAATACATATGCATTTGTATTTTTTGTTTAATATGACTATGGTATATATTTTTGTAAATACATATGAGTTTATCTATCTATGTTCAGGGGCGGATGTAGAAGCTAATGTGGGGGTTCCTGGGAACCCAATAAATTTTGTGCTGGTCTTATATTTATATTAAAAAATCTAGTAAATATATAAAAATTATAAGTTAGGAACCCACAATGAAGTGTTTAATTGATCTAGTGGCAAGAAAGATGCTTGTTGAAACACTATTGCCCTCTTGGTTGTGCGTTCTAACCCCATCAATGACCTTATTTTAAAATTTTTATTTTTCTCAAGAAACCCACAAACTTAAAATTCTAGATCCGCACCTGTCTATGTTTTATATGATAATATACACTTTGGACCAGACATGTATTTTTATAAATACATATGCAAATATATATGTATATTTTGTACTGTAAATACATACACAAATCTGTATGTCTATGTATTTTGTATATTTTTTTATTATGTATATGTGATATAGATATGTGCCTTTTAAAAATAAAAGCAAGAGATAGAAGAGTGAAAAAAAGGAAAAAAAAAGAAAAAAAGAAAAAGAGGTAAAAAATGAAAAAAAAGAAAAGAAAGAGAAGTAAAAGCTAGAAATATAAGTGTAAAAATACAAGCAAAAATAAAAGAAATAAAAAATAAAAATAGAAAAAAAAAGAGAAAAAGAAAAAGAAAAATATGAGAAAGGAAAAAAAATAAGAAAACAAAAAAGAAAAAAACGAAAAGGGATAAAAAAGAAGAGAAATAGAAGAGTAAAAATAAAGTGGAAAGAAAAAAAATCAAAATAAAAAAAATAAAATGATAAAAAAGGAAACAAAAATAGAAAAAGGAAAAGAAAAATATGAGAAAGGAACAAAAATAACAAAACAAAAAAGAAAAAAATGAAAAAGGATAAAAAAGACGAGAAATAGAAGAGTAAAACTAATGTGGAAAGAAAAATAAGAAAAAGAAAAAAATCAAAATAAAAAAATAAAATGATAAAAAAAGAAACGAAAATAGAAAAAGGAAAAGAAAAATATGAGAAAGGAAAAAAATAAGAAAACGAAGATTAAAAAAAAATGAAGAATAATTATAAAGAAGAAGAGAAATAGAAGAGTTATATAAGGAAAAGGAATCACTATAGTTAAAAGTAACATGAATTAAGGGATGATTACTTCCCTTATTTAACTCTAACTAATAGGAATTAAAATAGGAACTACTATTCAATTAGTATATGTATTTATATAGCAACATTTTACCTAAATACAAAAGAAATAAGAAGATAAAAATAGAAAAAAAAGAAGAAGAAGAAGAAGAAAACAAAAATAGAAAAAGAAAAAGAAAAATATGAGAAAGAAAAAAAATAAGAAAACAAAAAAGAAAAACAAATAAAGAAAAAAAATGAAAAGGATAAAAAAGAAGAGAAATAGAAGAGTGAAAATAAAGTGGAAAGAAAAAAAAGGAAATGAAAAAAGAAATCAAAATAAAAAAATAAAAAGATAAAAAAAGAAACGAAAATAGTAAAAGAAAAAGAAAAATATGAGAAAAGAAAAAATTAAGAAAACCAAAAAGAAAAAAAGACGAAAAATGATAAAAAAAAAAAAATAAGAGAAATAAAAGAGTCATACAAGAAAAAGGAGTCTTTATAATTAAAAGTAGCATGGATTAAAGGACAAATACTTCCCTTATTTAACTCCAACTGATGGGAGTTAAAATAGAAACTACTATTCAATTTGTATATGTATTTATATAGCAACATTTTAATTAAATACAAAATACAACTTGTTATTTTTCGTAATAATGAAACAGTTGCTATAAAAGTTATAATTATAGTTGTTAAATTGCTATTTTTGAATTTTTTTCAATCTAATCAATGCACTGCTTTCATAATAATTTAAAAAGTTTAATCTTAACATGTTGGACCCGTGCTCAGCATGGGCCTATCACCACTAGTACTATATATAAGCACGAGTAGGGTTGTTGGAAGCAAGCGACGGTCGACATGCCTGCCTGCTTGCTTCGTATTTTTACTATATTGCCCCTAATTAATTATTATATGACATTTATGTATTAAAAAATTAATCATATTTAATAAAAAATTAAATAGACGTTTATAAAGTAAAATAAACCACGCTGTGGGAATACATTGGGTTTGTTGTTGTTGTTATAAAGTAAAATAGACATTTATGACATGGTTTGTTTCAGCTACTTCAACTGTAATTTTACTATAAATCACCTATAATTAATTATTACGAGTCATTTAAGTATTTAAAAATTGACAATATTTATTTTAAAAAGGTGAAATAAACATAAGATGGTAAATTAATTCTTGATGTTTTAAATTAATTTGACATCTTATGTGAGTCCCACTTAAAAAAAATTCACAAGTATTTTTTATAGCAATTTGTTATAACACTTTTAGTTAGTTGTTATGAGTCATTCAAGATGTGTCGATTTTGCTATTTCAATCGTGATATTTATTTTACTCTCGAAATTATATATGTGTCGCTTAAATTGAAATAAAAAATATATTATAAATTACAATAATTAAAAAATTACATTACTTTTAAAGTCTAAATTCCCTATCAATACCACAAAAGTTTGAACAAGAAGAGTATAATAAATTACAATAACAAACAACTTAAAATAGTAAATTACAACCTCAAAAAAGTATTATAGATTACAATAGTTATCGATGTCATATTAATTAGGATAAAGGGATATTACTTGAAAATTACATTGAAAGTCGTATAAATCATAATATAATTAACAAGAGAAAAGACATCAAATTCCCCCTCAACTTATGAGCAAAACTTACTTTAAACCCTAAACTAATCGGGTAATTATTTATCCCCCTTAAAGACTTTCAAGTGAATTAATTTCAACATTAAAATCAAAATTCCACCCTCACAACGGAGAGAGCACTACACACGCGCTATGATATTGCTAAACCAGTGCCACGCAGTATCATGTCATTGCCATGTAAGAAATTATAATTTCAAAAAAAAAAAAGTAATCCCACACACATGCTTTTTATATATTTTTTTTTAAAATATATATATATATATATATATATATAT
>NC_061112.1:21716276-21777496 GCF_002878395.1 Capsicum annuum | reverse complement strand
TCCCCCTTTCCTTCTGCATAGCCCCCCATCCCACCCTGATTCCTTCTTTTTTTTCTTCGGCAACCTGCCTTCCCCGTTCCTCCTCCCCCTTTTTCTTCTTCAAATAGCCGCACCCCTTTTTCTCCTCCTTTCTCCATTGTTACAAGCTTTTTAATGATTTTTTTTTCGTCAAATGAAAAATTGACTTGAATTCACTTGAGTAAATCCAACAATGGACTAAATATAAGTACATGATCACAAAAACACATCAATACAAAAAATCTCAAATTCAAACAATGGACTAAATATAAGTACATGATCACAAAAACACATCAATACACAAAATCTCAAATTCAAATTCTTTCACATTAATCAAAAACTAAAATCCCAAAACTCCCAAATTCTCAATCTTTTACTCAAAAATGTTTACAAAAATGGCACAAACAGTCCCAAATTCAGAAATGGCATAGATGGTATTCGTATTACATGAAATTCTTGGCCAAGAACCAAACTTGTTCATCAATCTTGAACCTTTTTTTATTGTCGAAAAATAAAGTTTTAGATCAATTGGGACATGATAGGAAGGGGGCTACGAAGAAGACAAAGAAACGGGGTGGGGTTACGTAGAAGATGGAGAAATGAGGTGTTGGGGGTGCGGGTGGGGAAGGGGAGTGACGAAGAAGAAGATGAAAGTTGGTTCTTCATTTTTTTTGATTTATATATATATATATATATATATATATATATAAAGTGGGCTCTTTTAAAAAAAAAATAATATGTTTTTTTTTTTTTTTATCACGTCAGCCTTAAGGGGTGAATATAATTCACTTGAAAGATGTTAAGGAGGGTATATAATTGTCCGATTAATTTAGAGTCTAAAGTAAGTTTTGGCGATAAGTTTGGGGGGGGGGGATTTGATGTCTTTTCTCAATTAACAACTTAAAATATATAAAACTATATATAACAAATTTGATTGACTTTCTCAAGTATTTCACCAGCCATATAAATTGGACAAAAAATAGCATATAATATCTGAAAAGTAGCATATTGGGCTTGTGCTGACACGGGCTCCAATATCTAGTGTATACATAAAATAGACATATATTTTAGATTTATTAAAGAGAAAAGACATGATTTCCCCCCTGAACTTGTCCGCTCAACTTACCTTAGCACTTTAATTAAACTTATAATTGTTTATCCCTCATAACAACTTTCAAGTGAATTAAATACACCCTTAAAATCATGATGTCAGTCTCACAACGGAGAGTGCACTACACACTCGTCATGTCATTGCCAAATCAGTGTCACATTAGTGCTATGTCATTGCCACGTATATAATATTTTTTTAAAAATAACCCCACACATACTATTTTTATATATTTTTTCTAAAAAGTAAAAAATATATATGTATTATATATATATATATATCCCCAACTCCCCCATTACCCCCACCCCAATTTTCCTTCTTCTACAGACCCTCCCCTTTCCTCCCCTCCTCCTCCACCCCCGCCCCTGTAAACACCATGAAAACAACCTTCAAATCATCCCTTCCTCCCTCCCTCTTCCAGCGCCCCCTTCCCTCCTCCTCTTCCAGCCCCCCACCCCAACACCGTTCTTTCTCCCCTTTTAGTACACAAAAAATGTCTTTCCAATCCAATTTCTTTCTTCTTCAAACACGAAAATACACCCACCAAGTAAAAAAAAAATCATTTGTTTTACTACTCAAAAATTATCTTATAACAAAAAAAAATTCAAAAGTAAAAAATCAAAAGAAATCTGATTGATAATAACTGGTTTAAAGAAAAAATCATCAATTTAATTTAATTTTTGTTCAAATTTTAAGAAAGTTGGATTGAAGGTTGAGTTGGTGTTCAATGAAGGAAAATTTTTACTTTAGTGTCTTTGCGGTTGTTCTTTGGTGAAATTAATGAAGGAAAATGAAAAAAAATTAAAGGAGAGTGTTGGTGAAGAATGTATTTGAGGTTGTTAATGAAGGAATTTGAGTGATGTTGTTGTTGATGTTTTGGAGAAAAAAAGAAGAAAAATGTATCTATTTTTTTTTTTTTCTAATTTCTATTATATTTTGAATATAATATTACTGAAATTATTTTTTTTTTTTTACAAATAAACGCGCCTTTTTTTCTTGAAAATACCACGCCAGCATTATGGGTGAAACTAATACACTTTAGAGATATTAAGGGGGGTAAATAAACAGAAATTTAGTTTAAGTGCTAAAGTAAGTTGAGCGGACAAGTTTAGGGAGGAAATCATGTCTTAAGATGAATTTATCAATATTCTTCGCATGTGTTTTAGTTCTAATTTTTTATTACACTGCTTACCATATATGTTCCTCTTAACATATATTATAGAACTTCTTAATTTTATCACTTCTGCTCAAATATTTTATGAATCAATTTTATAAAGATAATTAAATAACTATTTGAAGAAAAAAGGTGAAAGACAATTTTATCTATTTCGAAAATTTTTAATGAAGGGCAAAAAGTTTAAACAACTTTTATAAGAATCATATTCTTTTCATGTATTTTAGTAGTTCTAATTTTTACTACACTCCTTACCATATATGCTCCTCTTACCATATATTGTAGAACTTCGTAATTTTATCACTTCTACCCATATATTTTAGGAATCAATTTTATAAAGATAATTATTTAACAATTTGAAAAAGAAAGAAGTGAAAAGATAATTTTATTTATTGCAGAGACTTTTAAATAAGAATATTGAAAAGACCAATATTCTTCTCATGTCCTAATTTTTGCTACACTATATATATATATATTCCTTACCATATATGTAGAACTTCTTAATTTTATCACTGCTGTCCATATATTTTTTGAATCAGTTTTACAAAGATAATTAAATAACTATTTGAAGAAAAAATGAAAACATAATTTTATTTATTGCGAAAATTTTTAATAAAGGGAAAAAACTCAAACAACTTTTCTAAAATCCTCAACACTTACAATATAATATAGATAGATATATAAAATCTATCATTTGCACCTTGTCTGTAACTAATTCCTAAGTAGTTCATTTATTTAAACATAATTTTTTAACCCTATAAATGTATAGAAGTTGAACTCAATAAAATAAGAAAAGCCATTTTAAGTTGGAATAATAAATCAAACAATCATGGAGATACATATGGTTGGATCTTATCCCAATCATGTATTTATCTGTTGAAAATATGATTAAATAAATAAAGTATATATGCAATCTCTCTAACAATTTAAGTTTTAAGTGAGATGATTACATACTTCAACATAATATAGAGTTAGAGCATGCAGATGGAGAGAGTAGGTTCAAACTGCTAATAACTCCTACGGGAATACTCTCCAGAGATATAACAACATTTTGTCACCGCGAGCTTAGGTGTTGGGTACGATGTAGTTTTGATGATTGACAAACTGACAAAGTGATATAAACATGTCAGTCAAGCTGGTTCACAGACACACTGTCTCCTGTAGCTGAGCTTGTAGCTAAATCATCGATGATTAAAGACAAGGGTGGAAGAAATCTAGAACCAGATGAGTGGTTAATTTTGATAAACTCAAAGAAATAAACATATGCTGATTTGAAAAAGTTGAATTTGTTTCAGACACTTGATGTTAAGGGAAAGAAAGTAGAGTTGAAAAAGGAGTCTTATGAAAAGGAGTTTCACTTCTGAGCATATCCTGAAGAGTCCTATGTGTAGAAGGAGAAAGATTCTGCAGATTGAAGAAGTTTACACAAGACAGGAAACATACTAATTGAAGGACTCTTTGTTAGATCAATGAAGTTTTTTATGACTAAAACATGAATGGACCATGTTACTTGAGCTGGTCCAAGCATAGGAAGACAGGTTTCAGGTTTCACTGATAGATGTAGACAAAGATTGCTTAAAGTCAGGAATGAATGAGCGAGCCTAATTTTGATATACTCAAGTTACTGATCATGTGAGAAATTGAAGAAGTTGTGGTTGAGTAAAATACTTGAAGATAAGATGATTTAAAGAGTTTGAGTTTGACTACAACAATAAGGAGACAAGAGTTGGAATTGAAGAAGGAGTCTCACTTGAAGTAGAACTCTATACAATGAGAATTCTAATTAAAGGAGCAGTTTAAAATAAAGAATGACTCTTTGGAGAGCTGTGCTTAAATAAAAAATGTATCATTCAGAGTAACTTACGCACTTACAGAGAGAGAAAAGGCAATACGATCAAATTGAGAAAGTTCATAATTGAGAGAATTATGACTGAAGATTCAAGTGCTGCCAGTACAAAGGAACAATTTGACGAACCTGTTTCACAGGATTAAGCTTTACATTTCAAGAGTTAGTTTAAATGTATTATTCTTATTGAGTTGTATTTTATTGCTTTCCTAGATTGATTGTTTAGGAACAATACTGAGCTGAGTTAACTTCAAGTTTGGGATAACTCGAAGTGGGTTCAACAGTCAAGGGTGATTGTTGAGTTATAGGAATTAGAGTTTATAATTCTATCGGAATTAGAGTTTATAATTCCAGTTATTGAGGTATAGGAATTAGAGTTTATAATTCCTAGTTGTTGGTTACAACAGTTTTGCAATCAGTTGTTGTTGAGGCTCCGAGTTATTTAGTGAAGCTTGGGTTAAATCCTGTAGAGGTACAGGTCGTGGTTTTTTTACACCTTTTTGAGCTGGGTGTTTTCCATGTAAAAGATATTGTGCTCTTTACTTCCTGTGTTACTGCTTTCTTGGAACACGTTAGGGAACCCGTTCCATCCATAGGCAACTTTTACGTTAAAGTCACTAGTTAGTAGGGCACGTACTCTAACAAGTGGTATCAAAGTAGGATTGTCTTGAAAAGGGTTAACACCTAAGACAAAGATCACTATGATGAATTTCGCACCACTTATTAGTCACAATATAGGTCAATCCACTATTAGACCTTCACTCTTTGATGGTTCTTACTTCATTTGGTGGAAAGCTAGGATGAAAAGGTATCTTCAAAGTGTAGACTATGAATTATGAGACAGAATTACTGATGGACCAACAATTCCCATAAAGTTAGTGAATGGAGAACGAATGAAAAAGGTAAGGAGTGAATTCACCCAGAAGATCTTGTTGCACTACAAAAGAATGCAAAAGCCAAAAACATTTTTGTTTGTAGTCTTGGTCCAGCCGAGTACAATAAAGTCTCTAATTGCAACACAACTAAACAAATATGGGATGCATTGGTGAATGCACATGAAGGCACTAGCCAAGTGAGAAAATTCAAAATTGCATTACTTTTCACTGAATATGAGGCTTTCAAAATTGAGAAAAATGAGTCACTACAAGAAATGATAACTAGGTTAACTTTGTTGGTAAATGAGTTATCATCTCTAGGAAAGGTTTTATCTACTGAGGAACAGGTAGAGAAGGTCTTGAGAGTCCTACCAAAGTCTAAGTGGGATGTCAAAGTTACAGTCATAAGAGAAGCTAAGGATCTCACTAGAATATCCCTTGATGAGTTAATTGGTAATTTGAAGACCTATGAGATGGACATGGAAGATCTAAATAGGGCATCTAAAAATGATGAATCGAATGATGAAGAAGATAATGAAACTGCTCTCATGGCCATTGGAGATTCAGACATGGAAGAAGATGATGGAAACTCTGAGGTAAGTATTCTTGAACTCAAAGAGAAGTTGCATTTATTTTCTAAAAAGAAACGTGCTTCCTTAATGAGTGCTCTAATTGATGATTTCCAAGAATTAACTTCTGTTAGGGATGAGTTATTCAACAATCTTGCAAGTCTCAAGTTTGATTTTATTGATCTAGAAACTTGTAAGAACACTGTTGAAAAGGAAAATTGCACTCTCAAGGAACAGGTTAGCAGACTTGATTCATCAAACCTGACCCTCAAATCTAAATTTCTAAAACTATATCTTTCTGAAAAAAGAAAAAAAGGTCAAGAGTGAGAAATAAGAAAAAAATTGAATCATAATTGATAAGATTAAACATGAATACTTTTGTGAAAAAGAAAAGGTTAGTCAACTAAGTCAAGAAGTTTCTAAATTGAAACTTGATCTTGAAAGAGCTAATAGATGGACACATTCTTCAAGACTTGTTTATAAACTAGGTCAAAGAACTCACAGTGAAAAGGTTGGGTTGGTCTTTTATAAAAGTTCTAATGCTATTAAAGATCTATGTTATATTTGTGATAACCTGGGACATCCAACCACTGAATATCCAGTTGCAGCAAGAAGCATAAGCTTAGCAAAAGAATTTGGTTCTATGTTGGCACAAACTAACAAGAAAGTCAAAACTGGTCAGAGAAACAGGTCACATAACATGTTGCCTCGATGGGCTAGAAGGAACCTCATACATCCTTTTTCTCATAAGAAAGGACCCAAGCTTGTCTGAGTTCCTAAAGTTAACCCCTAATTTGTTTTGCAGGTGAGAGTGAAAGGAGGCAAGCAAAATAAGTACATGGATAGAGCTTGCTCAAGGCATAAGACTGGAAATAAATAAAGTTCCTTTCACTTACCACATTTAAAGGGGGAATGGATCTTTTAGAGATGATAAAAAGAACACCATTACTAGATTTAAAAAGATTGGGAGAACTAAAACAAAAGTCTTTTTAAAGATGGTTAGATTTGGAGTGCTCGTGTAAGGGAGAAGCAAGGGAGATCCTCTTTACAAAAAAAAAAAAAGATGACAGTGAAACTGATGAGCATGCACAGGAACATGTTATACCACCTAGTTCAACTTTTGTACAGACTGAGGGCATATTGACAGGGGGAACAACAAATCAAGAAATTGATGCATTAACAACACCAACACAAGCTGCTGATAATTTTGTTGGTAGTTCAAAAGAATTGGTGCTATCACAAGAATCTTTAGATATATCATGAGAATCAATGGCTTGAGACTATGGTAATCAAAGGAAAGCAAATTTCACTCTTGAGGGCTATAAAAATGTTGACTATGTGGATTACTTAATTGACTGGAGAAGCACCAAAGACACTAAGTAGAGAACATTTTGAAAAAAATAGGTTAGACTTGGGGATGATTAAAATTGCATCAACTACCCTCAATGATTGACTAGAATAACCATTTTTATTTTTAATCTTATTAGGTAAAATATTATTCGATTCAGTCTTGCACATTTAGTTGTGTGTCCTAATTTCAGATTTTTTACTCTTCTAACCTTATCTTGTATTAGATTATGCAAAAAAATAGGTACAAGCAAGCAATTATGACCACAAAGTTCTTCTTATTGGGTATGTTCTACACTGACATAAGTATAGGCTGTTTAAGGTGAAATAGTTGAGCACACTTGTTCAATTCCTTACACTTCATCCTCTCTTTGTCTTATAAAGCTGACGAATTGGTTGGCTAAACTTTCTTTGATTCTCTTCAAATGGTTGTGGACAAATGTGTTAATCCTACATTAGAAATTTCTTCTTCTTTCTCAACCTAAATATCAGTTTTTGTACTATGAATTTGCCAAGCTTGATCATCAATCACATGCAACATATGTTTATGAAGGATAGAAAGAGGACATGCTCTTCCTTTTGGATTCTAATTGGCTCAGATTTTTTAGCACTTCTCAGTCCTAGTTTAGGTTTGACATTTCAAATAACAAAAGAGTTTCTTGAACAGATGAATCATGCTCTACCTTTTTCAAGTAGGAAGGCTAACACTTATTTTTAAAAAAATTAAAGAAATATTTTAGCTGAGAAAAATTTTGAACTATAAGTTACATAAGACTTTGAAGTGGAATAATAGGTACTTCGGGCTAGGATCATAACTTTGAAGCTTAACCTTTATTGAGAGAGGGCTGAAAATGTTGAAGTCATTCGTCAATTGACATAGTTGATATCACATGTTTCACCTTTCTCATCAGCTCCTCACTATTTGTATCCTTAGCCATGTACCATTTTTATACCGTATTCTTTTTTGATTAATGCTCAGTTGTTTTGCTTTGTTCAGTACTAGCTTAGGTTTAATGTGGAACATACTCTGACAGATTAATGAAATTGTTATCTTTGCTTAATTGACTCATGTTCTTGTTCTCTTTAATATATTATTATGTTGGCTAAAGACAAACTTTGTCGCAATGGCCATGAATAGCATAACAAATCACTTTGGCTAGTATATTATTGCATTGAAATGATTTTTTGATGATGCCAAAAGGGGGAAGATAAGAGGGTTATGCTTTGTTTATAACCCAATGACTAACTTGTTTCATTCTGGTGTTTTATACTTTAGTGCCTACAGGTGAAGATGTTTGAATGTACAAAGACAAGAGGTTTGTCATCATCAAAAGGGGGAAATTTGTTGGGTACGATGTAATTTTGATGATTTACAAATTGACAAAGTGATATAAACATGTTAGTCAAAATGGTTCACAGACACATTGTCTCATGTGGCTGAACTTCTAGCAAAATCATCGATGATTAAAGACAAGGGTGGAAGAAATCAAGAATCAGAAGAGTGGTTAATTTTGATAAACTCAAAGAAATAAACATGTGTTGATTTGAAGAAGTTGAATTTATTTCAGACACTTGATGATAAGGGAAAGCAAGTTGAGTTGAAAAAGGAGTCCTATGGAAAGAAGGAGTTTCACTTTTAAGCATATTCTGAAGAGTCCTATGTGTAGAAGGAGAAAGATTCTGTAGATTGAAGAAGTCTACGCAAGGTAGGAAACATACTAATTGAAGGACTCTTTGATAGATCAATGAAGTTTTTTATGACTGACACATGAATGAACCATGTTACTTGAGCTGGTCCAAGCATAGGAAGACAGGTTTCAGATTTCACTGATAGATGCAGACAAAGATTGCTTAAAGTTAGGAATGAATTAGCAAGCCTAATTCTGATATACTCAAGTTACTGATCACGCTAGAAATTGAAGAAGTTGTGGTTGAGTAAAATACTTGAAGATAAGATGATTTAAAGAGTTTGAGTTTGACTACAACACTAAGGAGACAAGAGTTGGAATTGAAGAAGGAGTCTCACTTGAAGTAGAACTCTATACAATGTGAGTTCTGATTAAATGAGTAGTTTGAAATAAAGAATGACTCTTTGGAGAGCTGTGCTTAAATAGAAGATGTATCATTCAGAGTAACTTGCGCACTTACAGAGAGAGAAAAGGCTAAATACGATCAAATTGAGAAAGTTCATAAGTGAGAGAATTTTGACTGAAGATTCAAGTGCTGCCAGTACAAAGGAACAATTTGACGAACCTGTTTCACAGGATTAAGCTTTACAGTTCATGAGTTAGTTTAAATGTATTGTTCTTATTGAGTTGTATTTTATTGATTTCCTAAATTGATTGTTTAAGAACAATACTGAGCTGAGTTAACTTCAACTTTGAGATAACTCGAAGTGGGTTCAACGATCAAGGGTGATTGTTGAGTTATAGGAATTAGAGTTTATAATTCCAGTTATTGAGTTATAGGAATCAGAGTTTATAATTCCAATTATTGAGTTATAGAAATCAGAGTTTATAATTCCAGTTATTGAGTTATAGGAATTAAAGTTTATAATTTTAGTTACTGAGGTATAGGAATTAGAGTTTATAATTTCTAGTTGTTGGTTACAAGAGTTTTGTAATCAGTCGTTGTTGAGGCTCAGAGTTATTTAGTGAAGTTGGGGTTAAATCATGTAGAGGTACAAGTCTTAGTTTTTTACAACTTTTTGAGCCCGGTGTTTTTCACGTAAAAATCATTGTGCTCTTTACTTCCTGTTTTACTATTTTCTTGAAACACGTCAGGCAACTCGTTTCATCCATAGGCAACTCTTACGTTAAAGTCACTGATCATTAGGGCACGTACTCTAACATTAAGGCATTTGATTAAGATCCCCCCACCTCATAAAACATCGTTTGATGTGTCTTACACATATGATATGAAAGAAGATGAGTCTTTATTCGTTTCTTATCGGGTATGTAAGTTTCTTGAAATCTTCAAAAATGTGGCCGCACCTATGTCGGATCCTTCAAAAATGCACTATTTTTGAAGAATCCAACACACACCCAATGGTATGTTTAAAGAGCCTAAGCAACATAGTCAAGCGTAGTTTCTTTTCAAGAACGAGGAAAAAAATATGAGCTTGACACGGCAATTAGGCGTGGAATCTACAGACTGTACACTTGGTAGTTCCCATTGAGAAAGAAGGCTTTCAAGCCCCCGGCTAGAATACATAGAAGAAAATAAGAACATGTTGAACATACAAGGATTGGACTCGTTTATTGAACCAATAAATTTTGCAGATATACATTAGACAAATATATTAGTAATGCAAAAATAATAGAAGCTACTAAGATAAAAACTTATATGACTTATTTTTATGTACCCTTGGCATTGTATTATTATTATAATTAGTACATCAAAATACGGAAGATTTGTAAATATAAACTTGCTAGCTAGATAGTAAATTTCGATATTTATAATCTGCATATCATATATCCAAATAGCATTAGCCTTTAGAAGCAATTCCAGAAATTTTGGTCTAGCCACTGTTTTGCCTGCTAGTTAATTATTCTTATTACATGATTATATCCAAATAGCATTAGCCTTTAGAAGCAATTGTTTGAGCTTGCCTCTTAACATTAAGACTCATAATCTCATTAGAACCACCAACCAACTCTTCTCCAATGAACACTGCTGCCACACTTGATTTACTCCCTATTTTTAGGCTATAAGTAACAAAACTAAGAAATTTATCCACCTTTACTTCCAGTATGACCGCAATTATTCCCCCTCTTCATACTTACATGTCTTCTCTTAATTTTTGATATTCGAACTAGACGGAGAAAGAAAGGAAAATGATTTGGGGATAGATCAAATGGAAAAGAATTTACCCTTTTCGAAATTGAGAGAGGGATTGGCCTCCCTGACACGAAGTGATTTAGAAAGATTCGACAGTAACTGTAATTATAATTTTTTAAAATTCAAATTTTGATAGTATTTTATAAAAGTAATGTTGATCTACTTCAAAATTAATTTTTAGATAAATTTCAACTTATATATTCAAAGGAGTCGTATGAATTAAACAAATTGAAAGTCAGCAACTTTACGTCAATAGAGATAAAAAAAAATAGAAAATTACATAAAACCACAAACTTAAGAGACCTTATTACCCAATGTTGGGTACGATGTAGTTTTGATGATTGACAAACTAACAAAGTGATATGAAACATGTCAGTCAAGCTGGTTCACAGACGCGTTGTCTCATGTAGCTGAAACTTCTAGCAAAATCATCGATGATTAAAGACAAGGGTGGAAGAAATCAAGAACAAGATAAGTGGTTAATTCTGATAAACTCAAGAAAATAAACATGTGCTAATTTAAAGAAGTTGAATTTGATTCAAACACTTGATGATAAGTGAAAGCAATTTGAGTTGAAAAAGGAGTCCTATGGAAAGAAGGTGTTTCACTTCTGAGCATCTACTGAAGAGTCCCATGTATAGAAGGAGAAGATTCTGCAGATTGAAGAAGTATACGCAAGATAGAAAACATAGAAATTGAAGGACTCTTTGTTAGATCAATGAAGTTTCTGATGACTGACACATGAATGGACCATGTTACTTGAGCTGGTCCAAGCATAGAAAGACAGGTTTCAGGTTTCACTGATAGATACAGACAAAGATTGCTTAAAGTCAGGAATGAATGAGCGAGCCTAATTCTGATATACTCAAGTTACTTATCACGTGAAAAATTGAAGAAGTTGTGGTTGAGTAAAATACTTGAAGATAAGCTGATTTAAAGAATTGGAGCTTGACTACAACACTAAGGAGACAAGAGTTGGAATTGAAGAAGGAGTCTCACTTGAAGTAGAACTCTATACAATGAAAGTTCTAATTAAAGGAGGAGTTTGAAATAAAGAACGACTCTTTGGAGAGTTGTGCTTAAATTAAAGATGTATTATTCAGAATAACTTACACATTTACAAAGTAGAAAAGCACAATCGACAGATTGACTTCATGAAGTGCTACTCAATCACTGAAGAAACACAATGAAGAACCTGGTCCTAAGTATAGAATCCAGCTAAGAGTTTTAGTGTTGATTTTTAGAGTTGTTCATTGTGTTTGAACTATTGATGTAATATTAGTTTCAGTGAGTTATAAACTGAACTAGGAGCTAGTCTTCGAGTTGGGGAAAACTCAGAGACTTTGGGAACGCATACCTTGGGAGGTGTGTGTGTAGTTAGGAATTAGAGTTTATAATTCCTAGTCGTTGTGTTAAAGGAATTAGAGTTTATAATTCCTATTTTTTAGTTACAAGAGTTCTGTAATCAGTTGTTGTTGAGGCTCAGAGTTATTTAGTGAAGTTGGGGTTAAATCCTGTAGAGGTGCAGGTCGTGGTTTTTTACACCTTTTTGAGTCGGGTGTTTTCCACGTAAAAATCATTGTGTTCTTTACTTACTGTTTTACTGTTTTCCTGGAACACGTCAGGCAACCTGTTCCATCCATAGGTAACTCTTACGTTAAAATCACTGATCAGTAGGGCACATACTCTAACAAGTGGTATCAGAGAGAGGTTATCTTAAAAAGGGCTAGCACCTAAGACAAAGATCAATATGATGAATTCCGCACCACCTACTGGTCACAGTAAAGGTCAATCCACTATTAGACCTCCACTCTTTGATGGTTCTCACTTTATTTGGTGGAAAGTTAGGGTGGAAACTTTCATTCAAGGGAAAGACTACGAGTTATGGGACAGGATCACTGATGGTCCTACTATTCCAATGAAGTAAGAGGATGGTGAACAGGTCAAAAAGGTAAGAAGTGAGTTTAACGCTGATGACTTAGTGACATTAAAGAAAAATGCTAAGGCTAAGAACATCTTAGCCTGTGGACTAGGACCGACTGAATACAACAGAGTGTCAAACTGTACCACTGCTAAGCAAATCTGGGATGCATTGGTCAATGTACATGAGGGTACCTCTCAGAGAAAATAGAATTGTTATTCTCTTTACTGAATACGAAGCTTTTAAGATGAAGGAGAATGAAACCTTGCATGAAATGATGACAAGGCTTACTGCCTTGAAAAATGAGTTAACTTCTTTGGGAAAAGTCATCACTGTTGAAGAACAAGTTGAAAAGGTGTTGAGGGGGCTAACAAAATCAAAATGGAATATTAAAGTGACTGCTATTAGGGAAGCAAATAAGGATCTCATAGATATGACACTGGACAAACTAGTAGGGAATCTGAGAACTTATGAAATGGAAATTGATGGAACTAAAGAGCTAGCAGCCCTTGAGGATACCTTAGCTCTGAAGGCATGTGACGATGAAGAAATTGAGCTTGATGAAAAACAAGTTGCCTTTATAGCTAAGAACTTCAGCAAATTCTTCAAAAATAAGAAGGGAACAGGTAGCAAGAAATGGTCCAATGACAATCCAAATGGATACTACAAGTGTAGTAAGACCGATTATCAGATTAGGGATTGTCCTGTCTAGGAAATAGAATGGAGAAAAGAAAGGGCTGAAAAGAAATTGAAAGAAAAAAACAAAAAGAGGGAAGAATATGCAATCGTAGCAGCTTGGGGATCTGACTCGGATGATAATGAAGTTGATAAAACAACACTCATGGCTCTTGGAGATTCAGACTTGGAGGAAGAAGATGATGCTTCTGAGGTAAGTATACTTGAACTTAAAGAAAAGTTGCATTTGTTTTCTAAAACAAAACTTATTTCCTTAATGAGTGCTTTAATGGATGATTTCCAAGAATTAACTTCTGATTGGGATGAGTTATTCAACAATCTTGCAAGTCTCAAGTTTGATTTTATTGATCTAGAAACTTATAAGAACACTGTTGAAAAGAAAAACTGCACTCTTAAGGAACAGGTTAGCAGACTTGATTCATCAAACCTGACTCTCAAATCTGAAATCTTGAAACTGACTCTTTCTGAAAAAGGAAAAAAGATCAAAAGTGAGGAACAAGAAAAAACTGAGTCAGAATTGACTAAGATTAAACATGAATACTTTTGTGAAAAAGAAAAGGTTAGTCAATTGAGTCAAGAAGTTTCTAAATTGAAACTTGATCTTGAAAGAGCTAATAGATGGACACATTCTTCAAGAATTGTTCATAAGTTAGGTCAAAGAACTCACAATGAAAAGGTTAGGTTGGGCTTTTATAAAAGTTCTAATGCTATTAAAGATCTGTGTTATATTTGTGGTAACCAGGGGCATCCAACCACTGAATGTCCCGTTGCAGCAAAAAGCAAATCAAGAAGCATAAGCCTAGCAAAACAATCTGATTCCATGTTAGCACAAGCTAACAAGAAGGTCAAATCTAGTCAGAGAAATAGGTCACATAACCTGTTGCCTTGATGGGCTAGAAGGAACCTCATAAATCCTTTTTCTCATAAAAAAGGACTCAAGCTTGTCTGCGTGCCTAAAGTTAACCCCTAATTTGTTTTGTAGGTGAGAGTGAAAGGAGGCAAGCAAAATTTGTGCATGGATAAAACTTGCTCAAGGTATAAGACTGGAAGCAAATAAAGTTTCTTTCACTCACCACATTTAAAGGGGGAATGAATCTTTTGGAGAAGGCAAAAAAAAAGGATGACAGTGAAACTGATGAGCATGCACAAGAACATGTTGTACCACCTGGTTCAATTGTTGTACAGATTGAGGGCATATTGACAGGGGGAACAACAAATCAAGAAATTGATGAATCAATAACACCATACAAGCTGATGATAATTTTGTTGGTAATTCATAAGAATTGGTGTTGTCACAAGAATCTTGAGATATCTCATGGGAATCAATTGCTTGAGATTATGGTATTCAAATAAAAGTAATTTCACTCTTGAGGGATATAAAAATGTTGACTATGTGGGTTACTTGAATGACTGGAGAAGCACCAAAGGCACTAAGTAGAGAGCATTCAGAAAGGAATAGGTTAGATTTGGGGATGATTAAACTTGCATGAACTCCCCTCAATGATTGACTAGAATAACCATTTTTCTTTTTAATCTTATTAGCTAAAATATTATTCGATTTAGTCTTGCACATTTAGTTGTATCCCAATTTAAGATTTTTTACTCTTCCAACCTAATTTTGTATTAGATTGTGTAGAAAATAGGTACAAACAATTGTGACCACAAAGTTCTTCTTGTCAGGTATGCTCTACACTGACATAACCATAGGCTGTCTAAGTTGAAACAGTTGAGCATACCTGTTCCATTCCTCACACTTTATCCTCCTCTTGTCCTATGATGCTGATGAATTGGTTGACCAAATTTTCTTTGACTCTCTCCAAATGATTGTGCACAAATGATTTAATCCTATACCAGAAATTCTTTCTTCTCTCTCAAACAAAATATCAGTTTTGTACCATGAATTTGCCAAGATTGATATCAATCACATGCAACATATGTTTCTGAAGAATGAAAAAGGACATGCTCTCTCTTTTAGTTCCTAATTGGCTCAGAATCTTTTAGGATTTCTCAGTCAAAGTTTAGGTTTGACTTTTCAAACAACAATAGATGTTTTTGAACAGATGAATCATGCTGCTCTACTTGGTTCAATAATGAGGGCTAAAACTCATTAAAAAAATGATAAGAAAAATGATTTAGCTGAGATAAATTATGGACTAGAAGCTGCATCTGACAGTCATGAAGCAGAATAAGTGATCCTTCAGGCTAGGATCATGACTTTGAAGCTTGACCTTGATTGAGAAAGGGATGAAAATATTGAAGTCATTCGTCAATTAGCACAGTTAATAACACTTGTTCCATCTCCCTCATCAACTCCTCACTATTCGTATCCTTAGCTATGTCCCACTTTATATCATATTTTTTTTTATTAATGCTCAGTTATTTTGCTTTGTTCAGTACTAGACTGGCAGTTAAATGGAACGATTATCTTTGCTAAATTGAATCATATTTTTGCTATTTTTAATACATTACTATGTTGGCTAAAGTCTGTCTGATTGTTTTGGTGATAGCCCCAATGGCCATGAATAGCATAACAAATCACTTTGGCTAATATATTATTGCATTAGAAATAATTTTTCGATGATGCCAAAAGGGGGAAGATAAAAGGTGTGCAATGTTTATAACTCATTGATTAACTTATTTCATTCTAGTGTTTTATACTTTAGTGCTTACAGGTGAAGATGTTTGAATGCATAACGACAAGAGATTTGTCATCATAAAAAAGGGAGAATTTGTTGGGTACGATGTAGTTTTGATGATTGACAAACTAACAAAGTGATATGAAACATGTTAGTCAAGCTGGTTCATAGACGCACTGTCTCATATAGCTGAAATTTGTAGCAAAATCATCGATGATTAAAGACAAGAGTGGAAGAAATCAAGAACCAGATGAGTGGTTAATTCTGATAAACTCAAGAAAATAAACATGTGCTAATTTAAAGAAGTTGAATTTGATTCAAACACTTGATGATAAGGGAAAACAAGTTGAGTTGGAAAAGGAGTCCTATGGAAAGAAGTAGTTTCACTTCTGACCATATCCTGAAAAGTCCTATGTATAGAAAGAGAAAGATTCCGCAGATTGAAGAAGTCTATGCAAGATAGGAAACACACAAATTGAAGGACTCTTTGTAAGATCAATGAAGTTTTTTACGACTGACACATGAATGAACCATGTTACTTAAGTTAGTTCAAGCATAGGAAGACAGGTTTCAGGTTTCAGGTTTCACTGATAGATGCAGACAAAGATTGCTTAAAGTCAAGAATGAATGAGCGAGCCTAATTCTGATATACTTAAGTTATTGATCACGTGAGAAATTGAAGAAGTTGTGGTTGAGTAAAATACTTGAAGATAAGATGATTTAAAGAGTTTGAGTTTGACTACAACAATAAGAAGACAAGAGTTGGGATTGAAGAAGGAGTCTCACTTGAAGTAGAACTCTATACAATGAGAGTTCTGATTAAAGGAGCAGTTTAAAATAAAGAATGACTCTTTGGAGAGCTGTGCTTACATAGAAGATGTATTATACAGAATAACTTACGCACTTACAAAGTAAAAAAGCACAATCGACAGATTGACTTCATGAAGTGTTACTCAATCACTGAAGAAAAACATTGAAGAACCTGATTCTAAGTATAGAATCCAGCTAAGAGTTTTAGTGTTGATTTTTAGAGTTGTTCATTGTGTTTGAACTATTGATGTAATATTAGTTTCAGTGAGTTATAAACTGAACTAGGAGCTAGTCTTCGAGTTGGGGAAAACTTAGAGACTTTGGGAACGCATACCTTGGGAGGTGTGTGTAGTTAGAAATTAGAGTTTATAATTCCTAGTCGTTGTGTTAAAGGAATTAGAGTTTATAATTCCTATTTGTTGGTTACAAGAGTTTTGTAATCAGTTGTTGTTGAGGCTCAGAGTTATTTAGTGAAGTTAGGGTTAAATCCTGTAGAGGTGCAAGTCGTGATTTTTTACACCTTTTTGAGCTGAGTGTTTTCTACGTAAAAATTATTGTGTTCTTTACTTACTATTTTACTGCTTTCCTGGAACACGTCAGGCAATCCGTTCCATCCATAGGTAACTCTTACGTTAAAATCACTGATCAGTAGGGCACGTACTCTAACAATTACTTAAAATCTCAAATTTAATATTTTACTCTTGATACATATGAACAAAACCCTCTTCCTACTTTTATCCCACAATTAACGCATGCAATTCTTTTTTTTTCAAAAAATTTATCGTCTAAAATTTCTCCCAAATTATCATCAATTGAGATAACTTTCATCTTTACTACTGCAACTTTTTCACCAATTTCATTATTTTTTTTTAAATCTTTTTTATCAACATTTCTTTTATCAATTTTAATTTTTTTTCAACTTTTAAGTCAATACCCATTAAAGGAAAGAGAAGAAATTGAGCAATCAGTTGTTAGATTTCAAATGAGAACGACCATAGTGGCAGTGATGGTAATGACAAACGACGGAGGAGGTAGGGTAGCCAAGGTAGCGGTGATGGTGCGGACGAACTAGGGAGAGGTGGTGGTAGTAGATTAGTATATGTATCAATCATAACTATCAAGACATATACATATGTATTAAGACATATGTATCAAATAAATGTATTTAATACATATATAGATACACATGAATAGGAGCCTTGGAGTAATTGATAAAGTTGTTGTCATGTGACTAGGAGGTCACGGGTTCAAACTTTGGAAACAACCTCTGACAGAAATGTAAGGTAAGGCTGCATACAATACACCCTTGTGGTGAGGCCCTTTCCTGAACACCGCTCGTAGCGATAACTTTAGTGCACCAAACTGTTTTTTTTTTTTTTTTTTTTTACATATATAGATACATATCAAAAACTTCTTATGTACTTTTTTCATAATTCTTTTTAATGATGCATATGTTCTTTTGTCATTTAATGATTTATCACCTTCATTTAATTTAGATTTTTTTCAATTGATACATATGATATTTATTTAATCTCGTGATACATTTTCTACGTGCACCATTGATACATTTTATCTCATGAGAAACGACATGTGTAACACTGATATAATAGTACAAAAATATGCATTGATGTTGTTAATCAGTTACCAAAATATATATATTACCAATATGATACATTTGTTGTTGGAATACTGGTGAAACATATAACAAATACTTTGTGATAGTGATTCATATTTTTTATTTATTTATAAATGTCTGATACATTTAACATATATTTGACATATGTAAACTATTTATTTTTGTGTGAGATTGAATTTTTAATAAGTATTGAGTAATTTTACCAAATGTATCATCATGATACATCTGCAACCAGATATATTTATACCACAATTTGCGCCTAATTTTACTCCCTATAATAATTGAAAATTAGTTACTTCTTTATTTAACTAACCACTCAATCACAACTGTATCACAATGCATATGTACCAAGGCTAAAGATATGTATCACAAATATCAAAATTTGGGATATCGTGTAATTAAACAAAGTTATGAAAGAAAGTGTTCGAAACCATTAAAAATTCGAAATTATTTAAGTTACCCTTTTAATCTTTCTTATCATAAATTAATATTTTCTTTCTAGCTATTTGATTTTAAAATTTTAATTTTTCAAATTACGCAAATCTTTTATACATAATCAAGTCATATTCCTAAACACATTACCCATATTTGTACTTGCAAAAAGGAATGTGATTTTATCACAATTTTAGTCTGTTAAACTTGATAAATGTGTTATATTTTATATTCAGTTTTAAAAAACGAATTAAAGACTCAAGGACATTGATAGAAATAATGATATCGATCTTCAATTTCAAATAGAAGATGATATAATCAAAGAATTTCTCTCTCTAAAATGAAGTCTCCTCTTAGCTACTAGGGATGATATGGCGAGGAAATTGAAACCTAGAGGAAGGAGTAATGACAGCAATGGAGGCAGAGGGCGGCAATTGGTGGCTAGGATGATCAGGAGAGGCCCACAAACGGGCGATGTACCCGAAGTCTCAGTGTGATTCAGGGGGTTTTACCACTAGACTAAGATTTAAAGCAAGGACAAGCAATTTCGCCTTCGACAAATGCATCATCATTGAGGATTTGGAAACCAGGCTCAATTCCTGAACTAAGCAAGTTGAATAGGAGGAAGTGGTTAGCTTAGAAGAGATTGTGCACTCTGAAATTAGGGGAAAATTGTGGTGTGTTATGGTGGGGAGAACTATACCGATAGAGGGTTTTGATTTGACAAGCGAGGCAAACTTGGGGCTCAATGTCAAAATCACACTTGATTATGTAAAGGAAGAGCTTGAACATAATGCTTTGTTCTGGGTTCTAATCCACCACTTGCAGTGTTTGAGGTTTTTTCAAATGAATTTAGGGATCCCTGGATGTGGATAAAGTTGTTCAGCTGAACAAAGGAGTGTTTATGGTTTGATTTTATAGTGTGGATAGTCGTACTCAGGTAGTGGAGAAAGGTATGCAAATATTTGATCGGAAGTTGGTAGTAGTGAAACCATGGCAATCGAACATGAAGCTTAGCAGAGTTATGGTTGAACAGGTGCCAAATTGGATCAAGCTCATATGGCTGGATTAGAAGTATTGGGGTTGCAATGTTTTGACTAAGTTGGGCTTGTGGAGAATTCTGTGAAGGCAGATACAGCTACTACATCAAAAGAGAAATTGATGTATGCAAGGGTTATGGTTGAAGTGCCCTTGAATCAGCTTTATCCTGATATGATTATGTTTGAGAATGAGTTAGGGAAGGTCGTCGAGCAAGAGGTAGAGTATGAATGGAAGAAAACTCTTTGTGAGCATTGTAAGAACTTTGGTCATACCAAGAAAACTTGCAGGGGTCTGTTAAGGGAGGTAAATGAGAAAGGGGCACAACGATAGGGAAAGTCTGTATCCACTCCACACAAAGCAGCAGGAAATAACATGATCCAGGGCAAGCAACAGAGCCCCAAGAAGGCTGGGGTGCAACTGAAGGATAAATCCATACAACTCACAATTCCTTTGCCTTATTTAAGGAAGAAGACAGATTAGATGAGGGCAAGCAAAGGCAACAGGGCACTGGTCCTGATGCAGAAATGCTACCACCTGAGCCTAGTAATAGGGGAGGGGGGGAGAAGAACAGCAGCAGGGTCATGACAATGAGAGTCCTAATATAAAAAGAGTGGGTCTAAGCACAGGGAGGGGTGGAACTACCCCCCCCCCCCCCCCCCCCCCCCGCTGGATAGACTTGGTTTTCGGAACATCGGGGTACTAAATAAGCTAAATAAATAGAAAGAAATGAATATATTTCTCACCAACAGCAAAGTTGGCTTATTTGGGTTCCTGGAGACAAAGATTAAGAGGTTGAATGCCACTATAGCTGCTCTTAGGGTGTGTTTGGTATGATGGAAAATATTTTGCATCGAAAATAAGTTGGTATTTTATTTATTTTCTTATGTTTGGTTGCTGAGTGGAAAATATTTTATGGTGTTTGGTTGGTGAATTGAAAATATATTTTTTTTCTACCTAAATTTTAACTTTACATGAGCGTGTGGCCCTCTAATTAGAAATATAATGTATTTTCTAAAACATAATATTTAACTACACATTTTAATCATTCGGTCAGTTTGTATGAGACGTGATATCAATAATTATATATTCATCTGACCAAATTTAGAAAACAATGTAATTTGTTAGTACGTATTCATAAAATAAATTTAAAATTACGTATTTTTTTATTTATTTATTAAAAAGTAACTTCTTAATACAATTTATGAAAGAAAAAGTCAAAAAGAGTGAGCAAGGGGTACTTGATTTGACAAAACGAAGCAATAACTTTTTAAAAAAAAAAATTGGTAAGAAACGTAATAAAAGTTATAATTTATAAATTGTAATAAAAAGTTTTAATTTATAAAAGTTAAAAAAGTTATAAAGTTTTGAAACAACCTCTCTACTTCTCCTAAGGTAGTGGTATAATCTGCGTACACTCTACCCTCACTAGACCCCACTAGGTGGGAATACACTGGGTATGTTGTTTTTGTAAAAAAGTTATAAAGTTTTAATTTATAATTTTTTTAAAAAAAACTCAGTGTACTATCACAACACTGCTTTATATCAAATCATGTAAACGTAATAAATCATTACGTTTTACAAAAAAAATTGTAAAACGTAATAAATTATTACGTTTTATAAAAAAGTTTTGTAAAACGTAATAAATTATTACGTTTTACTAAAACCTTTTTACTGTACACATCCGCTATCAAACCGTTAAAAAAAGGTATAAAACGTAATAAATTATTATGTCTAACCTATTTTGGTAACTTATTAAATAGATTTCTATTTTGGTCACTTTATTCAAATTTTGGTTCTAAGTTCCCATAAGTCACATCTCAATATTTTTTAGAAAATGACTTCCCCTAGCCCATGAGAGAAGTCATTTTCTTTCAAATGGAGGAAAATGAGTTCCTTTGGAAAATATTTTTCCAAAGTTATATTACAACCAAACAAGAAAAAATAGGAAAATATTTTCCAGAAAACATTTTCCATCATACTAAACACAACCTTAATCTTTCTAGTAGATGGTCTTTTAGTACAAATCTTGTCCATCATCCTAGTAGTAGGATATGGCCTATGGGTCTTATGGAAGTCTAATTTTTTTCATGTCACATTGTTAAGCATGTATGTTCAAAGCATTGTGAGGTGGGGCATAGAGGTACTGGTAACAAGTTTCATGTCACCATAGTGTATGGGTACAATGATTAGGCTCCAAGGAGAGACCTATGGCAGGAATTGGCGCAAATAACTAGTACTATTACTAGGGTTTGGCAGTAATGGAAGTATAGACATCTAAAATTTGTGGGACTCTACGAAAAGAATCCAAATTCTATTAGAGTTCTTAAGTCTAGTTTACCCTAAACCATAAAAATAAAAATCAACCACAAATAAAAATATGAAGAAACAATAATTTTATTGATAAACGATGTGAGTACAAATCTGTTCCTTCCTTGATTCTTCTCTCTTGATTTTCTCCTTAATTCGAGAGCCGTCAGTAGTGTATTTCTCGAATGTAGGAAGATTTGGATATGAATTTTTTTGTAATTTGGACATGAATTTCTCCGTAATTCGAGGATCGTTAGTAGCGTATTTCTCGAACATAGGAATACTTGGATTTGATATGGATTTTCTCCATGAAAGGAGGGTTTGTGGATCTTCTTGATGTATTTGATTATCAAGAAGAGAGGGTTTTGATCCCTTTATGAATATTCCATGAATTTATTGGGACTTTTGAGATCGTTGATCTCTTTGTGAATATCCCGTAAATTTGTGGGATATTGGAGGTATCCCGATCTTTTTACGAATACCCATCAGTTTATGGGATATTCAAGATGCCTGTTTCAGGGAATATGTTACCCTTTAAATAGGCGAGATTTAGGATAAAGTAGCCTTCTAGAACTCTAACAGAATTTGACTTTTTATTGAAGAGTCCCACAAATTTTAGATGTCTACAAATGCCCCCTACTTCAAGGCTTGTCGAAGTGTAGATTTGATGACGAGTCTTGAAGTACCAATAGAGCTTCCATCTTTATGCGGCGGCTACAGATTTGTAGATCTGATTTATGAGAGAAGAAATGAAGGGCAGAGATTTGGTCCCACTGGGCGTGCCAATTTGTTTCCAACATAATTTAATTCATGAAAAATAAACTCCAACCACAAATAAAAATATGAAGAAACAACAATTTGTATTGACAAACGATGCGGGTACAAATTTGTTCCTCCCTTGATCCTTTTCTAGATTTTTTCCGTAATTCGAGGGCCGTTAGTGACGTATTTCTCGAACATAGGATGATCTCTTTATGAATATCCCATGATTTTGTGGGATATTGGAGATCCCGATTTTTTTACGAATACCCATCAGTTTATGGGATATTCAAGATGCCTATTTCAGAGAATATGTTACCCTTTCAATAGGCGGGATTTAGGGTAAAGTAGCAAAATTTGGATTCTTCTTGAAGAGTCTCACAAATTTTAGATGTCTACAGGAAGATTGTAACAGTGTACCACATAGAGTTTAAGCAATGTGTGGGAGCATGCTCTCTGCAGGACTTAAATTCCACTGGAGCTTATTTCACTTGGAATGATAAACATAACGATGCAACCAAGGTATACAACAAAATTGATAAGAGTGTTGGTTAATGGTGCTTGGCTAACAAATCTGCCCAGCTCAGACGTACAGTTTGGGAATGAAGGGGTGATGGACCATTGCCCAGCAGTCATTACATGGAATGGAGTGCAGAAAAGCTCATACAGGTCTAGTTATTTTAATATGTAGAGCCAAGCTTCTGGTTTCTTGCAGCAGGTGAAAGAGAGCTGGGAAAGGCCCTTGGTTGGTACAAGCATGTATAAGCTTGTTGGTACGTTGAATATATTGAAAAACACTCTTAGAAGAATTAATAAAGAACACTTCAGTAACGTAGAGAAAGCAGAGCAAGCTAAAACACAATTGGATGCATTTCAAACTACACTGTAGCAGAACCCTAGAAATCTTAACATGATTACTCAGGAGGCCACCCTTACTCATGAGTTCATCAAGTGGAATAAGGCTAGAAACATATACCTGCAGCAGAAGTGCAAATCACATTGGTCGAATGCTGGAGATACGAATACTTCATTAGGCTCGGAGGAATACAAACAGAATTTTCAGCATAAGGGACAAGCACGGAAATAAAATCACAGACCCTCATGTTACAGCCCAATCCTTCGTGGATTTCTACACTTCACTACTAGGCACCTAAATTAACAATAGGGTGAGTGTATGTAGTTCGCAATAAGGAAGGGACCTCAGAGGGTGATGTTGAGCCAAAATTTCACAGAGGGTGATGTTGAGCCAAAATTTCACAAAAAGAGAGGTGAAGCTAGCCCTATGGGGGACTGCAGGTGATAAGGCCCCTGGGCCTGATGGCTACGGGATCCCATTCTTTGAAGATTACTGGGAAGTACTGACTACAAAAATAATTAAAGGGCAATGGAATATTTCAGATCAGGGAAAATGCTTAAAGTTTGGAGCAATACTATTCTAACCATTATTCTTAAAGCATAAACATGCCAATACAGATGAGGATTTTCAACTTATAGCCTATTGCAACACGATTTACAAAGTGATCTCCAAGATGCTGACTAATAGGCTGAAGTTAGTACTACCAAGTATTATATCAGCCAATCAATGTCAACAACAAACCCAGTGTATTCCCACCTAGTGGGGTCTGGATATCAGCCAATCAATGTGCTTTTGTAAAAGGTAGAACTAGTGTCTAGAATATCCTTATCTGCCAAGATCTTATTAGACTTTACAATAGAAAGCAAACCTCTAGTAGTTGTTTGATTAAAATTGACTTGAGAAAAAGCCTACGACCACTGGAATAGGAGTTTGTTGGGACGATGATGTATGCATTGGACTTCCCACCAAGATTTATTCTTTGGGTAATGAACTGCATCTCAATTGTGCACTTTACATTAGCAATAAATGGTGGTTTACATTGGGAGCACAAAGGTAAAAGAGGACTTCAACAAGGGGATCCCATTTCTCTCTCCTCTTTGTGAGATGCATGGAATAATTTACACAAATTATGAGTGTTGTAGCATAGCAATAGGAGTTTGGCTTTCATACTAAGCGTCACACACCAGACACTGAACCATTTTTGCTTTGCGGATGATGTACTGATGTTCAGGAAAGGGGACTATTATTACTCATGCTAAGAGGTCTGAGAACTTTCTCTGATGCTTTAGGGTTGAGCACTAATGCAAACAAATCCAATATATTTGGTACAAATATGACAGATGCTACTCTCACCGACTTGGTTGAGATCTCAGGTTTTGCTAGAGGCTCTCTTCCTTTTAGATACCGTGGAGTTCCAATCACGGCATGTGAGATTTATGGACTGTGAAGTATTACTTGACAAGTTAACAGCACGTATTAGAAGATGGAGTTCAAGACACCTATCCAATGCTGGGTTGCTCGTGAACTCAGCTTTACTTCATGTACACAATTACTGGTCCTCTATTTTTATTCTTCCCAAGCAAGTTTTCAAGGGAATTACAGTTATTTGCAAGAAATTTTTGTAGGAAGATGAAAGTTGTTACTACCAAGGTTCCCCTGGTCGGCTGAGAACTGGTTTGTAGACCAAGATCTGAAAGTGGTTTAAGGATCATGGACTGTACAAAATGGAATAAAGTGGCTATAGGAAAATATGTTTGGAAAATTGCACAAAAAGCTGATAACTTGTGGGTGAGATGGATTAATGTTACCAACCTAAAGGATACAGACTGGTGGGACTACTACCCCCTCTTCCGTTGATTGTTGTTGGTATTAGACAATGATTTGTGCTATTAGAGACTTATTTGCTCCAAGCTATAGTCACAATGACTAGTTGCAGGTATGTGGGAAATACTCTATTCAGTAGTGGCTACTGGTGGAGAATGGGGACAAGGGAGGAATGTCCATGGAGAAGGTTGGTGTGGAATAAAGGAAATTTGCCTAAGCATAGTTTCATATGCGGGTCGTTAATGCATCATACTACTGACCAAGGACAGGCTATATAGACTTGGTGTTAGTCCAGACAACAAATGCACCATTTGCGGGGATTGTGAGGAATCAGTGCAATATCTGTTTTTTGAGTGCACCCTAGCAACCAAATGCATCAAGGGAATTCTAGGCTGGCTGGGCAAAGGAACACAATGTATTGACATTGACGGGATTTAGAGGCATATGGAAAGAAGCACCAAAGGAAGGGGGAGTGAAAACTTGGATATTATTGTAATAGCTGCAGCAATTTATAGAATATGGAAACTGCCTTATGGGACCTTAGACGCCAAGAACGGAGACGGTAATCGACCAGATTAAGCAGGAATGCAAAATGAGAAAACATTTTTGACCAAGAAGATGAGTACTAGAGATAGGAAAGGGATTGATCATATACTTAATGAGGCGGAATTGTATAATAATAATTGTAGGGAGTTGTAGATAGGATAAGTTGTAATTATTTGTTGCGATGAAATAAAACCTTTTCTTCACAAAAAAATAGAAGATAAAAAGGAAAAGACACAACATTATATTTATGTTTTTTACTTTTTCATTTGATAGTTCAAAAGAAAACTTATATATACACAAAATTTTATATATATATATATAAAGCTTGCGAATAGTAAATAATAAGATATATAATTCTATACTTAACAAAATAATATTTGTCTGAAGCATATTTTTTATATAAATCACAATTTTTTTTTATGACTTTCTGTCTTTACATTATGCCCAAGGCTTTTAATGATTCAGTTTTAAATTATAATGACCGCGCATCGCGCAGGTAGGTATGTGTACAAGTATAAAAGACAGATGGTTAAATATAACAAATGAGAAAAGGATAAAAATAATAAATTAAAGGGCAAAAGGAAAAATTAAAGAAGGGACAAAAGCGATTAAGGAAAATATAAATCAATTAAGAAAAGCACAGAACAATTAAAAGAAAGGGGCTACGCTCCACATACAAAGGGGGTATCCACGTAACAAGTCTATAGCAGATGGGCATTGCAGAGATTACTCAGGAGGAGGGTTCTGGTGTAATTACTTTTTCTTTACTTTAGTGCACTTTTTCCTTAATTTTGAACAACTTCAAATGCTTGAAATGACAGTTATTACTGAAGGCCAATGGTAGCAACTACGCGGTATGGTTATGTCACTCGTCATCTCTTTTATGAGATTCCACATCTACTTAAAATCTGTGCTAGTCATGGAAATCTATCTACAAATCTATACACAAATAGTACCTATTTGAAACTAGGGGTTTGGTACTAAGGATGAGAGATAATAACCCCGAAATAAAATGTATGATTATTTTATTTTACGCTTGGTTAGGAATTAAAATTCTCATGATTATTTATCCCATCATTTGTACCATAATGATGGGATAAGTTATATCATATATATTGGTGGAACAACTAATCCCATAAATTGTCCCAATCCATCAGATAGTTGTCTATCCTAATCCCTCGTACCAAACAACCATGTTATACAAGGGTTATCCAACTACAAAACCCAAATTGAAAACCCTAGTCGAAGTTGATGAAACCTGAGAAATTGTTGATTCGAGTTAATTTCTTGGCAATAAATTTACTAGAAAACTCAGCTTCTAATAAAAAAACAAGAATCCATTTATTGAACAGTAAACAGTGGATCCTCCAGCAACACTAGCCATATGCCTATAACAGTTGAAAAATGCCAGCTACAGACAGAACGGCAAGATCTCACGCGGCTTTAATGGTGAGATTAAAACTAATTATCGTTAGCATTTCACAGGGATAACAAATAAACAATCATTCACATTGAAAATAAAGGAATTGGTTGGAAAATTAATTTTATGCTTGTCAAGTTTGTCCCACTGAAATTCCTTTACAAAAAAATGGTAGATCCCGAATATGCAAATGCACTAGCATAGTATCGTCGATACTGGTTGCTCAAGGTGATTACAAAGAAAACTATCTGATAAATAAAAATTTGATGTCACACCACATGTATCTTTTGGTGAGATCAGCTTAAAAATTTCAAACATACCTAACTGAAAATTATCATACACGAGTAATTGAGGGCAGGAGAGACGTGTTAGCATCCTGCAAACACAAAAACAAAGTGCATCATGTCACTCAAGAAAGTAAAGCAGATATCTGTAAATAGACAATATAAGCAGAAAACCCCCATAAGTTTCTCAACATCTTTTTGAGAGATGTCCAAGTAGTATGAATGGGAATTACTACTCCCTCGATTAGTCTCAATAGATCATCTGAGGTACGGGCTGCAGATGAGTAGTGTGCTTTGGTTATCTAGCATTTCCCTGTAATAGGGAAACTGAATGTTTAATTATCCAGTGTAGTTTAATTTACAGACTCTAGTTTTCCCTTTCAAAGACGCTAGTAACCAATTGTGGACATCTAATTATCTTCTACAACAGTCTTTGTTCTATTTTACATTCAAGAAGTACTGCCTGCTAGAAGTTGATTAGCTACAATAAGGCCCTACAAATAAAATAATGGCTATATACTACATTTATGAAACTCAATAATGCTGATTAAAGAGGTAAATTTTCTCAGCACAATAATTTTACGAGGCGAAACCTTTGAGATAAGATTTGATTTAGAAAATGAATCAAAACTAAGTTGATTTTAGTTAATTGCTAGTACTAAAGAAAAAAGAGTAAGAATGTATTATTTTACTTTGGTATAATAATAAGCATCCCATGAAATAACTTGACATATACCCCAAGAACTTGCACCTTTTCATAAATTTTTAGTTGCACCTTTTCATAAATTTTTAGTTTTAACTCACGCACATCGTATGTTTTTTTTTTTTTAGTTTAACATTCATTGTTACAGGTATATGCGCAAAGAGTGTACCTAAAGACTAGTTTTAATATATAAAATTGTGCTCACTACTTTTAGTCAGACAGTCGCACAATTCAACATTAGTATCAGAGCAGACATAGGTGAGCTCAAATCTCACAGCCAAACACTACAACAACATACCCAGTGAAATCTCACAACCAGACACTATAAAAAACAAATCACAGGCTTCACTCATAAAGAAAGAATCAAGCCCGCATGTGAGATAGCGCATCGAAGTAATAACTAAAATAAATAAAACTGTACTCTGTCTAACAACTTCAAGATGAGATGGTTGGTTGTTACCAGGGTGAACTCTAACTAACATCATTGTACAGCAATCAAGGTTCTCACTCGACTCAGCCTTTGCTCATTTTCTTTTGGATTAGGGACTTGAAATATTTTTCAGCTAGTAACATTAAACACAAGGCACAATTACAATATAACTCACTATCAACTTTATATTGGTCACAAATCCAAATAACACCTATCCATTTAGGCACAACACAAAAGCCAACAAAGCCAATGCAGACTCATGTGGCTGTTAGAAATAAGGGTATAATAGGACCAAAAGGTAGACGTCGAGGGTATTTGGGGGCTTAAAGGTAGACGGAGGGTAGTTTTGTATCAATTCGAATAGTTCAGGTGTGTACCTAAGGCCCTTTGCCGAATAATTAACTTTTAAAATATTGAAAAATATTTTTTTTTAAATCAAAAGTGTGGATTAATCAACAAGCACGATATGAGGTCGTCATCATCATCAACTCATTTCCTCCAATTCAAATCATAATCAAATTGGTTGAAAAAAATATCTTTTCATGTTCAAAGAATTATCTTGTCATGCACACCAGAATTTCCACATGTTTCTGTTCAGAAAATCCCCACGAAAAAGTCTTTCACCAGTAACATCTCCTGCATTTTCAATTCATCAACCCTATTCCCAAATAGAAAAAGAAAATTTAACAAGAAAATGTGAAAAGCTTCATAATCAGGGGGTTAGATTTAAGGATTGAACCGTGGGATCTCACAACCGTGTGGCTTCCATCTAAGCCTGAAATAATATGTATCATGACGGACGTTTATTCTTGAAACAATTAAGATCATTAATATATGGACAAAAACCCGGATCTTTTTAATTATCTATATAGTTAAAATTTATTGTTTTGTTAAGTTTTTAACTTCCATTATCTTGAAGGATCAAAATCACACGTTTGTACCAATTACAAGTTAATCACACTTGATCATATTACAAAAGGATCAAAACTGGAACAAACCTATAACACAACGACTAAAATCACTATTTGCTCTTTAAATATAGTTGAATGTGCCTAGTAGTTACGGATGTAACTTCCATAGAATAAGCTTTCTTATTGGCTGACAAGTGTCAAAGGCAGGTGATGTGCTAGCTCTGTGTTAGCACATTTAAGGCTTTTAACTCGAAATAATTGTAAGTTCTTAAATAACTATTGTTGTTTTTTATTATATTTTATGTGATATTGCAGGGAAGTCGAGATGCATGAAAACCTATGAAAACTACCTTAAGAAGGATGATTTTTGGCGAAGTAGATAAGAAATAAAGTTTTGAAGATTTAGTTGACGACTTGTTTGATAAGTCGTCAACTTGCTGATAAGTTATCAGAGGAGGTCGTCGCCTGTGGACAGAACATGGATGCTTAAGAAGTAAGTTGATGACTTGACTGATAAGCCGTCAACCTGGTGATAAATCGTCAGATGAAGTCGTCACTTGGAAGCAGAATATAATTGGTGGAAAGATAAGTTGACGACTTGTCTGATAAGTCGTCAACCTTCTGATAGACCGTCAGGTGAAGTCGTCAGCTATGGTGCAGACGATCTGGAATTTGAAATTCAAAATCTAAAGACTACAACAACAACAAACCCAGTGTATTCCCACCTAGTGGGGTCTGGGGGGTAAGATGTACGCAGTCCATACCTCTACCTCTAAAGAAGTAGAAAGGTTGTTTCCGATAGACCCCCGACTCAAGTCACGAGATACCACACAAACACATAGTAAAGCACATAACTAGATTACATAACATAAATACGGCACCCATAAGTATTAGAAAACAGAGGAAAGCACACAGATTCGTAATAAAACATGGAACACGGAATCATAACAAGAATGAAACCCCCACCAAGTAATTCCCTACACTAGCGACCCAAACCGGCCCTAGTCTTCTGCCCTAATTCGCGTCCTCCAGACCTTCCTATCTAGGGTCATGTCCTCGGTGAGCTGTAACTGCTCCATGTCCCGCCTAATCACCTCACCCCAGTACTTCTTCGGCCTACCCCTACCCCGCCTAAAACCATCCAACGCTAGCCTCTCACACCTACGAACCGGGGCATCCATGCCCCTCCTCTTCACGTGTCCGAACCATCTCAATCGGGCTTCCCGCATCTTGCACTCCACTGAAGTCACACCAACCTTCTCCCGGATAGTCTCATTCCGAACTCTATCCCCTCTAGTCAGCCCACACATCCAGCGCAACATCCGCATTTCTGCCACCTACATTTTTTGGATGTGGGAGTTCTTAACTGGCCAACACTCCGCTCCATACAACATGGTCGGACGGACTACCACCCTGTAGAATTTGCCTTTCAGCTTGGGCGGCACCTTCTTATCACACAACACCCCCGACGCGAGCTTCCACTTCATCCATCCCGCCCCAATACGGTGCGAGACATCCTCGTCAATCTCACCGTTACTCTGGATCACAGACCCGAGATACTTGAAACTATCCCTCTTACATACCTCCTGTGATTCCAGCTTCACTACTACCTCATTCTCCCGCCTCACGTCATTAAACTTGCATTCCACATACTCTGTCTTGCTTCTACTCACCCTGAACCCTTTAGACTCAAGAGTTTGCCTCCACACCTCTAATTTGTCATTCACACCCCCTCGAGTCTCATCTATCAGAACTACATCGTCTGCAAAAAGCATACACCAAGGCATCTCCCCTTGAATACGCCGCGTCAACACATCCATCACCAACGCAAACAAAAAGGGACTAAGAGTAGATCCCTGATGCAATCCTGTCAAGACAGTGAAATGCTCTGAGTCTCCTCCCGCCGTCCTCACCTGAGTTTTCGCTCCATCATACATATCCTTAATTGCTCTGATATATGCCAGCGGTACTCCACTCACCTCCAAGCATCTCCAAAGCACCCCCCTGGGGACTTTGTCGTAAGCCTTCTCCAGGTCGATAAACACCATGTGCAGGTCCTTCTTCCTTTCCCTATACTGTTCCACCAACCTCCGCACCAGGTGAATTGCCTCCGTCGTCGAGCGGCCAGGCATAAATCCAAACTGGTTTTCTAAAATAGACACTATCCGTCTCAGCCTCACCTCGACTACTCTCTCCCAAATCTTCCTAGAGTGACTCAATAACTTAATCCCCCTATAGTTTTTGCAACTCTGGATGTCACCCTTATTCTTATAGAGCGGGATCATGGTACTCCACCTCCAAGCCTCGGGCATCTTTGCCGTCTTGAAGATTTCATTAAACAATCCAGTCAACCACCTTACACCAGCCTCTCCAACGAACTTCCAAAACTCCACCGGTATCTCATCAGGCCCCGTCGCCCTACCCCTTTGCATCCTGCGAACAGCCTCTCTAACCTCTTCTACCTTAAAACGTCTACAGTAGCTAAAATCCCGACACTCCTCTAAGTGCTCCAGTTCCCCTAACACAATAGCTCTATCCCCTTCGTCATTCTTAAGTTTGGTTTTGAATTTTCTTCGAATTATTATTGTGGTTTTTGGGATCCTTGGTTAAACTTGAAGAAAGAACAATCTTCAATTTCCATCTTTTGTAAGTTAACTGCTTCTGAATTATGGATCTAATGCATGTTATTTCTTTTCTATCTCATGAGGAACTGAATCCCATAACCAGAGTTATGGGATCTATGAGTGTTGCAATATGAATTCTATAGTTGGCTAAGATTTGAATGACTGTAGGAACTTCTTGATAATTCTTTTGAAATGATTTTTTTCTGTTGGTTGCAAACAATAGATTAAGCCTTAACATTGGTTTGCTTGAACTAAGAAATCAACTAAAGGAAGGGAATTATCAACGGGGATTTGGAAACGTTAAATTTCCATCTAATGATTTATGCTATAACAAGATTAGTCAACTCGAGATTACATCAGTGTAGACATAAGGATTTTTTAAGTTTGAGAGAATTAGGTAATCTAGCATCTAAATAGGTCGGAAGACAATTAGATGAATCATCGATAGTGATAATTTGTTGTTTCCTACGTGTTATGAGAACCTTTTGCTACAACTATTGTTCATAAAGAAGCAATACTCATAGTGAACACAACTCTGGTTTTGCCACAACATTAATTTGAAATATTGAAACATTAACTTTGGGTTACTAAAACAAAGTGAGCAGTAACATTTCTTTGAATTCTAAAAACCCCCCATTTACAGGAAACTACTAGCTATTAGTCGATTAAAGCACAAATAGTCTTGATTAGCACCATATTCCCTGTGGGATTCGATCCCAACCTAGTTGGGTTATATATTTGACGACGACCGCTTACTCTCTCATAAAAGACGTGTAATTTGGGCGTATCAAATTTTGGCGCCGTTGCCGGGGAATACGATTGTTAATTAAACATAACTGTGTTAATTGACTGTTAGTTAAGTTTCCTAATTTTACTTTTATTTGTTGTTTTTGATCATTACAGGTTCCTTGTTGTATATGCCATGAACCAGAAGGTCAAGAGAGCCGTTATTACCTTTCAACCCAGAACCCCATCTTATTGGGAGGATGGCTGAACAACAAGAAGCTGAAAGATTAGCCGCTTTGGCTAATGCACAACTCAATCAGCAAAATGTTGATAACCCATGTCGGGTGGCTAATGCAGATGATAATGACCTAGGGTTGATGATCTGATTGATCCTGCAAATAGGAGACATGCTGAGAATGTAGCTGCACCAGTGAATCGAAATCGGCCAATTAGAGGGAAAGCAAACCGCCAACCTGCTGTGCAGTTAGCATTTGATGATAAGGATAATACTGATCTGGATGAAACTGGTGCTACAGAAGTAATTATTCCACCACCATTAGCACCAGGTGTGAAGTTCAACATCACCAGCACTATGATACAGTTGTTAAACCTCAAAGGGTTGTTTGGTGGACTTCCATTTGGTAAACTTTATCAACATCTGCAAATCTTTTGACAACCCTGGAGTTGGACAAAATGCAATCCGTCTACGGTTATTTCCATTGTCTCTGTTTGGGGAGGCAACACAATGGTTGAATGAGTTAGCTACCGATTCTATAACAAACTGGAGGCAATTGAAAGGAGCTTTCCTAGAAAGGTTCTTTCCACCTTCCAGGATGTTACAGTTGAGGGAAGAGATTAGTAACTACAGGCAGTTACCGAATGAAGCTCTTCATGAGACATGGGTGAGATTCAAGAAGAAGTTGACGCAGTGCCCTAATCACAAGATGGCTGACGAGCATTTGATGGAAACATTCTACGGGGCTTTGAACTCTATCACGAAGCCAACTATGGACAATGCTGCAAAGGGAGCATTCATGGACCTTACTTATACTGAAGCTGCAGAGATGTTGGAAAGATTGACTAAGAAAAGTAGAGCTTGGCATACCAGAGATTCTGTGGTAGCAAGTAATACTATGTCTAGTGGGATGTCAGTTGAACAGTGCAGGAGAGGAGGAACATGACCAGGATATGGCACATATAAAGACCCAGATGGATTTGCTCATAAAGCATTTACTATCCAGGAAGACAGAAAAGGTGAAAGCTGTTGGGTCTCAAAGTAGGGAAGCTGAATCAGATTTTGAGGAAGAGGCGAATTACTTGAATAATCAGGGGGGTTTTCGAGGCAATGGCCAAGGAAATCAAGGTCGGAATTACTATGATAAAACTGGTTATAGAGACCGTGATCAAGGTGGTTGGAAAAATAAGAATGATAGGAGTGGATTGTATGTACCTCCCAGAAATCGTGACAATACTACTACTATTTCCGGCAAGATGTCAATGGAGGATATGATGGCCAAGTTGTTAAAAAGGGTAGAGTCGACTGACGTTGGGGTAAGACAGATGAAGAGTGATCTTTCATCTATGAGTCAGTCAATTAGTTGACTCACATTCAACTTCCATTAAACAATTGGAGCAGCAAATGAATCAACTATCGGCAGCATTTAATCGCGTGGAACATTGCCGAGTGATACCGTGCAAAACCCGAGGAATGAAAATTCTTGCATGGTTATCACTACGAGAAGTGGTAAAGTGTTACCTGGCCCTTCTGTGGGCAAACATGTTGTAGATGATGTGGTGGAGTTGGAGATGGAAGCAGAAGAACATCCTGTGAAGTCTGAGAAGTGGGGGAATAATGAGGTTCCACCTAATCAGAAGCAAATTGATTAGTTAGAGAAAGGCAAGGGGAAGGAAGGAGAGATAGTAGTTGCCAGAATGCCAAAAATACCTCCTCTGTTCCCGCACAGATTGCAGAAGAAAGCAGATGACACAAAATTTAGCAAGTTCATGGCTATGCTAAAGCAGCTAACAGTAAATGTGCCTTTGGTCGAGGCGCTAGAACAAATGCTGGGCTATGCTAAATTTACGAAGGATCTTGTGACTAAGAAGTGGACCGTGAACTACGAACTGGTGGACAATCTTCACCATTGTAGTGCTATCGCTACAAGATCGTTAATGCAAAAGAAAGTCGATCCAGGAGCATTCACTGTCCCATGTACTATTGGATCATGATTTTGCAAAGGCCCTTTGTGATCTTGGGGCAAGTATTAATTTGATGCCATTGGCGGTTTTCAAAAATGCAAGGTAAGGCTACGTATGATACACCCTTGTGGTGGGGCCCTTTCCCAGACACCGTGCATAGCAGTAGCTTTAGTGCACTGGGTTGCCCTTTTTTTTGGCGGTTTTCAAAAAGCTGGGGTTGGGGGATCCTACACCCACCAACATGCAGCTTTTGATGGCAGATAGATCAGTGAAGAGGCCGGTTGGAATACTTTATGACGTGCATGTGAAAGTGGCTAGTTTCATCTTCCCAGCGGATTTTGTAATCCTGGATTGCGAGGTAGACTTCGAGGTACCCATAATCTTAGGTAGACCTTTCTTAGCAACGAGGAGTGTGTTGATTGACTTGCAGACCACAGAGCTGAAATTTAGGCTTAATGACGAAGAGGTGAGCTTTGATGTTTGCCAATCAATGAAGCAGAAAAAGGAAATGAGTGTCTTCTCAATTGTTGATGTATATTATGAAGACGAGCAAGAGGTACCCGTTGAGGAAAGATTTGGTATGGAAACATTGGTTGCAGTGTTGATGAGCTTCGATGGTGATGGGATCGAAGAATATGATGAGATTGTGTGTGCACTAATAGGAATGGGGTCGTACGCTTATGCCCCCAAGAAGCTGGACTTAGATCTAAAAAATCATCAAACACCACCAGCCAAACCCTCTATTGAGGAACCACCAATGTTGGAGAAGGAGTTGCCGGGCCATTTGCGGTATGTGTTTCTGGGCAGCGGAAACATCTTACCGGTTATTATTGCAGCAGGCCTGGCAATGCAACAGGTTGAGGCCTTTATTTTTGTGCTTAAGAGGTATAAAAGGGCTATCAGATGGACGATTGCAGATATTATTGGTATTCCACCGAGTATTGCACTCACAAAATCCAACTAAAGGAAGAATGCATACCGACCATTGAGCATCAGCGCAGATTAAACCCACCTATGCAAGAAGTGGTTAAGAAGGAGATTATTAAGTGGCTTGACGAAGGGTTCTGTAGCCGATCTCCGACAGCAAGTGGGTAAGTCTTGTACAGTGCGTGCCCAAGAAAGGAGGTATGACTATGGTTGCTAATGAGAAGAACGAGTTGATTCCGCTTAGGCCAGTGACTGGGTGGCAAGTTTGCATGGACTACCGAAAGTTGAACTCGTGGACATTGAAAGATCATTTTCCAATGCCCTTCATGGATCAAATACTTGATCACTTAGCAGGAAGGGGTTGGTATTGCTTTTTGGATGGGTATTCAGGAAACAAACAGATCTCGATTGCCCCGGAAAATCAGGAGAAAACAACATTTACATGCCCATATGGAACATTTGCATTCAAGCGAATGTCGTTCGATTTATGTAATGCACCGGCCAAATTCCAAAGGTGCATGATGTCGATTTTCTCCGACATGGTGGACACTCTAGAAGTGTTCATGGACGATTTTTCTGTAGTGGGTGATTCATTTGAGTTATGTTTGGTGAATTTGAGTAGAGCACTTCATAGATGTGAAGAATTCAATCTCGTATTGAACAGGGAGAAGTACCACTTCATGGTGAAGGAAGGCATAGTGCTTGTACATCGAATTTCAGCAAAGGAGATTGAGGTTGATTGGGCTAAGGTAGAAGTGATGAGAAACTACCCCCTCCTATCTCAGTGAAGGGAGTCCGTAGTTTCCTGGGTCATGCTCGATTCTACAATCGATTCATTAAAGACTTCTCCAAGATTGCAAACCCACTTTGCAAACTGTTGGAGAAGGAGACCAAGTTTGTGTTCAGTGATGATGCCTTAAGGACAAGCTGGTTGTTGCCCCAATTATTGTTGCTCTATATAGGTCTAGGCCATTCGAAATAATGTGCGACGCAAGTGGAGTAACACTTAGAGCTGTCCTTGGTCAGAAGAAGGAGAAATTATTTCACCCCATTTATTACGCGAGCAAGGCGTTGAATGGGGTGCAGAAGAATTATACTATCACAGAGCAGGAGCTTCTAGCTGTTGTTTATGCTTTTGAGAAGTTTCGAGCATATTTATTGGGAACCAAGGTGGTGGTTCATACAGACCACGCTGCTTTGAGATACTTAATGGCGAAGAAGGACGCCAAACCAAGGCTGATTAGATGGGTGTTGCTTCTACAGGAATTTGACTTTGAGGTCAAAGATAGAAATGGGTTTGAAAACCAAGTCGCAGACCACCTATCTAGTCTAGAGGGAGATCAGTTCACTGCAGAAAAGCTTGATATTGATGACACTTTTCCAGATGAACAAATTCTAGCGGCTGCACTCGAAATGGTGCCTCCGTATGCGGACTTCGCCAACTTTGTGGTAAGTGATATTATCCCGGAGAATCTTTCTTTCCATCCAAAAAGAAATTTCTCCATGATGCCGCCAACAGATACTTCTGGGATGAGTCGTAATTATTCAGGCGTTGTGCTGACAATAATATTATCAGAAGATGCATCCCGGAAGTTGATATGCTGAGTACTCTGGAAGCCTGTCATGCCTCCCCAGTTGGGGGAAACCATGCAGGTGATCGTACTGCGAGAAAAGCATTGCAAAGTGGCTACTATTGGCCTAACCTGCTTAAGGATGCGTACGTGTTAGTAAAGAGGTGTGACCAGTGCCAAAGACAAGGTTCAATCTCGAAGCATCACGAGATGCCTATGGTGAAGATGATGGAGGTTGAACTATTCGACGTCTGGGGTATTGATTTCATGGGGCCATTCATGAGCTCCTATAGGCTGAAGTATATCTTGGTGGCTATGGACTATGTGTCCAAATGGGTTGAGGGGGTTGTTTTGGCTAATAATGAAAGCAAAAGAGTGGTCGTCTTCCTTAATAAGAATATCTTCTCCCGCTTTGGGGTACCATGTACAATCATACGCGACGGGGGATCCCACTTCTGCAACAAAATATTCCGGGTTGCATTGTTGAAATATGGTGTGAAGCAGCATAAGGTGGTCACTCCATGCCACCCACAAACTAGTGGGCAAATGGAGGTCTCAAACCGGGAAATAAAAGCAATCTTGGCTAAGACAGTAAATGCGAGTAGAAAGGACTAGTCGCGAAAGCTCGATGATGTTTTGTGGGCATATCGGACAGCTTTCAAGACACCCACCCATTGGGATGTAACCACATCAGATAGTCTATGGCAAAGCATGCCATCTTCCGATTGAGCTGGAGCACAAAGCCTTGTGGGCTCTCAAACGATTGAACATGGACTGGAAGGAAGCAGCTGAGTTAAGATTTGGACAACTGAATGAGATGGACGAATGAATTCCGTCTTGGCGCATACGAAATAGCTGACTTATATAAGTAGAGGATGAAGAATTACCATGATCGAAGAATTGAGAAGCGAGATTATCGTGCGAGTGATTGGGTGTTATTGTTCAACTCTCGACTTAAGCTCTTTCCGGGCAAATTGAAGTCAAAATGGTCGGGACCTTTCAAAGTGAGTCAAGTATTTCCATCAGGTGTGATGGAACTTGAAAGCAAAGATGGGAGTCTGTTTAAGGTTAACGGGCAAAGAATCAAGAATTATGTTGGCCCAATGGATGAAGTGAACTTGTTGTCTATGGTTTATCTCGACGAAGTTTGAGTAGTTGAGGCAACCAAGTCATGCCGCGACAATAAATCAGGCGCTATTGGGAGGCAACCCAACTTTTCATGTTGTAAGTACTTGGTTTGTTTTAAAGTTTTTATTTTAAATAATAAGTTGTTCACATGTGCAAGAATAAAGTTAGGATCAAAGTTGCTGATGAAATGGAATTGACGACAAAAGTTGATAGGTTATCAACTTATTGACGACCTATCACTTGAAGTCGTCAATTCAAGCAAAGGGGGAGTGCATATACTGGATTGAGTGACGACCAAACTGATAGGTTATCAAAACGCTGACGACCTATCACTTAAAGTCGTCAAATTAAACAAAAATTTGCCACATTCTGGATAAGGGTGACGACAAGGTTGATAAGCCAACACCCAAGTGAGGGGCCGTCACGCCTTGTCGTCAGTTGAACCAAAACTCAGCAATATTTTGTCTTAGGGTGAAGAGATATGTGACGGGCTATCAGACAATTGATAAGTCTTCACTTAAATCTTAACCCCAAACCCCAGGTAAGTCATTTTGACCCGAATCCTAGTTTATGACCCGATCCAAACCCTATAACCCGTGACTTTTCAAATTCCTGTGAATAAATCATTTTCCCACTTCAATTTTGATATATTTTACCCATTATTAGTCTAAATTAGTCTTTATTAGTTTTTATTAGTCTTTTAAAAAATATACATATATAGATAGATAAACTTAGAAAGCAAAAAAAGCGGCTACATCAGTGCAAACGTTTCCCATTTCCCGTCCTTTTCCCTTTCAAATTCCAACATTCCTCTTCTCTCTTCATTTTTCTCAAAAGCAAAATAAGTGCTAAAACGCTTTTTCATCTTAAGAAAACTCTCCAAACTCACAAGAACATAAAACATAGAGGCAATTGTTTCCCTGAGCAAGTGGACTATTCATAAGTTTGAAGTGTGTAGCCAAGTCGTCTGAAAGGTATGTTTCGAAAACTTTGCTATTCATTTAATGGAAAGAAATGGGAATTGCATGCAACTGAAAGCTTTGAAGGTTTTAGAGTGTTCATGAACGAATTTAAGGAATATAAAGTAATTGGGTCATACGAACCAACTTAACTTTGTATAACTAAAAAATTGCTCATGATCGTAAAATTCATCATTGTTTGGGAAAGATTTGAGTTTTAATTGAGTGAAAATCAATTGCACCCACAATTTTCACGTGTTATTGAATTAAATTGGGTGAAGTATCTTGTTTGAGAACTGATAATTAGGATTAACAAGTTAGAAATTGCGCAGCAAGTAGCAAGTTTCAAATTCCAGCCTGAAAATTGAAACGAATGAGTTTGTGAAAATGAGTTGGGCTAACCAAGAGGTTGATAAGCCATCAACCAAGTGACAACTAATCAAATCAAGTCGTCAATCAAAGTGAAAAAAGGCTGAGGATTCTGTTTTAAGCTGACGACATGGCTGATAAGCCGTCACTTAGGTGACGATTTATCAAACCAAGTCGTCGCTTGAGTTGAAAAATTTTTGCATCTGTTTTGGGCTGACGACATGGCTGATAAGCCGTCACTTAGAATTATCAGACCAAGTCGTCACTTATTACTCTGAAATGGGCTGATTCTGTCTATGGTTGACGACATGGCTGATAAGCCGTCACCTAGGTGATGACTTATCAACCAAGTCATCCCACACATGTTTACCCATTGTGCTTGAACCCTTTCAAAAGTGATATTGAAAATGATTAACTTTTGTGCTTACTCATTCTTGGAAATTAAATGATTCTTTTTCACTTGATGCAGAATATAATCATGCCACCAAAAGGGAAGTCAAAGAAGGGAAGCAAGAAAGTTTGACTCGGAGACTATTCAATGAGTCTGAAAGTGAACAAAAAAAGGCATAACTTCAAAGACGTCGTACAAGGCAAAACCTCCGGATAGCAGAACCACCTCCCCAGCCTGAAAAGAAGGTGATTGAGGAAGTGAGCTCTGAAGAAGAAGACTCTTCCTCTGAACAACCCTTTTCGTAGCAATGAACAACCCTTTGCGTAGCAACCATCTTCTGAGCAACCAATGGAGGAAGACACTCAGACAAGGGGAGATGTCATAAAAAGAAAGAATCCGGGCATTCGAAACAGTGTACGATGGAAGGTTACAGGAGCAAAAAGAATCTACCATGATGGATTGACAGCAACAGGAAGACGAAGCCTTAAGAGGCACATATGTGAAGAGATAAAAATAATCACATCTGGGTTGAACAGGTACCCACAATTAGAGCAACCATTCAGAGAGTATGAGCTAGCATGGACAACAAAGGAAGGAGATACATACTGCCCAACGTTGGTCAGGGAGTTTTATGCCAACTACGCAGCTATATTGGAGAACATGTGTAAAAAGGGAGAGAAAGCTGCAGACAAACCAAACATGAATCAAATACCAGTGAGGAGTGTGATGGTGGACTTGTCTGACCGCACAATCAATTGGTTTCTACATGGTCCCAACTTCATTCCTCCAGTCACCTCACAAAAGTTCTACCACAGAATGACTGACAGGGCAAACCAACGCACTTGGTTGGCACAGGTTATAGCGGATGGGGAACTTGAATGGCTACATAATCCAAGTGCAAGGATTTTCAAGGCATCACTAACTCAAGAAGCAAGATTCTGGTGGGGAGTGGTAAGGTACAGACTGATGCCGACAGTAGGAGATAATATCATAGGCGAGAACAGGGCAGTTTTGGTAGCTAGTCTATTGTCCAACCTTCCTTGAGCTTGGGGGAAATCATTGCTGACGAGATAAAGATTCGAGCAACACGACCCGATACAACATACCCATTCCGCTGTCTAATTACAAAATTATGCGAAGCAGCCTTTGTGCCAATTATCACAGGATTAGACAAAGAGGTTCATGCCAAGAAAACTCACAATCCCAACAGGTTTGACGAGAGTGAGCCCATGCTGGTTACAGAAAAAGGAGCAGATATCGAGAGTGGCACGATCAGATCCGAGGGAGTGCAGACACCAGCCACTACTGCAGGCTCCACACAAAATGTGCAAGTTTCAGCACCAGAGTCGGCTCAGGCTACTTCCTTTGTAGGTGATGCACCTATTCCAGAAAGAGAAGAAAATACAGTGGTCGCAGCACCGGTGTCCGAGTATGCTTTGACTCCTCAAAATTTCAAGAAGTTGGTAAAGCAGGGAAAAAAGTTTGAGGCTCAATTGAGGTTGTTTGCTAATCAGTTCAAGTCGGCTGTTGACAAGAAAATCAAGAAAGCTATGGCTCCTTTCTTGACTCTCCATGGACGTATTGATGAAATGGAGCATCGAGTAAATGAGAGGTTGAAAGAAATGTCGGTACCTGATCTTGCATCATTTGATGTAGCCTTGAAAAAGGCTAAAGCTGACATCACGGCCTTGCAAAGCCACCAGCTTGTGATACTCTCAGAACCTACTGAAGAAGAACCACTATTTGACATCACTAGGAAACCTGTGGATAAAAAGGACAAAGGCAAAAGAAAAAGAAGTGACAGCGATGAACAAAGGAGACTTGAGAAGAGAGCAAAGAAGCAAAAAGACAAGAAAAAGATGAAGAAAGCGTGGAAGAAGTCGAAAGCGGAGGGTGAGCCACTTGAAGAATTATTGAGAGCCCGAGCTGTGGGAGCCTCGACTAGTGGACCCCCGGGACTGTTGGGGAGTTCTTTACTCCACCAACCACTATAGCAGATGCACCGGCTCAGCCCGATGGCACTGATGACACTCTCCTCGCTGATGAGGCAGCATCACAGTCAACGGCTCGTGATACAAGCGCTTAAAGCACAGCAGGTATTTCTCCACCCTTGTTATTATAATTTGATAGATGTGCATTGAGGATAATGCATGTTTTTTGTTTGTGGGGGTGGGGGTACTTGCAACCTTAAGGGTATGTTGTATGTGTTCTATACCTTTGAGTGTTACCTAGAGAACGGACATGCGTAGGTTTGGTTGGTTATTTGTTGCTTGTTTGTAATTATGTGTTATGTATGCACGATGAGTAGCATCTGACTGAGTAGCAAGTGTTTAGTAGTGATTTGAAAATTGTGAAAATGATCTGCGCACCAAAATTTTGATTGTGAGATTGATTGCTAAGTGCATGGAAAACCATTTCTGTCCATGAAAGTATGCAAATATGGCACTCCCTGCTTGAGCTTGAGTGTTGATTGAGTACTTGGTGATTTCCACACAATTCCACGCCATGTGAGAGTAAGATTTTGCCATGAATTATTGTGTGCATGCATCTAGAACTTGCCTAAAGCATTCCGTTAGGGTCTCAAGTAGTCAGCTGAGCAGTGATCACAGGCCATTGTTGATTAGTGAACCATTTAGCTAAGATAATCAATCCTTAAGAACATATTCCATTTTGATCCCCTCTTGAGCCAATAAAATACTTTCTTGTTTCAACAAGTTGACAACCTTTCATTTCGTTCAAAAGTAAACCTTGTTTTAGCCAGTCCTTTCTTTGGACATGTTACACATCAACTTAGGCAAATCGCCTAAGTTGAGGGTGGCTACACTAGAAGGGCTGATAATTTGAAGGTGCAAAAGCTGTTGTGAAAGTTGGTATAAATGTTGCGAAAGTTAGTATTAAAAAAAAAGGCCATAAGTTAGTAATAGTAGTAAATAATTGTGGTTGATTGTGAATGCTGAGAAGGATATTGAAGTTAATTGGGAGAAGAATGTAACGGAATAAGTGGTGGTAGCCAATATGGTGTAAATGATCAAAGAGAGGCTAAGTCACTAACCCTAAATCTACCTCTCCCGCACTTAAACCTTCATTTCAAGCCGAGAAAGCCCTGTAGTGATCTTAGTTTGACTATTAGATGAACCGAGCGGAATGGTAAAGGCAAGCATATGGTATTGTAGATGCACAATTTGAACCTTTATTCTGAGAGTGAGAGTTGTAATGCATGGTTCCTGTAAGTATAAAGAGATATATGGAGTCGGGAACTTCTTTCTTCTGTGTGAGTGTGTGAGGGCATGTGAATGGTTGTGGAACTTGCTAAACATTTGATTGAATACTCTAAGTTTAAGTAGTGGTTTGTTGTTTGAACTTTGAAGATGGTATGGGATCTTGGTGTTGCTTGGCAAAAGATCAAATGTTTCTTAATGGATGCAAAATGAAGGAAACAATTGCTACTCTCTACCTTGATGCTTTTGTTGTGTTCATAATACTATGTTAGTTGCTTGAGGACAAGCAAGTATTTTAAGTTGAGGGTGTTGATGTGCTAGCTTTGTGTTAGCACATTTAAGGCTTTTAACTCAAAAAATTGTAAGTTCTTAAGTGACTATTGTTGTTTTTTATTATATTTTATGTGATATTGCAAGGAAGTCGAGATGCATAAAAACCTATGAAAACTACGTTAAGAAGGATGATTTTTGGTGAAGTAGATAAGAAATAAAGTTTTGAAGATTTAAGTTGACGACTTGTCTGATAAGTCGTCAACTTGCTAAGTTATCAGAGGAGGTTGTCACCTGTGGACAAAACATGAATGCTGAAGAAGTTGACGACTTGTCTGATAAGCCGTCAACCTGGTGATAAGTCGTCAGATGAAGTCGTCACTTGGAAGCAGAATACAATTGGTGGAAAGATAAGTTGACGACTTGTCTGATAAGTCGTCAACCTTCTGATAGGCCGTCAAGTGAAGTCGTCATCTATGGTGCGGACAATCTGGAATTTGAAATTCAAAATCCAATGACTATGAGTATAAATAGAAAATTCTTCGGTTTTCATTGGCATCTTGAACTTATTATAAATAGAAAATTCTTAGGTTTTCATTGGCATCTTGAACTTATTCACAAGAACAGTTTTTATATTTTTGGTTTTCTTAAGTTTGGTTTCGAATTTTCTTCGAATTATTATTGTGGTTTTTGGGATCCTTGGTTAAACTTGAAGGAAGAACAATCTTCAATTTCCATCTTTTGTAAGTTAACTACTTCTGAATTATGGATCTAATGCATGTTATTTCTTTCTATCTTATGAGGAACTGAATCCCATAACCAGAGTTATGGGATCTATGAGTGTTGCAATATGAATTCTGTAGTTGGCTAAGATTTGAATGACTGTAGGAACTTCTTGATAATTCTTTTGTAATGATTTTTTTTTTGTTGGTTGCAAAATTCTTTTGTAATGATTTTTTTTTTGTTGGTTGCAAACAATAGATTAAGCCTTAACATTGGTTTGCTTGAACTAAGAAATCAATTAAAGAAAGGAAATTATCAACGGGGATTTGGAAACGTTAAATTTCCATCTAATGATTTATGCTATAACAAGATTAGTCAACTCGAGATTAATCAGTTTAGACATAAGGATTTCCTAAGTTTGAGAGAATTAGGTAATCTAGCATCTAAATAGGTCAGAAGACATTTAGATGAATCATCGATAGTGATAATTTGTTGTTTCCTACATGTCATGAAAACCTTTTGCTACAACTATTGTTCATAAAGAAGCAATACTCATAGTGAACACAACTCTGGTTTTGCCACATCATTAATTTGAAATTGAAACATTAACTTTGGGTTACTAAAACAAAGTGAGCAGTAACATTTGTTTGAATTCTAAAAATCCCCCCATTTACAGAAAAATACTAGTTATTAGTCGATTAAAGCACAAATAGTCTTGATTAACACCATATTCCCTGTGGGATTCGACCCCAACCTAGTTGGGTTATATATTTGACGACGACCGCTTACTCTCTCATATGAGACGTGAAATTTGGGCGTATGAGCACGAAAGCACTATAAAATATGCATACAGCCTTGGCAGAAGTTAGCATCAGCCTTGTTGGCTTTTGTATTGTGCCTAAACACCTTTCTTTGTTCTCGTGATGCATACAAAGTTGGGAGTGAGTTATGTCGTAATTGTGCCTTGTGTTCAATAGTACTTGCTAAAAAACCTATAAGTCCCAAACCCATAAGAATACCAGTAAGGATGAGTCGAGTGAGAATGTTGATTGGCGTGCAGTGATGTGAACAAGAGATGACCCAGGTAATAACACACAATTTAACACAGAGATTGATGCAATGATTACGAAACAAAGAGGGGCAGATCTAAAAAAAGATTTGGTGTTGCTAAAAAAAATTGATACGTAGAATATCTGAAACATGGATCTATTGTGTGCTTTGCCTCACTTAAAAGCTTAGACTAATAAGAAGTACAAAAGCCATCCTCCCAACAAAATGAAGATTAAACCCATCCTTATCTAGCTCTGATGAAATAAACTCGTGTGAAGCCAAATGCTCTTAAATTAGTAGCAAACCAGGGGGTCTGAGGAAAGAAAAAGCTGCCATTGAAAAGAAGGAAAAGAATAAAGGGATAGAAAGTAGAAAATTCATCCTTACTGACCCTGAACTAACGTAACTCATCATGGTCTCCATAGTCTTCATCATCCTCATTGAATATTGCACTATAGAACACATACGGGCTATCAATCATCTCTTTCAGAATAAGCCTTCCGTCTTTATCTGCATCAGCCTGAGAGACAACATAGTAGAATTAATTCACACACTATCTCCCACTCAGCTACTACATCATCCAAGAACAATCAGCGAACAAGAATGAGGTGCATTCTGAATCTATTTTGCTTGGAAATATTTCAGTTTTACACGGCATGGTATGATCCACCCATATTAAAGTTTTTAAATTTGCTAAAGATTCAATCACATTAAAGGGTTTCAGGTTCACTAGTTTGCAAAGGGGAACAACTTTGGGAACTTTTGTGCAATTTCCTTAAAAAATTTTGGTTGAAATATCTCCATTAATAGATGCATAAAATTAGAAGGATAAAAAAAGCAGACACTCAGACCACTACATTGTAATGTTCACCATTAACAAGAGACACTTTCTACAAGATTTATTAATTTATACTAAAAGTGAGTTATTGGACACAGAGTGTTACTATCCAACTAAAAGCTATGCTTTTGGAGATTATTACATCAGAGATGGTACGAAATTGTTTGAATTGTTACTTCAATGTAATTTCTCTAGTCAAGAGCGCATATGTGAACTGCAAAACTTCAAAGTCATCCAGAAAAACAGTCTAAAGAAGATAACTTGAAACTAATAGCAAATAGAATCTGTAACTGTAAGGCCTTATTAGGTGGAAATGGTTTTTGATGATAGTAAATCCTTTCTTGAGAAAAAACAGACTAACATTATTCAACAATGGACTTGTCGAATGGGCCAGGCTGGGACCAATCTGACCCATTGAGAGTGAGCCTACCAATTCCAGAATGGGGCCGGTCAGGGGCTGCCTTTATGGGCTTGATTCACAACCAAGCTAATTTTTCTAGGGAGGCAACTGGGCACATCCCACAACCTGTTAAAGAACAGGAAATTACGCCTAGTGTCCCCCAAAGTGTCCAGTCTTGAATTTTCATCCCCCAAATGTCCGGTCTTGAACTTTTGTCCCCCAAAGTGTGTGATCTTGTTGGTTTTTAGCTTTGAAATTAAAGAAATAACAGAGAAAGACTTGGAGAGAGAAAATACTGCAATTGTATTGTCAAAAGGAATTGTTATATTAATAACTCAAAACATATATTTATAGCTAAATTTCTAACTAAACTTCAATTCAACTTCAAATTCAAATAACAAAGAGATAACTAATTCTTAAGTCTAAGCCACATAGAATTCTAATAATTTAAAACTACTAATAGTTATCTACTTTATTTCTGAGACATATTTTTAACAGATCTTTAATTTTTGCCCCTGCTAAATAAGCTCTAACATTTGTCAGGCAGAACTTATGGTCAATTGAACAGGTTTCCTGTCTTAAAATATCCTGAACTGCCTTATGGGCAAAAGTTGGATCATATGTTTGATAGGCATCAACCCTAAGTTCTAACTTCTTTTCTTTTGGAGAAAAGTGAAGTAGTATTCTTCAGCATTGATGGTATGCTGGCAACCACCAAAAAATTACAAAGGCAAGTAATTGTAATCACAGAGAACCTAGGAAATCTACTAGATGTTCTATTTCAACTATACCTTCCTCTATACACAAAAAAAAAATAGAGTATTAATGCAGAACTCTTTAACTTTCTGCACAGGGTTACTGATAAGTTAAGAACATCTATTGTTTCTCTCTTTCCAAATGACCCACCATATGCAAGAAGGGATTATATTCCACCATTTTATCCGAGTATTGCTCCCCTCTCTCCTCATCCAGCAACTTAGAAGATCGGCAGTACGCTCAGGCATCATGCAGGGTCCTTGAGTAAGACTGAGAAACAAATGCCATAGCTGAGTGATTCTACAATGAAGAAACAAATGACTATTTATTTCTTCTTTTTCATTACGGAAGAAACACCTAGAAACAATCTGAAATCCCCTCCTCTTTAGTTTTTCCTGTTCAGGCATGCTCTTCTGCAAACCAGCCATGTGAAGCACTTCACTTTGGTTGGGATGTTGTACCTCCATACCTGTTCCCAAGGGCCAGCAATGGCCCCTGGCGGTGCCATAAGCTCTCGTTTGTACAACCTTCCTACAGTGAACCTTCCATCCTTGTCATGCCTCCATGTTATTGTATCTGTTTCAGCATTTAGGCCAGGAAATTCTCCTAATTTCTATAATAGCACAGCAACCCTGTCTACCTCCCAATCATTCAAGAGTCTCCTGAAAGTGAGGTTCCATCCTTGAGGGGACAAAGTTTCAGCATTTGTTGCTCCAGGGTTGTCACAGGAGAACAAATTAGGGAATGCATCCTTGAGTGACTCCTGCCCCAACCACTCGTCCTTCCAAAAGAAGATTTTGGTGCCCTCACCTACTTTAAAGCTTAGGTTCTCAGCCAACTTAGACCCCAAGTTCCTGATAGACCTCCAAACTGAAACCCCACAAGTGTTGGTCACCATGTTGGCTACCCACTGTTCAGATTGTCCATATTTGTTGATGACAACTTCCTTCCATAAGGCATGCTCTTCTTTAATAAACCTCCAAAGCCACTTGGATAGGAGACACTTGTTCAGAAGCCCAAGGTTTTTAATACCAAGACCATCTAATATTTTCCTGAGTTGAGCAGTCTGCCATTTCACCAAGTGAATTCCTTTCCTTTCTTTGTTGCCCAGCAATAGGAAATCCTTTCTCAACTTGTCCCGTCTCTCTTCTAATTTAGCAGGCAAAGGGAAGAGTTACATGGCATATGTAGGCAAAGCATCCAATACAGAGTTAATCAGAGTTGCTCTTCCTCCCAAGAATAAATATTGAGTCTTCTAGGTAGCCAATTTTTCCCGTCTTCTTTACAATTCTATCCCATATCTCCTACTCCTTGTGGCTATTGCCCAAAGGCATCCTGAGATAGGTAGTTGGAAAAGTTTCAGTTTTGCTGCTTAGGGTATTGGCTAGGCTTTGAATGTTGGTAACTTCTTTCACCTGAAACATGCTTCTTTTCCTCCAGTTTATTGCCAACCCAGAAACAGCCTCAAAAATCTCCAAGATCACTCTGATGAAGCACACTTGTTCTGCCTTTGCATCACAAAATACCACTGTATCATCTGCATATAGAAGCTAACAAATCTGCATCTCTACGCCAGCTTGACTATTCACATTGAAACCTTTTAGCCAATTGTACCGAGTGGCCACTCACATCATGAGGTTTAGCCCCATCCATGGCTAGGATGAAGAGGAAAGGAGAAAGTAGGTCTCCCTGTCTTAAAACCCTCTCTCTGATGGACAAAACCCAGCAGGTTCTACATTTATCAGAATTGAGAAGCTGACAGTTTTAATGCAGAAACCTATCCACTTCAGCCATTTCCCTCTAATTCCCATCTGCTTTAAAATGTTGACTAGAAAATCCCAATTTACATGGTCATAAGCTTTCTCAATATCAAGCTTACACATGAGTCTTGAATCTACACACTCACTAGCTATTAAAGCTGTATCCATAACTTACCTACCTTGTATGAAGGCCATTTGGTGTTTGTTGACAAGCTTGCTGACTAACCTCTTCAATCTTTCTGACAACATTTTAACAACTTCTTTATACACCCCTCTGATGAGACTTATGGGCTTGAAGTCACTCAATTCAGTGATCCCCGGCTTCTGTGGAATAAGAGCCACATAAGTGGCATTGAGACTTTTCTCAAATTCATGTCTCATGAAACTGTCTGATAGCACTCATAAACTCATCCTTAATTATCCCCCAAAAATTCTGGGAAAAGCTCAGCTCTCATGGGAAAGCCATTAGGTCCTGGAGCCTTGGAGCCTTATCACTGACACATAATTTAATACAATTCAATACTTCAGCTTCTTCAAACTACCTTTGCATCCAGTCCCTCTCCTCCACATTTATGCTATCCACCCCTAGCAATTTGAAGTCAGGTTTCCACTGCTTAGTTTCCTTGAACATTTTCTGATAGAAACTAATAAGTTCAGTTTTGATCTCCTCAGAGTCTGAAATAGCATTCCCCTCCACCATCAATGTATCAATAGAGTTGAATCTCTTATGAGTTGTGGATATTCTGTGACAGAACTTAGTGTTCTTATCACCCTGCTTGAGCCATTGTATTGTAGATCTCTGTCTCCAAGCTATTTCCTCTTGTTTGACAACCTCTTCAAAATTCATACAAAGGTGAATCTTCTGCAGTAGCTCATCTTCTGATAGAAGTCAAGTCTTTGTTCTTTTCCTCCTTTCTTTGTTTCCAATTGTTTCTGTAAGCCAATCTCCATTCCTTCAGTTTCTCCTTCCACCTTTTCAATTTTGAAGCGAGAACAAAAGATCTTGTTCCACGGTTTCAAAAAAAAAAAAAGATCTTGTTCCATTTATGTTGAAAGAGAGCCACCACTCTTTGATCTTATCAGCAAAGGCATCCACCATTGCTCAAACATAAAATATGAACTTTTTTCACATTCAACTCTCCACAATCTAGCAAACTGGGATTATGGTTTGACCCTATTCTAGGCAACAAACTCGCTAGATTTGTGTATAAATTTCATCCCAATGGGATGTACTGTACAGGAACCATTCAAAAGGCTGACATATGATTGTCCCCTCTTCTCCAGGAAAAACTACCTTCCGGAAGAGGAGGATAAATGAATTCCATCTCATTTATCGACTCTGTGAACTCATTCACGGCACCTGTTATTCTATTTCCTTTCTGATCTCTTATGTGCGTATCTTGCGACATTTAAGTCACAACAAAACACCGAAGCCACTGCATATCTCCTTGATACTAATCAACTTTGGCCTGAGTTCGCTTCTGAATACTGTGTCACATGAAGCATAAACTGCACTAAGGAACCAGGTGATAACCTAATTAATGCCTTCAAACAGAAGTATTAATACTCGATTAGTTGCTTCCACCAAGCACCAACTCCCCCCTTTCCAATATCTTTTATTCCACATGATTACAATCCTATCACTTCTGCCACTAACACTCAAATGATATCCCCCCATCCATCTATTTTGCCACAACTGTCTGAAAATATGTACCTCTGATCTGTGATTTTATTCTCAGCCAACACGTAGATGTCAGCCCCCATTGTTGAATTAATTTTCTAACTATTACCATCTTGCTTTCACTATTCACCCCCCACCCCCACCCCACCATTCCATGATATGATTTAGCTTTCATTGGATTTTTTTTTTTATAACCGTGGTGTCCAGGCCAGCTTGCGAACACCTCGACTATTTCCACGGGATACCTACCACCTCCCACCAGCATCAGGCACCAGGTAACTTTGTCCACCAATGCTAGAACAGATGGAAGAAATCACCTAGTGTTTAATTTTCATTGGATGTTAGCTACTATTATTGTCCCTCTGTTTCTTGGTTCCCCGTCTTTGAATGAATTTCACATGGAACTCCAAGTTTCTGATTTTTTGGGGAATTGAACTTCTGGCTCTGGTTACCCTATTGACTGCATACCTCTGCATCAGCTCTCCCTTTTCTGATCAATTCGCAAAAATAGCTCAAAAGCTACTTTATCATAGCCTTCAAAGGCTGCCCCAAACAATCTACTAAGCTTTAGCACATTACCCACTAAAGTTGCGTCCAAGATTTGTCTTCCTTTAACAAAAGCATTTTGCGACGAAGAGACAGTCTCGTCCAAAACTCTCTTAAGCCTGTTAGAAAGCACCTTGGAAATAATCTTGTAGATACTTCCACTAGACTAATCGGACTTTAATCCCAGATGCTAGAAGCCCCTTCCTTCTTTGGACATGACAATGCATTGCTGGTTTTCTATTCATATCTTAGCGTCGGGGAATCGTCACTTACTCTTACTGAGATGAGACTGCACCGGAATAGTTGAGGATTCCATTTTCCTATTACCTATTAAAATAATGAAGTTGGTTAGTAAATTGAAAGTTTGTCTATTATGTTTAGACTTTTTTCAAATTCACCCCTCCCGGAATTCCTCAATAGTACTCAATACATCATATTTAAGAATGCTCCAATAATGCTGAAAGAAATCCAAAGTGAAACTGTCTGGACCGGGAGCCTTCTCCCCCGCACAACACTCAGACCGCCACACGCACTTTCTCTTCCTCAATAGCCCTCTCTAGCCACTTACTGTTATCCCCTCCAATGTGATTAAAGTCCACCCCTCCCAAACTAGGCCACCAATCTGCTTCCTCTTTGAAAGAACATTCATAAAACTGAACAATTGCTCTCTCTACTTCCTCCTCCCCCTCATAATGTCTCCCCCAACCTCCACAGATTCTATCAAATTCCTCCTCCTATTCGCAACCACCACCCTATGAAAGAATTTTGTATTAGAGTCCCCCTCTTCCAACCACAACGCCCTTGATTTCTGCCTCCCACTAGTCTCTTAAGCCAAAGCCAAAGAAGCCAGTTCCCCCTTTAACACTTCTTTTTTCTCCTTTTCCCTCCCATCTAACTCCCTACCCACCTCTAATCTTTCTAGCTCCCCCATCTTAATCATAATCTCCCTCAACTTCACCTCGACCCTCCCAAACACTTCCTTATTCCACACTTCTATGTCTTTCTTAAGCATCTTTTAGCAAGCTTGAAAGTTGGCCTTCCTTCCACGACATAGTTGTTCCACCACTTGACTACTTTATCTCCAAAATATGTAACTTGCAGCCACATGTTTTCAAATCTGAACGGAGATCTCATCCTTCTACCCCCTACCACCATCCAACAAAATAGGAAAGTGATCAGAGACCAACCGCAGAAGAGGGGTTTGAATCAAATTTGGTGCCAGCTCATCGAGAATTTGAGGTAAGAGTCCTCCTTCCTGGAACAAGTGAAATTGGCACCTGACAAAGGCAAATCAATAAGAAAGAGATCATCAATTAATGCTCCTCCATAGCCCCAGATATCACCCTACAACCCAGCCTTTCTTCCAAAAATCTAATGGTATTAACAACCCCCCCCCCCCCCCCAAAACCCAAGGAATCTCCCAACTCTCCACACATGACCTTAATTCCTCCCAGAAGGCAACCTTGGACTCCTCCTCTATAGGTCCGTGCACACCTCCAAACCCCCACTCCACCCCGTTACCAATGTTTTTAAACCTTGCACCAATCGAGAATTCCCCTATGTTAACCTACAAACATTCTAATTTCCTCTCATCCCAAGGAACTAGAAATCCTCCCGCATTCCCACATGCCGGAAGATAGTCATACTTCACCCACCTCCCTCCCCACACACTCCTCACTATACTATCCAACAAAAACTCCAGTTCAGTCTCCTGAATATATATCAAGTCTGCCTGCCATTCCTTAAACCCTACTCTCAAAATAGCCCTTTTATTGAGGTCATTCATACCCCTCACATTCCAACTAATAATTTTAAAATCCATCAACAACTTTCTACTTTCCTTTTGCCCCTTCTCTCACCCACACACCCTCATAAACCTTGTTCGCCCCCTATTTCTCCTACCGTACACCAAAAGTCTACCACCTTCATTCGATGCTTCCAAGTTACGAGCTTCTTCTTCTCCACTTCTTTACTCTTCAAAGTCGCATTCCCTCTCACCTCATGATCAATATTAGTCAAAAGATCATTAACTTTCCCATTCATTCCTTCAAACGACAACCCCAAGAACTTACCAAAATTAAGATACTTCTCTTCTGCCCACTTAGAAATGTTACTCCATGCTTGCCCGGAACCCACAAGAATTGGATCAACATCTGTCCCACTAAAAATCTTATCCTTGTCCAAGTGAAGCCTATCCCCTGGACAAGCAGCATTGGAGCAATTTCCCCCCTCAACAGCCCTACTGTTCACCAAATCGCAGTGAGAAGCTCCTTGTTTAAAAGGACCCAGCTGAATCCACGCTCACTTTTCCTTATCCAATTATCCTTAAACACAATTAGCTTTCTTCGACCGCAAAATCCCAGCAAAAGAAGATTCTGCCACAACATCTGAGCTAGAGAAAGAGTTTTTGCACCTTTCTCAGAAAGAGACCTGAAATGCGAACCCAGCAGCTGTGAGCAACTTTCAGAGGTAGAGAGCAGACCTCCGACACCACCAGCCCCAATATTTTTATCAATGGACAGATCTGAAGCTTTTCTTCAGCAATTCCGAGCCCCACCAGATGAACAGTTGCCTCCAATGAACTTTCCGGACATGGAACTTGTATGAACAAGGTCATCAGGTACCACAACACCTTGAAACGATCTTTCTCTCTCCAACTGGGGCTCACCGACCTTCCTATTCATCTCAGCTACACCACCCGACACACCTAAAGGAGAAAAGGAGTTTGCAGTAGAGAAATTTCTGGCTGGGTTCACTGTCTCAGGGAATGGAAGTCGGCGACAACCCTTCGCAAAGTTCGCATATCTGTTGTAAAAGCCGTGAGAAAACTTTTCGTCATGAATCAGTCAGCTCGATTAGTGAACCGGTTTAAATTCCTCCTCTAAACCGGTTCATTAATCCAAGGGTAAGATGGTCTTTTCACCTCGCTCTTCCCAACCCTACCCCTGTCAATTTCAAAAAAACCTTCCGCTCTTATCCTAGTGCCACAGCAGCCCTAGAAACCATAGAAGGCGATGGGAGTGACCTCCGAGCTTCAGCAAACCTTTTAGATTGCCCCTCTCTCTATCTCCCCCTCCCTTCCTTTCCTCTCCCCCTGACACCCTTTGATAATTTCATGGCTAAATTTTGGTGTTAACTAGACCATAAAACTCTTTTCCCCCATCTACCACCACTGACACTGACACTCTCCCCCCTTTCGTCACCAAAATTCTAACCTTAACACAACCGCGAGGCTACAGTCCGCCTCCAAAAAAAAACCCCACACTCATTCCCAATGTTTCTAAAGAGATCATTACACCACAGACGAAGCGGAAAACCAACACTGCTCACCTCCCCCGTTCCCGCTCTTCTCCTTTGAATATCCGGAAGTATCTCCTCAGACCAGCTATGTAAACAGAGAAAATTATTCTCCATCCATCCCTCGCTCTCCTGAAGAACGCGACCAGCCTTAGACTCACAAGAGAATCTGAACAGAAAATTTGTATCTCCCATAGAAGAAACTTTGATCCAAGGATCAGCTGCCCAACTCTTTGCTGCCTAAGCTGGTATAGGGTTCGGCGATGTAACCCTCTTCTCAAATCTTCCTACCAAACCCATGGCGAGGAAAGCTTTCCTCTCCGAGATGTGACCCGACGATAGTCTGAACCGAGGCTCACTCTCCCGAAAGTCTTCTGCACCCTCCATCCAGAGAAAGGGTTGGAGGTATCAAACTTTCTATAAGGCTTGTATTTGAATTTTTCAGCTTCTAGAGAAAAGTAGGAGTCTCTCTTTCAAGACATGACCATCTTATACTCCATTTTCATTTTTGTTTTAATTATGTCTTTTTAGTGTTTTGTGTCCTGAGCCGGGGTCTATCGGAAACAGTCTCTCTACATCATCTGAGGCAGTGGTATTGACTGCATACACTTACCCTCCCCAGACCCCACTTGGTGGGAGTACACTGGATATGTTGTTGTTGCTGCTATCATGTTTTCATATGTAGCATTTTTTTCAAAAAATATTAAATAAAGAAACAACTCTCACAGAAAATAATTATAGTTTTTTTTTTAAATATAAATGGTGATTCATTTAAATTTATTTGTAGAATTATCAAAAATCTTACTTTTTCTTATATTCTTAGTAATAAAACTATAAAATTGAAGGTACATAGATATATGCCCCCAAGATCCATGGGATTTACACCCCATGTTTTGGGACTTAGCCTCACCCTGTGCTACATAAAACGCATCGCCTCACGCCCTGCCTCTATAAACACTAGTCTTAAATTTTACGAAGTATAACTTTGAATTTCAATAGTTTCAATACAATTTGCAAATTTGTGTTTTGAATCTGAACGTGAAAATTAGAGCAAGTGTTTTCTACGTACATGAATTTAAAAGAGTCACAAAAGAGAAACTTCAAAGTACAATAGATGATTGGAAAATGATCGAAATTTTTAAAACAATAATTATATTCTCCACATTAATTTGAGGATGAACCAAAAAACCACAGTTATAATAAAAAATGGCACGAACAGGGCTGGTTCGGGGATGAGCTACCGGTGGTCCAGATAATGGGCCAGTTCCGGTCTGGTTTACCAGGCTCGAAAATCCAACCCAGACCAGACCACCTTTTCCTTACTGAACCGGGCCAAGATGTGCTCTTATAGGGCCAGTCCCTCGGCTGATTTGGTTGATTAGATAGGTTATTTAACAATAGCCATATGAAAAGATTATCAGGTAACGTTAGAGATGGATCAGAAAGGACAGGAAAGCATATATATTTTTGCACAGCAGTATAATAAGCAACTTTCCTTCTCAGTACCAGCTATAGCTCCTAAGCAGGCAAAAACTAAATCAATGGCAGCAGTTTGGTTATAACTTAAGAAATAAAGGTAAGGCAGACATGCAAGTACTCTGTTGAATCAGGCACTTCAGATCAATGAAACTTACCTGCTGTATGATGTAATCTGCTTGTTGTTTGGCATAGTAACGCTCTGATGGATGAAGCTTTCCAATTATAGGTAGTAATTCACCGTCTGACAAATATCTGCATAAAATCAAATTTAAATGTTTGTTGATGGATTTACTCGAAACAATTACTGAAAGAGATGTCTAGTTTCTTACCCATCCCCATCTTTATCAAGCTCAGCAAACAACTTTCTAGCCGGAGACTCTTGTGAATCCTCAGAATGATGAGAAGTATCATGACTCTCCTCGTCATAATTCCTTACTAAGTCAAACAACCCGTGAAAGAACTCTTTGAAATTTACTTTACCATCTTTGTCACTATCTCTCTCCCTGAAATTAAAAGGAGAAACCCCCACCCCACCCCACAAAAAAAAAGAAATCAAATTATTATAAACAGCATCCAAAAAGACAGCTTTGATAGAGAAAATTCTCTCTTGAGCAAGTTCACTAACAAACGAAAGACTCGCAGATAAAAAATAAAACCTTGAAGGCATAAAACAATTTGGAACTCAAAACTAGTAGAATCTTCGATAATATACCAAACCTACATTTTAATGCACATATACCAACAACATACCCAGTGTATTCCCACAAAGTGGGGTCTGCGAAGAGTAAAGTGTATGGAGTCCATACCACTACCTCAATGGAGTAGAGAGGTTGTTTCCCATAGACCCCGGCCCAGGACAGATAACAGTATAACAAACAACAAAATGGGATAACACACCACTAGATAATAAAAGAAACAAGACACCCACAGAGTAGTACTATAAACTATCTTATCCGAAATCACAAATATCACCAAAACACTACGAACAAGAAACTACAATACACATGTATAACACTACGACTACAGGCACAGGCACAGCCACAAACAAAGCACTCCTTCATACCAATAAGGATGCATTGCTACCCACTAACCCTCTACCCTAATTCGCGTCCTCCACATCGTCATATCAAGGGTCATGCCCTCCGTAAGTTGTAACTGCTCCATGTCATGTCTAATGCACATATACCAATGGATCATTTATCCTATAAGCTATACCTAAATCTGGTCCTGTACAAGTTCTTAAATCTGACACTGTACAAGTTCTTAAGAAGGGTCATGAGCTTGCTCTGATGAATGTGAAAAGCTTTAGGTTATCGGTATTGGACATTTATTTCTTTAAGCTGAAGCTGCTGAAGTTATTATTTACAATTCTCCTTATTTTTTTTGCTGCTTCAGAGTTATTTTATTTGCTTTGGCGATGGATGTTCTGACGCAACTCATTCAAGGGGAGGTGGCTTGGTGCATGTTATTTGTTGATGACATTGTGCTGATTGAGACGCGTAGCTGAGACAGAGTATGTGGAGTGAAGTTCAGTGATGTGCCAAGTATAGAGGATGTGGAAGTGAGGTTGGATTCTCAAGTCATTTGAAAGGGAGTTTCAAGTACCTAGGGCCATTATCCAAGACAATAAAAAAATTGACGAAGATGTCACACATCGCATTGGTGAAGGGGGTTGAAATAGAGGCTAGCTTCTGGTGTTTTATGCGATAAAAAGATGCCACTAAGAATTAAAGGTAAGTTCTTCAGCGAAGTAGTTAGACCGACTTTATTGTATAGCACAGAGTGTTGATCAGCGAAGAACTCTCTTGTCCAGAAGATGAAAATTGCGGAAATGAGGATGTTAAGATAGATATGTAGGCTTACTAAGAGAGATATGGTCGGAAATGAAGATATTTAGGCTAAGGTTGAAGTGGCATATGTGGCAGACAAGATGCGGGAGTTCAGACTGAGAAGATTCAGGCATGTCAAGAGAAGATGCACAAACATCCGATGAGGAGATATGAGAGATTGACGATGGAGAGTCTAAGAAGAGGTAGGGTAGGCTGAAGAAGTATTGGAAAGAGAGGTGATCAGGCAGGACATGGCCCAAGATGGTCTTCTTCACACAAAATAGCATCTATAACTTAAAGCAAAACCCCTATTCTATAAATTAGTTTCGAGTCAAACAGGCCTCCCAAGTGACAATCCATCCAAAGCAGGCAGCTTTACAGGAGCTTTAGACTTCCAGATGATCTTCCAAGGCCAATAAAATGTTCCCTGACCATTCTGCTGTAATAACAGTTTGTAATAATCACTAAAAGAGAACATTTTATCCTTGCTATTTGTTAGAATATGAGTAGGAGAAGAAATAGTATTCAGAATCCTTCTTGAAAAAGGATTGTAATGTCGTGTCCTACTAGGAAAAGGATTAACATATAGTGTCTATAAATAGGGTCTCAATGTAATAATGTAGATACAACAATTCAAATAATATTCTTCTCTTATATTTCTCACATGGCATCAGAGTCTACGATCTTGGTAGAGAAGCAAAGAGCTTCCGCTGTCGGCGCTATAACTCATATATATCGCCCGTCTGGCCAATGATCATGTTAGTAAAACATTGGGCCACCATGCATCTTTCCGGTGACTATTTTCTCATATCTGATGTACGTAGCACCATGCATATCTCCGAACTACTTCTCATATTTAATTTGCATAGAACCGTGCATCTTTTTGGACTACTTTCTCATATCTGAGTTACATAGAACCGTACGTCTTTTCGGTGACTCCTCATATCTATAGTTTGCATAGGGTCATGCCATCATTCCGGCCCTACCATATAGTTTCTCTTTTTCAGAAGGATCGTGTCGTCATTCCGACCTACCCATATAATTTGTCTTTTTCCATAGGGTCGTGCCGTCATTCCGACTCTACCCATATAATTTCTCTCTTTTAGTAGGGTCATGCCAATCATTCCGACTCTACCCATATAATTTTCTTAGATTTTGACCACTTTCCAGCCGTCAAATCGAATAATCCGGCGCATGAGCATGTTCTGGCCAGTTTTTCGGTGATTGTCTTGTTCAAGATCTACTCGTCTCTTAATGGCTAGCGCACCATGCTGCATTACCCATCTTTAATCTAGTATACAGTATAAACTCATCCCACATCCCACCAATGCCTTTCTAAATACGCCTTGTTTCTCTCAATTGTGAAGCTTATTGTTTCCAACCATCTTTCTTGAATATATGGCATTATTAACCTTTTCCGGATTTCATCACCTCCCCTACTATATTTCTACGGCCATTTAAATAATAAACTCTTGCGATATAAATTCAAATCCCTCACTCCGAAACATCCCTCTTTCTTTTCATTTGTAACCATTGATTCACTTGATATGACTTTTTCTAAATGCTCCTAAATATCATTCTGATTAATTTCCCAGCTAGCAAGAAAAATCATGACGCCAAAAAAACAAGAGCAAATGAAAAGAAGATTTGATGGTAGGTACAACAAATAGCAACTGGCACATTAACAACATGTAAAAGAAGACCTTTATACTTGACAAAACAAAGTCAGAAAAATTAGTGAAGCCCTTATTTAAGAAAAATGTTAAAGAAGCAAATCTACTGAACCTTATTTCCTCCTTGCACAGCCAGTGGAGTAGTTTGGGGTTGCTGGTGTCGGCAGGATGTAGAAAGCTAAGAAATCACAATAAAGAAAGAAGTTATTGGATGAGATGAAATTATCAAATGAAGTTCAGAGAACTAATAAGCGCAGGAGCTAAGGGTAGTAAAAGGTTTTCCTGCCCTAGCAGAACTTACTCATTGAACTCAGTAATGTTTAGAAGCCCATTTCCATCTATATCTGATGCATTAAAATGATCTTCTTTCCACCAGCCCATATCATATCCAAAAGAAGTATTATCTGTTGCAGCATTACCACATCAAAGTTTGTTACAACGGAAGGAACAGATTAAATATATATATAGAAAGGGATAGATGAACACTTTAGAAACTGTGATAGCAGTGATTTACTAAATCAGTGGCCAAAATGGAGTACTGTAAGTCATGAAACAATTTTTGCCATAGTCACTAGTCAGCATGAAAGACTGAGAAAGAGGCTGCGTGAAGCAATTTTCTCAGACATGTACTTATATAAAATTTCAGTGAGAGACTTGGGAAGCAAAATAAGAAGCAACTAATATGCATTCTTGATGTTAAGTCCAACCCAAAAAATGAAAGGAAGTAAACATCATCCACATTCTAAGTTGCTCGGACTCTTCAAGTGTCTGATCCTCCAAAAATAGTGTATTTTTGAAGGATCCGACACGGGTGCGG
>NC_061112.1:21679887-21713276 GCF_002878395.1 Capsicum annuum | reverse complement strand
TCTCGTTGTGTCAACCCCATGGCTTGGCCTTGCCATGCTTCAGCTTGTCAAACCCTCGCCTTGCCATGCCATGCCATGGTGCCCAATGTCATACCAACTCACACATGCCTATGCCAGGCACCCTTGCATCCCTCAGGGTGTCCATGTCACATTCAAGAGTCATTCAGAAACACACATGGAAAGTCGGGTGAAGTTTGAGACATTCCAAGAGATCGAGGCATGGGGGTTGACACAGCGAGAGGTCGTGGCATAGCCGAAGTAGTATCGAAGAAGAGTCAGGTCTGCGCCAAGCAAAGTAAAAGCATGTGTGCAAGGCATACCCCATGCAGACATTGGGTGAAGGGCAATTTTGATGGAGGATTTGGCACGGTTGGTGTAAGAATTTGAATGTAAGCGTTTGTGTGTCGCACACATACGAGAAGTTAATCAGTTTCCTTTTCCTTGGTTTCAATAAGTTTATAGTCATGTGAAAAAAGTCTTGTTGTCTTGTATTTGGGCATATTTGAATGTTCCTAGCAATCAGGCAATGTCAACTCATTATGACCAGGTTGCACGTGAGACTAACATGTGTCAAGGGCACTGTCAACTGCACTATTTTTTTAATAACTGTGGTGTTTGGGCCAGCTTCCCTCAACTAATTCCAAGGGATACCTGCCACCTCCAACAAGCAATAGGTACCAGGTAACTCTATTCACCAAGGCCAATGACTCAATCAATAGGTGTTAAAGGCTTGACACATGCTAGATTTTGCCTATTGACTTGTCTTTTGTAGGTTGAGTATTAGTGTTCTTTGTACACAAGTCAAATACAAAGTTGGGAAGAAATTCATATAAATTGTGCCCTGTGTGACTTCGCTAATGATAAGATTCGCATCCCCTTTAAGGCATCACCAAGGAACCAAGATCAAGAATTGCAAGCCTTTGAAGGAAAGTTCATGGAAATGGGCAATGATTGGTGCATGTTTTAATGCCTACCAAAGGATGCCATGTGTTGAAGATTGAGTTGGGAGGCCAAAATGTCAAAGAACTTCATTATTTTGAAGCGACTAGAGGTGCGATGGCCTGCCACCTGGGCGACTGGCCATCCCTTGAGCCGTCCATGGAAGCCCCATGGTAATTGCATACGGTTAGGTGCGACTGGGGAAAGGACTGACCGTCCCACCCTTAGCCGACCGTCGGGTGGGTCATCCCAGCTAAACAGAATGGTCATTTCGTTGGGCTTTATTCCTTTATTGTCAAGGTCACTTTTGAGCCTTCGTTAAGACTATAAATAGAAACTTCTAGGGTTATTTTCCATTAGCTTATTTTGATTATTGATAAACCAAATATTTGATAGTGTGATTGCAGAGTTCTTGTTGAACGTTTGCTTAGAAACGAAGGTTGATCAGGTGTACAATACCCATTCGGTCTACGTAAGAGTTAGGTGCTTGTATTAGGATTACAATTGAAGGTCATTGGTTTGAAATACCTTTGGTTTGCTTACGTTCCTTATCTTGTATCTATCTATTTATCGTCTTATCTTCATTATCTTTCGATTTTCGTACTTTATACTCATTTTCGTATTTTGAATTGTATCCTTTGGTATCAGAGACGAGCTTAGAGTCGTTCCAACCATTCTAGTCTTGGGTTTGTTATCTATAAAATCACAAAAATAGGTATCATCCACGTGTTTTGGGGACATTTTCAAATTTTGAGTTTTTCATTTTTGTGTCTTCTTGTGTTTCTAGTGCTAGAATCGTGTTCTCTAGTATTGTTTGAGTCATTATCTAAAATTTGAGCTTAATCCGACAAGTATCGAGTTATCCACCATTATTGAAGCTTGAGTTTGACGAAATTTCAAATGGGTTCTCAAATCTAAAAATACTGGGCGAGGTTTGAAGTATAAAAACTATTGAAGTTTGTTCGGGAGCTTGAAAGGAGCTTGGGTTTCGAATTTTATCGAATTCCGAGATCGTTTGCTTAAGGGTCAAAATTTGAATGTTCTTCAGGTTCTTCATATCTTGTTGAAGAAGAAGCCACAAAAAAGGGCTTGATCCAAAGGAATTGAAGAAAAAAGAGTTGTACCTGTTTATTCCAAAGAACATTCCAAGGAAGGACAAGGGACCCACAAAAGCATTATCTAGAGCTGACCAATGGATTGGGCGACGGCCAGTCCCACGGCTGATGGCCAGTCACACGATCAGTCGTTGAGTCCCAGCTGAGGATAGTTATTGGTTAAGGAGCGACGGCTCCTGGAATGACCAGTCACCTCAGCGACGGGCAGTCGCACTCCTAGTCACCCTGAAAAAGTTTCGTAAGCTCATTTTAGATTCTTAGTTTCATTTTCCTCTACTCTTAAACATATTTTGCTTGATTCTAACACTAATTAACAACTAGTAGTCCACCTACTTAGTTGTGATTTAGTTCTTGAGTTCATTTTCTTTCTTCGTCCCATTTAGTTGTGTGCTTTTCTAGTTTTATTTCGTCATAAATTCTTGACTCAAGTCCATATCAAGTTCGTACGCATTTCTTTGAGTCCGACAAACAGGAATCTATTCCGACCGAGAATAGCAATCGACACTTCTTCTACCATTGGAGTATAAGCAAACCTTCAACAATTACGAATCCAAGTGTGAGGCAATACAAAGGTGGTAGAGATTTTGAGGTTGATTTCTTAACGCTAGCTTGTTTGTTGCTTTTGTTAGTGTTACTTTTGATTAGGTACGATGGCCGTTGAAGGCGAGATAACCAATTCCACCATTCAAGTGGCTTTAGCTTCCATCATGGAGAAGCTTAATGCTATGGATAGCCGATTGGGATCAATAGAAGATGTGTCCAACTTGAAGGAACACTGAAACTCAATCCTTTCCACGCCCCAAAACTATCATGCCTCCTCTAGTGTGCATGCCCAAAACACCTCCACTACTACATCCCCAAAAAAACTCCACTAAATGTTTAATCCACCGAGGCAAGTACAAGATCCAATCATCCAAGCCGCTACTTACCCAAATAACCAAAATCCCGTTCGTCCACTACAACCCCAATTCAATCAAGTGAACCAAGAAGCTCCACAAACAAACCCATTAACCAAAATCCACCACCCCAAGCCCCACATAACCAAAATCAACCCGTCCAAGTAGAGGATGTAGTGGGAGGGGACTTCATAAAGGAAATGAAGAGTTGGCTGAAGTGGCCCTATTTGCGGAATTTGTACGGAATAGACGAGGAGCTCAAAGGGGAGGACATAGAGGACGAGGAGAAAGATTTGGTTTGGTTCCCTATGGAAGAGGAAACTTTGGGAAACCCACCCTAAGTTTAAGGAGATCATCAATGGGATCAAGGAGGAAATGTGGGTCGAGACACGGGTCTTAACTCCATTAAGATCACTCTTCCTACTTTCAAAGGAACTAGCAATCCATCGGCCTACCTTGATTGGGAAGTACAATGTGAAAGGATCTTCCAACTTAATGATTTGAGCGGCCAAAAGAAAGCTGCCCATGCAATTGCTCAATTCGAGGGGTATGCTTCTACTTGGTGGGAAACCCAAAGAATGCAACGAGAGAGATGGTAATCCCGATCTTCCGGATTGGGTCCAATTAAAGGCAATTATGAGAGGCAAGTATGTGACACCAAGACACAAACAAGAAAACTCACCAAGCTATATAACTTGAGACAAAAAGGTAAAGGTGTGGAAGACTGCTATGAAGAATTTCAAAACTTGATCCTTCGACTAGAGATTGTTGAACCCCAAACCATTGTGTGGCTCGGTTCAAGGAGGGTTGGACTATGACATTGCTTCTCAACTAGTTGTCCAAAAGTTTAAACGGATAGAATATCTTGTTGAAGCGGCTGTTAAGGTTGAAAGGAACAATAATGCAAAGGAGACCTTCGATTAGGGCTACCTACCTTCTAGTTCATCCGGATGGAACAAGAACAAAGATTTCAACAAGTCCTACGAGAATGCGAAGGTTGGGGTCATAAGGCAAGTGAATGTCCCAATTGAAGAAACATAATTTTGGTGAAAGGCGATGCCTACTTTGTTAGGAATAAGGTGAACCAAGAAAATGAAGGTGAGGAAGGAACCCAAGAGAGTGAAGATTTTGAGGATGAAGGGGAACTTGTGAAAGTTGAATAGCTGAATAGCTGAATGGGAAATTAGGAACCTAATGGTTTAATGATGAAAGTTTCCCGTGAAGATGTTTGGCCTCAAGAAGGAGAGATAACGAATTTTAACTTTACGATGAGGCGAATGATGAGTATTAAGGCCTTGGAAGACCTAAGCCAAGAGGAGGAAATGAACTTGGCTCGAGAAGGGGAACTTTATGTCCACCCTAAGCACTTGATGTTTATTAACCATGGTCATTTTGCCTAAAACCAACACTTCTCTTTTGTAGGTTCCGAATTTGAGGTCGAATCTTTTTCAAGAAGGATTGGTTATACGATTCAAATCCCATCTAAGACATCAACAAGGAACTAAGATCGAGAGTTGCAAGCCTTTGAAGGGAAGTTCACAAAAATGGGCGCATTGGAGCATGTTTTGATGTCTACCAAAGGATGCCATGTGTTGAAGATTGAGTTGGGAGGCCAAAATGTCAAAGAACTTCACTGTTTTGGAGCGACGGCCCGCCACCTTGGTGACTGGCCGTCCCTTGAGCTATCCATGGAAGCCCCAGGGTAATTGCACATTGGTTAGGTGCGACTGGAAGAGGGACTGACGTCCCACCGTTGACTGACAGTCAGGTGGGTCGTCCTAGCTAAACTGAATGGTCATTTCGTTGGGCTTTACTCATTTATTGTCAAGGTCGCTTTGGGTTTTGGGCCTTTGTTAAGACTATAAATAGAAACTCCTAGGGTTATTTTCCATTAGCTTGTTTTGATTATTGATGAACCAAACACTTGATAGTGTGATTGGAGAGTTCTTGTTGAGCGTTTGCTTAGAAACGAATGTTGCTCGGGTGTACAATACCTTTTCGGTCTACGTAAGAATTAGGTGTTTGTATTAGGATTATATTTGAGGGTCATTGGTTTGAAATACCTTTGGTTTGCTTATGTTCCTTATCTTGTGTCTATCTATTCATCGTCTTATCGTTTTATCTTCATTATCTTTCGATTTCCATACTTTTTTATCGTCTTATCTTCATTACCTTTCGATGTCCGTACTTTATACTCGTTTCCGTATTTTGAATCGTATCACCTAAGTGCTAAAATATTCTAAGTACTAACCAAAAAGTGAGAAAAGAAAAAGGGTTGAGTATATGACAGTGACTGTCTTGCATTGTCAATAAACAAAAGTTGACCAATGAACAAAGTTTCAGATAATTCTCACAGAATGACACCCAAATTACTCTACCGTGAAAAGGTAAGAATCCAAATGCAAAGATCCAAGCGAAAATCTAAAAAATTTCTAGAAAGTTTCTTTTGTCAATGTAAATTGCAGTAGTACTTGGTGAACATGAAGAGTGGAAAGTATCATATTTTCCAAGCTATCGCCACAAACTTAATGGATCACATTAGACTTGGGGTTAGGTGAGGTTAGGCAATAGTCCTACAGCTTGCTTGTGCCCTTAAATATAGACCATCAACCAATTGAACGGAGAAATACTTATTATCCATAGATAGCTTATTTAAAACCATTTGGCCAATGATTCTTACACTACACACATCCCCAACCTTATAACCGATTTTAATATCCTATTAACCAGCTTGATTCATGCCATCTACTTAACCAGGTACAAGATAGCACAATTGGAGACAATAAAAGAAAGATGGTAGACTAGAGCTCCTTTCTATTCTAAAAGAAGATATAAAGATTTGACAGATAAGAACTTTCATAACCACAGTTAAACAAACAGTAATATAACGCTGCAGCTAGAAATGCAACAAGCCAATTTAGAAAGAAAAAGAAATAGAAGTGATGGAGCGACCTGAACTGCGAACCCAACTGGGGGGCTCATACTCAGCGAACGACACAAAGCCATCATGATTCTTGTCATGAACTTCCATATCTCTGTGAGTCCTATGCAAGACCTCCTTTCTGCTCTGCCCCAGATTCCACTCAGTCAACTCCTGCTCAGTCACGAAACCATCAGATGGGTCGACATCAATCTTTGGGAACAATAATACAAGCCTCTCAGTAACATTGAACTTGTCTTCATCATTGATATAATCTTCAGCATCCATAAAGTCTTCCCATTCAGGTTGGGATTCTTCACCAGGAGCATGTTCATGTATTAATTCGGGATGGTGTGTGTCAATGTACTGCTTCTCCCATTCTTTATCCTCACGTTGGCGCTCGATTTTAGCAACTAAAGGGTCAAAGGGAATGCGTTCATGGTGGGTACGATGTGAGTCAAAAGTGAAGTTGGATCGCAGCTTGAGTCGCCGATGACCATGACGCTTAGCTTTGTTAGAAGGAGACTGAGAGATGAGGAGTAGAAGGAGCACAGCAATTGTGATGTAGATAATCACTGAAGCTTTGCCCATCTCCTCATCTATATCTATATGAACAAAACAGGATTCAACAAAAGGATGGGGGACTTTATTTGCTACAACACACTTCTAACGAGATCGGAATTTGTTTGTCGAATGTGAAAGTGATTAGGACTCTTCTCTAACTCAATCTTTAGATGTCTTCACTTCAATCTTCCAAAAAAAAAAAAAAAAAAACAGTAATAATAATTTGAAAATAGGTAGATCTAAAATATGGGAGAGGTGGCACGGGTACAAAGAAATTGGCATGCTTATTACCAATTAACTTGTGCCATGTCAAACACATTGTCCCCTCCTCCTCCGCCTCAATCATCTTCTTTGCACTTTTTTTTCTTTTGGATCTACATTTGCTTTAATTCTTTTATTATTGTTTTCGATTAAACGAATATGTGGAAAGCATAAACTTCTTCCCTCTCAAATTAATTTTAAATTTTTTTATTTTTTTATATATTATATTATTATTTCTTTTCTTTTCTTTTCTTTTCTATTTCTATTATATAGATCTCATGCAATTATCAAAAAAATCCTTCTACTCCCACTTAATTACATATCATACCCTAATATATAATAAGTCTATTATTTCATCATAAAAGTTCAAATATTTAATATATTCTATTAATTTATATTAATTAACCATAACTACATACTAGAAGTAAATTTTATTTATTTATTTAATTATTTATCATGTTCAAAATTAATTTGTTACCATAAATCATAATGATTAATAACTTAAAATATTTAAAAGAGATATAAAAATTTTATTGACTCTCATTATTTTAGTAATGTCACATAAATTGAGATAAAAGAAAAAGTCATACAAATCATAATAATTAACAACTTAAAATATTTAAAAGACATATAAAAATTTTAGTTGATTCTCAAAATTGTATCGAAGCCACATAAATTGGGACACAAGGAGTAAATATATTATTTGATAATTATAAAAAAATTATTATAAATCACAAATACTTTTTTAAAAATAGATAAAAGTTCTATTCAACTCTCAAAATTTTATCGGTGCACCATAAATCATGACAAAATAAAAAATTATCTTAATTAATTGCAACTAAATATTTAAAGTAAATCAATTTTATTATTTTAATTGGCCTTTATATAGAAAACTAATTTATTTATTTATTTATTTATTTTAGTAAATTTAAATTTTAAAATTATTTTTTTATTATATAGAAATACTAATATTTAAACTTAACTTTAAATTTTTAAAGTACAAAATTAATAAATTTAATTTAATAAAATAAATTTTTAATGAATATTTTATTAGAATTTGTGTTGGGTCAATATGTATCAAGTTGAAAAGAAATAAAAAAAAATATATAGTAAAATTTTATTATTATGAAAGATAAATATAATGCACTATCCAATAATGTTTAACAATATCATATTTTGCATATGCAAATATAGCATCCCGTATTTAATTAATATACTATTTCGGTGAATTATCGATAATTACTATTGGATATGATAAAATTATATTAATTTTTATAATAATAACATAATTAGTCGCTCTTAATTAATTATTATGAGTCATCCAGGTATTAAGAAAATAAACAATATTTAATGAAAAATAAAATAGACATAAAATGCGAAATTAACTCTTAATGTTTTAAATTAAATTTTCTTCTTTCGAACTATGATTTTACTATATCAGTCCTTATTATAAGTCATTTATGTATTAGAAAAATAAGAATAACAAAATGATATGTCAACATAAAATATTGATTGACTATCAAAATTATATTAGTGCCACATAAATTGGGACGTGATAGAAGAAGATATAAATCAACATATATTATTTGAAAATGAAATAAAAAGTAGTGTAAATAACAATAATTAACAAAAAAAAATTGAAAGATTTCTAATTCAGCTGCTTTAATCATGATTTTAATGTATCACCCGTAATTAATTATTATAAGTCACTTATGTATTGAAAAAAATATTGAATCAATGATTTTACTATATCACCTACAATTCATTATTATAAGTTATTTATGTTTAAAAATAATTAATATTTAATTAAAAAATACAAAATAAACATTTATGACATGTCTGATTAAGTTGCTTCAATCGTGATTTTATTATATCACTCTTAATCAATTATTATAAGTCATTTATATATTAAAAATAATAATAATATTTGATTAAAAAAGTAAAATAGACGTTTATGACATGTCTTCTTCAGCTGCTTCAACCATAGTTTTACTAAATATCACCTCTAATTAATTATTATAAGTCATTTAAGTATTAAAAAATTAATAATATTTAGTAAAAATAAAATAGATATAAAAATAATAAATTAACTCTTGATGTTTTAAATTAACTTGACGGCTTATATGAGGTCCACTTAAATTTTTCACAAGTATTTTTATAGTAATTTTGCTATGTCACTTCTACTTAGCTGTTGTAAGTCATTTAAGACATTTATGTTTCGCTGCTTCAGTTGTGGTTTTACTATATCACCCCTAATTAATTATTATGGTCATTTAAACATTGTGCCACATAAGTTGAAATAGAAAAAATATTATAAATCACAATGATAAAAAATTTAAATTATTTTAAAATATAATTAGCTATCGTCGACACAAAACTCTGGACAAAGAGAGTAACATATATTATTCAAAAATTACATAAAAATTATTATAAATTACAATAGTTAACAAATTAAAATATCTAAAAATAATTTAATATGTTATATATTTCAAAAAAATTACATAAAAACTAGAAATCCCAATAATTGACAACTTAAAAATTTAAAAGATATAAATATTTGGTCGACTCTTGAAATTATATTAATGTCACTGAAATTGAAATAGAAGAAAAGTATTATAAATCACAATAATTAAAAACTTAAATTATTTTTAAAATATAATTGACTATCAATGTCATAAAAATTTGGACAAGAAAAGTAACGCATATTAATTTTATACATGAAAAAATATTATAAATTACAATAGCTAACAACTTAAATTATCTAAATATATATTAAAATAACATAAGTTGAACTCATGCTAGATTCCGAATGAATCCTAGAAAACATATGCAATCCTTTTATTAAATTTTTTTATTTAAATAAATCAAGATTAAAAAGACAAATAAATATCTTAATATTGGGTCCATGCTGACACGGGTCATGCTCCTCTAGTACTATATAGAAAAGCGGTATAGTAGGCATAACTGCTTGCTTTATTTTAATAAATCATTCCTAACTAATTAAATTGTATTATTTATATAATAAAAATTAATAATATATAATAAAAAATAAAATAAATATTTATGACATGTCTGTTTCAGCTGTTCAATCGTACGTATCGTCAACATATCTGCTTACTCCGTAATTTTACTATATCTTTCTTAATTAATTATTATATATTATTTACGTATTAAAAATTAATAATATTTAGTAAAAACAAAATAAAATAAACATTACTACTATGTAAAAATGTTGTAAAGCTAGCACCTCTTCATCGACGTGTCTGCTTACTCCGTGATTTTATTTTATCACCCCTAATTAATTATAAATGTCACTTAAGTATTAATAAACTAGTAATATTTAATAAAAAGTAAAATAAACATTTATAACATATCTGATTCAGCTGTTTCAACCGTACATGATCGTCAACATGTCTTCTTACTCCGTAATTTTATTATATCATGTTTAATTAATTATTATATGTCATTTAAGTATTAGAATTAATAATATTTAATAAGAAAAGTAAAATAAATATTTATGACATGTCTGCTTCTATTGTTTCAACCGTACGTGTTTGTCGACATGTCTGCTTACTTCGTGATTTCACTATATCACCACTTATTAATTATTATACGTCATTTATGTATTCAAAAATAATAATATTTAATAAAAGTAAAATAGACATTTATGACATATCTGCTTCAGTTGTTCAACCGTAATTTTATGATATCCCCCCTAATTAATTATTATAAGGCATCTAAGTATTAAGAAATTAATAATATTTAATAAAAAAGATAAAATAGACATAAAATGATTGATTAAATCTTGATATTTTAAATTAACTTGACATTTTATATGATACTCACTTAATTTTTTTTTCACAAGTATTTTTTATAGCAATTTTGTTATATCACTTTTAATTAGTTATTATGAGTCATTTAAGGCATGTCTGTTTTACTACTTCAATCGTGATATTTGGTTGGCTTTTACGTATTATAAAATTAATCATGTTTGATAAAAAAAAAAAGTAAAATAGACATTTATGATATGTCTATTTCAGTTGATTTAATCGTAATTTTACTGTATCACCCCTAATTAATTATTATAAGTCATCTAAGTATTAAAGATAACAGTATTTAATTTTGAAAAGGTTAAATAGACACAAAATGATAAATTAACTCTAAATATTATAAATTAACTTGGCATCTTATATGAGGTTTAATTAATTTCTTTTTTCACAAGTATGTTTTATAGTAATTTTGCTTTATCATTTCTAATTAGCTATTATGAGTCATTTAAGATATGTTTGTTTCGTTATTTCAATTGTGATATTTGGTTGACTCTCGAAATTATATCAATGTCAATTAAATTGAAATAGGATAAAAAATATTATAAATCATAATAATTAAAAATTTAAATTATTTTAAAATTTTAATTGACTGTCAATGTTACAAAAATTTGGACAAGGAGAGTATTATAAATTAAATAGCTAACAACTTAAAATAGTAAATTACAACTGTTTGCTCCGTTATTTTACTATATCCCCTTAATTATTTATTATATGTCATTTATGTCTTAAAAAATTAATAATATTTAATAAAAAAGTAAAATAGAAATTTATGAAAAGTCTGGTTCATATACTTCAACCGTAATTTACTATTTCATTTCTAATTAATTGTTATAAATCATCTAAGTATTAAAAAAATTAACAATATTGAATAAAAGATAAAATAAATAAAAAATAATAACCATTGATGTTTTAAATTAACTTAACATCTTATATGAGGTACGTTTAAATTTTTTTTACAACTATTTTTTATGCTATATCACTTCTGATAAGCTATTATGAGTCATTTAAGACATGTCTGTTTCGTTATTTCAATCGTGATATTTGATTAACTCTTGAAATTATATCAGTGTCGCTTAAATTGGAATAGAAAAAAAAGTATTATAAATTACAATAATTAAAAACTTGAATTATTTTAAAATATAATTGACTTTCAATGCCACAAAAGTTTTGACAAGGAGAGTATTATAAATTACAATAGCTAACAACTTAAAATAGTAAATTACAATGCTAAAAAAGTATTATAAATTACAATTGCTAACAGCTTAAAATATCTAAAAAAAACATATTAAAAATATGATTGATTATCTAAATTTTATTTGTATCACATAAATTGAGGCAAAAAATAACATATATTGGGCCCGTGCTTCGATATATAATTTTTATTTATTATTTATTATATTTTTTTATTATTTATTATATTTTTTTATATATAGAAGAGAGAATCGGAGGACGACCAAAGGTATATTTGTCATTTCACATCTAAATAGTATAATCATTAGTCAATCGTAATATCAACAAAGAACTCCATTAGTCATTTCTTTTTTTATTTTCTAGCTTATGTGTCTGCATTTTCTAAGTGGACTCATTATGTGGCTAACAACATTTTTACTTCTAAGTCCCAACTTATTCAATCACATTATTTATGAAGTAATATATTAAATAAATTTAAATTTATAATTTGTATCTCCTTTTATCAAATATTAGATTGTTTATATAGAACAATTTTTTTTATGTGGTAAATGTTAAATTTTTTCCTCATATATTTATTTTCTTATATTTTAAACTTTTTAATTGAAAATTCTGAACCCGTCAAAATTTTTAATACTCCAATCTTTTAATATTTTAGCTTTTTCCTCAAAAAATACTATCACGCATGAACTTGGTGGGTTAAAATTTGAAATTCTTAACCTATTTAAAGATATTTTTCTGATTCATTATCAAATAATTTTACAAAAAATATCATAAAATCAATCTATAAAATTTTTAGTAGAAATGAAAAAGAATTACATATGTAATATTTATATAAGGTTTCGAATGTACAATTTTTGTATTGACTTATGGATTGTAGGTGTAATCACAATTGATGTGCATGTCAACTTACAAAATAAATATTTAAAAAATATATATTTTTTTTAAAAAGATTGAAGTGCATTAAATGACCAGTGTAAAGAACTTTTACCATATTATATAAATATATTTATATGTAAGCTTTCATAAAAATTGGTATTTGTAATCATAAAAATAAGATCTATAGTACTCAATTCATTTCTTTTTATTTGCTCCATTTGGGTTGTATTTATATTTCAAAATACTTGCTCTTTTAATCCTTTAAGAATAGTTTGAACAAAATCTTCTTATTATGCCTTTATTTAATAAATGTAATCATTATTGATTTGGAAAGAGTATAAAATTTGATTAGAGGTGTATTAATGAAATTACTTTTAATTTACAGGAGTAAGAGAATTATAGTGTGTGTCCAACTTAAATAGAGCAAATGTAAAGGAATAAAGAGAGTGTGATATAATAGATAAATTAACCTGCATGTACAATAACTTTAAACTAACATTAAATAACATATATTTTCTTAATCTCTGTAATAAAAATTTTAACTCTGCCAATATTAATTTGATTTGTACTCTATTTTTTTTTATCGATAATTTCCAACTATTAATAATGTATCTTTAGTATTTTTATATTATTTCATTATGAAAATGAATGTAAGATATATTTGTACGGATAAGAAAAATCTCTTATCACCTTAATATAAATATGCTATTTACTTTTATTTATACAATTTATTAGGTGAAAAGACCATATTTTAAGAAAATATTACTCGTAAGATTTTTTAAGAAATGTTAATATAGTGACACTTATAATTTTAATTTATCCGTTGTATAATTTTCAAATAAAATTGAAAAATAAAAACATTAAAATTAGTTACTTAATTCAAGAAAATTGTGTTTGGCCTGATGTTAAAATAAGCATTAAAGCATATTATATTTTAATTTTATATTGAGGAAAAGCCAACTCATAAGCCATATCACTAACAATCCGGAGAATCTCAATGGACCAATATAACTGGAGATAAGCTTGCCCCTCTTCCCAAACCTCATCACGCCCTTCATGGGTGAAACTCGAAGGAAGACACAACCTCCAACGCCAAATCTCAAGGCACGAAGTTTACAATTAGTATAGCACTTCTGCCTACTCTGAGCTGTTCTAAGTCTATCCTAAATGACCAGGACTCTATCCATAGACTCACGAAGCAAGTCCGTACATCGAGGTCTCATCTCTAAAACACCGAACCAACCCACTGGGAAGCGACAACACCTACCATACAATGCCTCAAAAGGAGCCATATCAATACTAGAATGGTAGCTATTATTATATATAAATTCTTCTAAAGAAAAATGTTGCTCCCACTGCCACCAAAATCTATCACGCATACGTGGAATATATCCTTGAAAACTTAGATAGTCCACTCTAACTGGCCATCAGTCTGGGGTGAAACGTTGTGCTAAGATCAACTTGAGTACCCAACTCATTCTAAAAAGTCTTCTAAAAGTGAGATATGAACACAAAACCTTAATTTGAAATAATAGACACTGGCACACCATACAGACGAATAATCTTACGAATATAGAACGAGCCAACCTCTCAACACTGAACGAGACCTGAACCGAAATAAAATGAGCTGACTTGGTCACTCAATCCATGACGACCCAAGAACTGTCAAAACTATGAGATGTACGAGGAGAACCAGTCACAAAGCCTATGGTGATGCATTCCCACTTTCGCTCGAAAATGGGCAACCTCTGAAGAAATCCACCAGGTCTCATATGCTCGGCCTTCACATGCTGACAACATAGATAAAGAGCCACAAAATCTGCTATATTTCACCTCATACCACCCCACCCATAGTGCTACCTCAAATCTCGATACACCTTTGTCACACCTGGATGGATAGAATATCTGGAACAATGGGCCTCTTCCAAGATTAACCTAATCCAATCACCCATTCTCGATACACAAACTTGGCCCTCAATCCTCAAAACTCCATCTGAATCAAGTGAGGCTTCCTTAGCCTCCCTACTCAGCACTTTATCTCGAATCAACCTCAATCTAACATCATCAAACTGATGAGTTCAAATCTGCTTCATCAAAGAAGATCTAGCATCCATAAATGCCAAAACACGCCCGGTGTTGAAATATCAAGCCTAACCATCTGGTTAGCTAAAGACTAAACCTCTAAGGCTAAAGTCCTCTCCTGGTCAAAAAAAGCGCCAAGCTACCCCCGCTAGTCGATGTTCGACTCAAGCCATCTGCAACCACATTAGCCTTGCCCTGATGGTAGAGAATAGTCAAGTCATAATCCTTAAGCAACTCAAGCCAACGGCCCTGCCTCATATGAAGATCTCGCTGGGTAAAGAGGTACTAAAGGCTATAATAATTTGAGAAGATCTCACAATGGACTTCATACAAGTAGTGCCTTTACAACTTCAAAGCAAACACAACTGCGCACAACTCTAAATCATGGGTAAGATAATTCTTCTTATGAGGCTTCAACTAACGAGATACATACGCAATCACCTTACCCCATACATCGACACAATACCCAAACTAACATTGAAAGCATCACAAAACATGAAAAAACGCACTCTCTTCTTTGGCAAAGCCAATATAGGAGTTAAAGTCAACAAATCCTTGAGCTTTTGGAAGCTCGCCTAACAAGCATTAAATCACTAGAAGGAAATCTTCTTTTTAAGTCAACTTAGTCAATGGAGCTACAATGGATGAAAAATCCTTAATAAAATATCGATAATAACCCACTAAGCCAATAAAACTCCAAATCTCGATTGGCGAAGTACGTCTAGCCCAATCACGAACCGTTGTAACCTTGGCTGGATCAATCATAATACCCTCGTTAGTCACCACATGATCTAAGAAAAAAACAGACTCTAACCAAAACCCTCACTTAGAGAACTTTGTATACAACTTTTCATCCCTCAATTTCTGAAGCACAATCCATAAATGCTCCAAATAAACCAAGATATCATCTCTAAATACAAAAAACAAAAAAGTCAAGATATGGTTGAAACACTTGATTTATTAACTCCATGAATGCGGCAGAGGCATTGGTCAACCCAAAAGGCATGACCAAGAACTCATAATGACCATATCGAGTCTAAAAAGCTATTTTCAGAATATCTGAATCTCTAATCCTCAACTGGTGATAACCGAATCTCAAATCAATCTTTGAAAATAATGCAACACCCTGAAGTTGATCAAATAAATCATCAATATAAAGAAGAGGACACTTATTCTTAACGATCACCTTATTCAACTGCTGATAATCAATACATAACCAATCTTTTTTCTTCACAAACAAGACAGGCGTACCCCAAGGTGAAATACTAGGTCAGATAAATTCCTTATCCAATAACTCCTACAACTGATCCTTCAGTTCCTTCAACTCTGCTGGGGCCATCCTATAAGGAAGAATAGAAATGGTGTTGGTGCCTGTCTCAACGCCAATACTGAAATCAATATCTCGATTCGGAGGCATACCAGGCAAGTCCATAGGAAATATATCCATAAACTCATGAATAAGACATACAGAATCTAAGGAGGAGGCGAAACAACTCTGGTGTCACGAATATGGGCCAAGTAAGATAAATATTCCCTCTCAACCAATTTACACACCTGAACATAAGATATAATCCTCTTAGGAGCGGAATGAAGTGCACCCTTCCAAGCTATCCTTAGCACACCCGGTGAAGCTAAAGTCACAGTCTTAGTAAAATAATCTAAGACAGCATAATAAGGAGCCAACCAATCCATGCCTAAAATAACATCAAAATTAACCATATCTAATACAAGCAAATCTACCAAAGTCTCACGCTAGACAAAAGTCACAACACAAGATCGGTGCACCCGATATTGGGGTTGATACATGAATAGGCATGATAAGAGGCTCACTAACAGAATTAAAACTCAAAGAAAAATACACAGACACATAGGAGAAAGTCGATTTGGGATTAAATAATATAGATGTAGGTCTAAAACAAATAGGAAAGATACCTGTAATCACAGCATCAAAAGCCTCTACCTCATGTCTAGCTGGTATAGCATAACACTGACCATGACCACCAACTGCTTGGGTGGCCTTACGATCACCAACTGCCTAAGTGGCCCTATGACCACCCCCTCGTGCTCCACTATCTTTGCCCCTCGCACCTCTGGTAGCACCCCTACCCCTCATAGCTAGAATAGGAGTAGCTCAAACCACCCGACGGGGACAGTCCTTGGCCACATGGCCAATCTCATCACACACATAGCAATCTCTTCGACCAGTCTTAACAGAAGAAGGTACAACTAAGCCCGAATGGCCACCCTAAACTACTGAACTAGAAGGTCCACCACCTGAACTCTGTAAAACTGCCTATACTGGCTTACTATGGTATCCACAATAACCTCTAAAATCTCTATCTCGAGAGGTCTGACTGCTGAAATCACCAAAACGTCGCGCCTTTTTGGCGCCTCCTTGAGATGCACTAAGAATACCCTCTGTCACCTTATCATGATCCAGAATACTATGAAAAGAAGCCTCAAATACAACCATCTGAGACATAGCCAACTAAAGGGAGACATCCAAACCTTTCACAAACTTTTTAGTCTTCTCAAACTCAATTGAAATACTATCATAGGAATATCTAGACAGGGCAGGAAAATATGTCTCATACTCAACAACTATCATAGAGCCTTTCTCTAAACGATCCAACTCGTCCTGCATTCGATCCCTCAAACTATAAGGCACGAATCTCTCCAGAAAAATATCAGTAAAATAATCCTATGACCACTCAAAAACATCAATAGACCTACAACCGACAAATAATCTCCACCAATCTCTCACAACATCTCTCAACTGATAGTAGTATAAGCCACACTATTTGCGCAGAAAGAGTAAAACATAACACAAAACACAAGGTATAAAAGAACTTTGCATGATAAAGAATAAAATAAGAAAAATTTTCTAAAGATGTCTTATAGCCTCTCAAAGATAGATACGGACGTCTACATACCGATCCACGAGACACTATTAGACATCTCATTCTTACACCATTGAGACCAATAAAACATGCCTGCTTTGATACCAATTTGTCATGATCCAAAGACAAGGGTTATGATGGCACTTATTGCTGTGCACCTTGATAAATAAGCCTATCACCCAAACTAATATGAAAAGAGAAAAAAAAAATATCCCAAGATAAGGATTTTAGAACGAAGCCGAACCATATAAGTAATCATAATAATGCGGAAAAAACTTATCCAAAATACCCATCATGCCCAAAACTAGGTGTCAATAGTGCAAGAACTACTAATACAATCCAAGAGTCAAATACATCAGAAAAATAATCACAAAGGAATAATAATTGTATCCGAATACTAATAAACACATAGCTATTATAGAAAGATAGAGGTAAACTTCAGACACAGAATGTCCAACCGCTACCTTAGAAGCTCCAATAATCACCTGAGTCAAGCAAGTTGAGGCACACTCGAGCTAGGACCTGCATCGAAAGGTTGTACTAGGCATGAGTACGATCTACTTGTACTCAGTAGGTATCATAGGCCGATCAAACAAAGTAGTAAATAAAACATACAAAATATACACAAACGGCAAGCCACCTGCAATCAAAAAATATCTCACAATGGTAGCCCATACCGCTTGTACTAACAGTTCTAATATATCTCATATATATAGCAACATCTCACCAAGATAGAACAAAAGTATGTATTATATCACACATAAGAAGAACAAGGGGAACATGCATATACAAGATCATCAAATACAAGTAAAAGAAGATATAATAAATACATAAATGACAAGTCAATATGTCAATATAACACAATATAACATAATAAAGTAAGTGCAATGTATATGATGATGATGATGATGATGCACGAGGTCGTCGCACAACCTTCGTGATCGTCGGACAATCCTTGTATATACCTACGGAGCTAAAGCTTCTCGACGTAGGACCCATGGAGGGGTCGTCAATCCATATACAATCCAAATATCTCATATATACTTTACAGCACATCCCTCGAAAAAGGTTTTATAAGGTGTTACAATATCTCCTCCCCGGCACATCTCTCAGGAAGGGTTTTAAAAAGGTGTTACCAGTGTTACTCAGATGATGCCACGGTGGTACCAATGTTTCATGAATGAGATGATATAAGGATGTAATGCTCATAACCAATCACAATGAGTATTTTCACAACCAACCACAATAATATATTTTGACAACCATGTGAGCCAATATCCACTCATTATTTCAGTTTCATCTACTAATTTTCACATGTCTTATATGCCAAATAAAGTATAAATATAATTATAATACACCAAGGTACCATATTAAGCATCTTAATAACACAATATAATTATTCTCATGTATTCAAGGCTATTAATATCACATAGGACCCCATACGGTTACACATATCATATAATAACTCAATTTCGATAATTGCATCACATATAGGCCTCCACACGGGCACAACACATTAAAAGACATTTTTCATGATTAGTTCCCACCCTTTACATGCATTTTGTATCATCATTTACTACCCAGCCCAGTCTGAAAGAGTTATGCCATCACCTACTTCAAAAGTCGAAATCAACCCGCTACACTTCAAACCCATGACCTTACTTTCCACGAATAATCCCGAACTCTACTAAAAATATCAAATATGAAATCTATGCGTAAAATAAAACTAACAACACCTATATTGACTACTTTTGATTCGGGCTCAAAACGGGACCCCGTAATGAGTTTTTAAAAAGAAGAGCAAAATTAGAATTTTATTTCAAAAATATGTTCCCCGTAATTTTAGGAACCTATAGCTAAAAATTCAAGTTAAATTGAGTAAAAAACGAGGTTCAAATTGAAGAAAAACTATTTTTGAGCTTTACCAGGTAAAATCTTTGAAACCGGGGTTAAAATCAAGAATTGGAGTTGTTTTGAAGGTTAAATTGATGAAAAACTAGTAATTATAAGATAAAAATATTATTCAAGTGAAAAGGAGTGAAATTGAAGTTTAAAATCAAGTCCTAATATTTTTGGGGTTCTGAGAAATTAACCAAGAAATTACTTAGAAAAGGGTGAATTTTTATCCTAAATCCATTATAAAACCAAGAAATGGGTGTTAATCTAGCTTTCCAAGCTCTCACAAACTTTAATTTTAAGCTCCCACACTATTTTAGGGTTAACTCACAAGAGGTAAGATGAAAATGAGCAAAATGGGTCAAAAAAAGTGAAAATTTGCTATTTATAGTAGATTTTCTGTAAAAACAGCTTTTTGTTTTGGTCGATTGGACTTTGACGGGGTGCTCGAAATTCATTCAGAGTTCGATACATGCAAACGAACTATGTAACCATACTAAATTCGATGTTTTGAACGTGATGGAGATACCATATTTTCAAAATAAATATCGTTTTCACATAGTTGATCCCCAAAATCTAAAATTACAATTTTTCAAATCGAGGATCGAAATGAGATTTAAAAGTTTTAAAATCATACCAAACATGCTAACACCCTAACATCAATATTTTGTATCTGCTGGCGAAGTTGGTTTTTCCATACGGAGTCGTTTCGATCAAATGTTTGTCCAACACCCATATTTTCAATTTTTCAACTTTTTGATCAATAGATCGAAATGAGATCGGAGGTATCGGGATCTGAACCAAAGGTTTACCTAGCCTAAAATCAATATTTCGGAGCTGATGGCGTAGTCTGTTTGGCCATCCCTTGCACGGATATAAAAATATCCCCATAAGTCTAAAATAAGGCTCTCAAAGCCAATAAAAAACCATAATATTATATAAATGATACCAAAATATATCGAAAATCATATCAATCACTCGCACACCCCCGTAATGCCATACTGCAACTACGGGGAGGGGTAAGATAGTCAAATTACTTAAAATTATAAATTTTATATATTTCATCAAATTTTTAGGTTGTTACACTCTAGTAGCCTTAAAAAAGTCACTGGTGATCTAGTGGGAGACTTTCAATAAACATTCATTGAAGGTTGATGCATCACTAATAACATACTATTTGCTCATGAACTATTTAGTAGATATAACAGAAAAGGGATTTCCCTAGATGTATACTTAAGGTGGATATCAGGAAAGCCTATGACACTCTAGATTGGGCATTCTTGAAGAGATTACTTATGGAGTTGGGCTTCCCTAACAAATTTGTATGTTGGATAATGACTTGTATTGCTATGTCTCTTACTCACTGACTATGAATGGGGGACTAACTAAACCATTCCTAGGTAAGAAAGGTGTTAGATAGGGTGACCCGATGTCCCTATACCTGTTTGTCATTGCTATAAAATACCTTAATAGAGTGTTAAAAAAGTTATCTAGGCATAAAGACTTTAAATTCCACCCTATATGCTGGATAATGGCTTATATTACTACTGTCTCTTACTCACTGACTATGAATGGGGGTCTGACTAAACCTTTCCTGATGACTTTTTGATGTTCTGCAAGGTTGAGAAGCAATCTATTATATTACTAACTTAAGCTTTCAACAAGTTTTCTCAAGCTTCTGGGCTGCAGGTTAATGTGGACAAAAATTCTTTATACGTAGCTGGCATACCTGGTTACTTAAAGTAGGAGATCTTGGAAGAAACTGGTTATTGTGCTGGATTCTTCCTCTTCAAATACTTGGGAGTCCCTATAGCTGTTAGACAACTCTTTATTTTATTATGTTGGCCTTTAGTGGAAAAGATCACTGCTTGGATAGCCTGCTAGTCTACAAGACTACTAACATGTGCAAGAAGACTCTAACTGATAAAGGTTGTGGTCTTTGGCATGCAATCCTATTGGGCTTAGGTGTTCTTGATTCCTAAAAAAGTGGTAAAACGTATAGAGGCTATATGCAGGTCATTTTTATGGACTGGATAAGCTGAAATATGCAAAAAGGCTCTTGTTTCTTTAGAAAAGATGTGTCTACCCCAAGCTGCAAGTGGACTAAATGTCATAAACATTATCCTGTGAAATAAGGTTGCTATTACAAGACACCTGTGGGTAATTGCACTAAAGAAAGACTGTCTATGGATAAGATGGATTCACTGTTTCTATATAAAGCATCAAAATCTAGAACAAATTCTTACACCTAAGAATGTATCTTGGGTGATTAGGAAAATATTAGACACATAAAAGCTGATTATGGAGTTACAAGAACTATAAGGAGACCTGAATAGCAATTACAACAGGTTCAATAAGGGGGAAATTTAATATCAAGAGATTATACCTGTTACAGATTCCTTAGCATCCTAAAATGGCATGGAAGAAACTAGTATTGATACCTTACCTCCAACCAAGTCACAAGTTCAATTTTTGGTTAGCTGTGTAGAGAAGGTTAGCAACAGTAGATAAACTACTCAAGATAGGTATACAAGTTCTAAAAACTTGTGTATTCTATGGAACACCTGGTGAACTATTTGACCACTAATTTTTTGAATACAAATTTACAAAGAACACGTGGGGTAGATTGCTCTGTTGGATAGGGTTTTCAAGAAGCACGGAAAGATGAAATGTGGAGATTGATTAGTTGATAACAGGTGTGAAATTGAAATTTGGATACTGGAAAATACTTGCTACTGCTTTTGTTATGATGATATATGACATCTGGAGAGCAAGGAATACATTAATATTTCAAAAAGGAACCTGTTCAAGTGATAAGATTTGTAGAGATATTGCAATTCACATACTTATAAAGGGAGCAGATGTGACCAGATGGAAGAAGCATCTAGCAAAGCTGAATTTTTATCCTTGAATGTATAGAGATATGTGTAGTTATGTAATTTGTTTTAAGTTGTATATATTTGAGTAGTTCATAGGAGGAGAGAGTGATTGGTCAACAATCACACTGGCTTTGTAAAGCCAATTTTTTGGTGAAATGAAGGTCATGGTTACTGGAAAAAAATAATAATGCTAATAATAATAATAATTTACATATATTATTAATTTTATAAGAGAATGATGCAGATTAAAGTTAGTTTTATTAATTTTTGTTAAGAAAAGGACTTTTAACAAACAAATAAAAGAAGCAGAAAGAAAATAAAATAAAATGAGAAAAGAGAAAAAGAAAAACATGAGAAAAAATAGAAAGAATAAAGAATAGCAACAAAGTCCTCTTTTTGCTTAGTTTTTGTTAACTATAAAATCTTTTTGGATTAATCTCATTGTTTTCAAATACTTCTTTTAATTCAAATATATAAGTTATAAAAAAAATATGTATTGTGCTTAAATATAAAAAAGAGTTAAAAACTTACCTTTTCTTAACAAATTGATAATGTTATTTGAATTTGAATAAAATTTGAGTTGGAATAGAAATCTAACATCTTAATCTATTTTATATGTATACTGTGTGCAATAAAAGTTTATTAAATTTAAACCAGTACGAAATTTGGATTATATTAAATTCAAAATATATTAGTCCCAAATAAATATTGCAAATTAATATAATTGGATTAATTATTTAAATTCAAATAAATATGAATTTGATTGAAGTCCAAGTGTTGTTGGGCTAGTGCATTGATTTGGTACAAATGATGAGCCTACTTTGCTAAGTCCAAAATGTCATCTTATTCTAAAGGCCCAATTGGGTGTCACGTGTCGAATGATGTGGCATGCCAAGTCAAATAAAGGAGCCAATAGAATCATGCCACATGTCAAAATAATACAACATGCCTAGTAAAATAAAAAACTCATAAAATACGTCATGTCACTTAAATCTAATTGGTCAAAAGAAATTCACCTTTATCATGACTCTTTTATTCCTATAACTATAAATAGAAGTCTAATAATTCAGAAAAAAAGAGAAAGAATTCTAACAACAAGCAAGTGAGAGCTCGTGGATCAAATGCCACAATTTCCCTACAAAGTTCAAGCATTCAAAACCAGTTCATCAAGACTCAAGATCAAGATCACAAGAATTAAGAACAAGCCCAAAAACTCTTGAATCAGGTACAAGTCAAGATCAAATCTATCAAATTCACAAATTAAGTTTAAATTCAAGATCAAGCTCAAAACTCTTGAATTTATATTTGAAAAGGAGAATCGGAGGATTCATAGAGATTGCAACATTCACATATTGAAATCAATAAAACGATCGTTGCCATTTTTTTTTGTCTCGTTTATTATTTTTGGGTCTCAAAATTTTACTGTCCAATAAATTCTGACACGCCCAGTGGGACGATCTCTACCTCTCGTCTCAACTTTTTCAACTTCAAAGTTTAAGAACACTGAAATGACTTCCAAGAAGGTCAATTCTTAATCAACTGCTTCTGTCCCGACCAGAACTAGGATCTGGATTTAACCAATTGTACCTTGTGCATAGAGGGTGTGTTTAGTATGAAGAGAAATGTTTTCCCTGAAAAATATTTTCCTTGAAAATATTTTCCTGGAAAACAAGTTGGTTTCTTACTTGTTTTCTTATGTTTGGTTGGTGGATGAAAAATATTTTTCGAAAAATATTTTCTAGTGTTTGATTGGTGAATGAAAAAATATTTTTCAGAAAATATATTTTATTGTTTAGTTGAAGAGTAAAATATATTTTTGAAAAATAATTTTTGACCCTAACAAAATACATTTTTTAGGGTGCATTCAATATGAAGGACTAAAAATATTTTTTACAAAAATAAGTTATTTCTTACGTATATTCTTGTGTTCGTTATGCAAATTGACTAAGTATAAATTTTCTAAAAATATTTGTATATATTTAACAAAAACAATGAGAACGGATAAGATAAGAAGGCGTGATGAGATTTTTTCTTTTTTACAAAAAAAACAAATGAAAAAATTCATTTTTTTGGGGAAGGGGTGCTGGTTGAGGTTGCCCATATAGGTAGTAAGGATGGAGTAAGAATTGTTTTTTGACTTTTTTTAAAAAAAAATTATTTATTGGGGGGAGGGGGAGGGTAGGGAGCGGGGATAGTAGGGGGTGGGGGTCTAGGTAGGGGAGTAAGGGTGGGGTAAGAAAAAAATATTTTTTCAGAGGGAGGGCGGGAGGGAGGAGGAGGTTGGTAGGGGTGGTGATAGCCTAATGGCTATGAACACACGAAATTGGTCACTTAAGATGCAAATTCTAGCAACCAAATAAACAGAAAACAACACATAGAATAGAGATGAAGAAGAAGAATGCTTGAAATTAAAGGATAGATAGAAAAACTCTTACTCCTATTCAATGATTAGCACTAGAAGATGTTTCAAAATCTTCAACACACCTTACAAATAAGAGTTCAAACCTTCCTCTTAGGTGACTCAAAGGAAACACTCTTCCTCAAATACACTTTTCTTGCCAAATTATCCAAAACAAGTGAAACCCTAACTTCAAATGTTCTTGGACCACTTTCGGATTCTAAGAGCTAAAACTAGAGACTAAAAACTACAATATAAGAGTAATATCCAATATCATCAAAGTCTAATGAAAATAGAAGTAAAATGGTCTATTTATACTATTACATTTAATGGACAAAAATGCCCTTAATGAGGGAGGGAATTTGGGGCGCCTCTTGAGTGTTATTTTGGAGTGCATAATGACTTCAATGCCTTTCACTTGAGGATCTTCTTTAGTGTATAAGTTCCCTTCCTTCCTTCTCTTGACCAAGGCCTCAAAATACTTCGAAAAGTTTTTAATTGCTTGCTAATTCCAAAGCCTTGAACCTTAGACCATACTTCGTGCTTTTGATGCTCCTTGTGCTTGTATCATCCTCTCCATCTTGAAGGAATTTGTCCTCAAATTCAGATCTTGCAAAACCAAAGAGAGAGCAAAAACAAACACAAAATCCCCTTGGTAGGAGAGTTAGCATTAGTACCACACTTATATCTTCAACCCATGGTTGCTCACACTTGACATACATCCACATATCCTTGGTTTTTAATATAAAAGGCTTAGCATAAAGGGTACCAAAGACATGAATAGCCTCAATATCAATAATAAGTTAGCACGACCAGCAACTATAACCCTCACATCTCAAGAGTATTCCGGGGTCAAATGGGAGCAAATGGTAAAGGTTTAAGTCTAGATGGCCCATTCCTTTCACTAGGTTACCAAGTTCACAATCATTCAAGACATTATCCACCACTAGGACAAACACAAGGTCACTATGAACAAGATTAATATAATGGCTTTTATTACACAAGTTCAATTGGCCATGTTGAATATCAATACCATCATTACTAACATCAACACTAACTTGGAAGTTTCCAATCACACTATTCCCATGTTCAAGTAGTGGATTAATCTTAGGTGCACATAGTTTACTATACATATCAAGAGAGCTAACCAGAGAAGAAACATGCACACCTACATCAAGTATTTTCAAAACCTCTACATAAGAGATCACATGACAACAATTTAAGCTCAAGGAAACATAGGGAATAATATCATTACCTTAGTTTGGACTAGGACAGTCCACTATTTTGAAGCTCTCGGCCAAGGTTGTTTTGAGGTCACTTTCATGTGAGATTTCTTGTTGATCCTCCTGTGATAATTCATGAGCTTAAACCTGTAAATAAGGAGTATCAAGGCTAGGTAAAATGCTAGCCTTTGGGTTAGTGAGTATCGAGGGACCTTTGTGCACAAGTCCCACAAACAAAGTTGTTTTCCCCTTTCCTTTCTCACAATCCGAAACTTCCCCTCTATTTTTCTTTATTCGTTTCTCATCCAACTTCTTGAAATTCTCTTGGATTTTATTCATACTAGATGGTGGAAAAGGGAGAAGAGTGAACTTTCGGCCACCATGCACAAATGTGTACCTATTAGATCTTCCATCATGTATAGTGTGCCTATCAAATTGCCAAGGTCTTCCCAACAATATATGGCATGCTTGCATAGGTATTGCATCACATAAAACTTCATCATGATAACTCTCTATCTTGAATCTAATCACACATTATCGTTTGACATTCAATTCACCACACTTGTTTAACCATTGAAGCTTGTATGGATTCGGGTGAGGGATAGTGGCTAGTTTCAAGTGGTCAACCAAGGTGACACTAACAATATTCACACAACTCCAACTATCTATGATCATTGAATTCCAACTTTCTTTATTAAGGTACTTAGTATGAAATAGGTTCTCTGTTTGATCATCCAAGACCTTACTAAACAAAGTTCTCCTAACAACATAACTAGGCACATCATATTCTCCTTCACAAGGCAACACATCTTCTTCACTACCCTCACCTTTAACTTTGGGTTCTATGCACTCTTCATCTTGAGAGTTGTCATCATTCTCCTCGGTTTCCAACTCTACTTCTTCACCAAGATAATACAACTTCCCCTCCCTTAGAATCACATTATATCGGTTAGGACACTCACTTGCCCTATGACCCCAACCTTGCCACTTGAAACATTGTAGACCCTTAGAATGAGAAGTAAAAGTTGGTTTACTTTCAAGTTTTTGAGGATGATGTTGGGCAACCTTGGTAATGTCTTGAGAAGGATCTATAAATGTCGAGACCATGCCCTTTTCTTTGGACCAATCCGATGAGGTGTAGGGGACCTTTGGCTTGTATCTTCCCTTGTTCTCTTTCTCAATTTCCATAGCCGCTTGGAAGATTTCAACCATGGTTTCAAACTTGTGAAGAGTCCAACGAGATGTCTCTATTCAACCCAACCTTGAAACGTATGACATCGTGTTGCACTTTCTCACCTCTATGGTTAAGTTTTAAAATAAGTTTTTGGAACTCATCATAGTAGGCCATGATACTCTTGCTTCCTTGTATCAAATTGAAAAGTTTGGTAAGAAGCTCATGTCTATAGTGTCTGGAACATATCTTTATCTCATTAGTCTCTTCAACTCCTCCCAATGAGGTAGTTGGCCACCAATCAACACATTACCAAATCTTTTGGTGTAATCCCACCAAGTGTTTGCATATCCTTCAAAGTAAGCAATAGCATAGCAACTTTTTTCTTCTTCAAAAAGGTCATTCACTTGAAAGATCTTTTCACAAGAGGATTCCCAAGCTAAGTACACTTTCGGATCACTCTCACCTTTGAAAATTGGAATGCCAACCTTGATTGAATTAATGCCAATGTCTCAGATTCTTGGATGTTCAATGTGGCCTTATCTTGCCTCATGCCCTCGGAATCTTCCATAATGTCCTCTTTGTTCATATCTTGCCTTCATTTCTTCTTCAAGGAACCACCAATCATCACCATGAGGAACTTCATAACCTTCATACTCCCCTCTACCAATTCTCAAAATAAAGGTGTTAGTTTCGGATTTGGGGTATTTGGGGAGGTGGATTTGGTCTTTGGTTATTTGAAGCTTAGGCTTGTGGTATTGGAGGTAGTGGTTGGTAAGGTCTTTGGTCCATGGGATTTGGCATTTGGTAGGTGGTGTTTCGTGGAGGTATTTGGTTCGGATTGGGTGGTGGAGTTTGAGTTCCAAGTCCCTCTTGTTGGACTTGGTTCATTTGGGAATGTAGTAGTCATTGTAGGGTTCGGTTAGGAGAGGTTTGGGGTGGGTTTAGTGGCTAGTTTTGTGGAGCTCTAGGAGGATTAAGCATTTGGTGGAGGGTTTTAGGGGTTGGTGGAGGGTTTTAGGGGTTATAGTCATGGAAAAGTTATTGTCTTGACACTAGAGGATGCATGGTAGGGAATAGGAGTAGAAGGTCGTGTGTTCCTCCTACTTTCAACACTATCAAGTCTTCCACTAAAAGTGGAAATTTCACCCTTCATAGTCACCATTTCACCCTCATAGCATCCATATTACTTCTCAAGGCATCATTATCATTCTTTATTTCTCGGGCAAGGGCATCAAACCGAGTCATCAAGGCTCCAAAAACATCATTTCCCAAAGGTTGGGAAGTAGTATCTCCGGATTCCATGGCGAATGTACCTAAAAGAGGAAAAAAAAAGTGAGCAAACAAGTTAGTTCAAAGCCTCACTTCACTCACACTCAACCTCACCTCACACTTGGTTTCACAAGTGTTGGAGAATCGGCAATACTTGGCAAGTTACTTGAGAGGTGAGAAGCTTTAGATCGGAATCAATCTTTGTTTGAAATGACTCAAATAAAGTGATGTACGGACTTGAACCAACAAACTACTATGACTTAAAAACGAGAAAAGCACACAAAAAATTGAAGACACGAAACAAACAGACCCAAGACTAATTATCAACCTAGTAAGTAGTTACTAGTTTGTTAATTAGTGATAAAGTTTAACACACAAGGAACTAGAATTAAAAAAGAGAAACTAAGAAAAATCTAATTTTAGAGATGAATTTGGTTGATCACAAATGATGATGTGGCACTACGTGGTTGGTTGTTTTTTTTTTTTTTTGAATTTTTCATTTTCCAATCTCATGTTTCGGCCAAGTATCAACTTTGGGAAGAAGAATTTTCAAATTTGAGGGGGTAAGTAAACAATTTGGAGCCCTTTTAAGCCTATAAATGAAATTGAAATGAAATGCCCCCCCCCCCTAAATAAAAGTAAAATTAATTTTGTCTTTTGGTCCCCCCCCCCCCCCTTCTTTTGGATGGATTAGGAATATACTAGAAATATTCTTGGACAAACAACAAGCACACTCTCTTTCTTCCCTTCTTTTGGATCAAACAAACACTTTGAATTTTCTTCTTCACTAAGATATGATGATCATGGATGAACCAGATGAATATTCAAGTGTTGACCAAGTTTGACCAACAAGCAAATGAACTCCAAATCTGATTTTTCTTTTAGACCTAGGTTCCTTAGGCCAAGACAAACACAACCAACATAAAATCAGCCACAAAATGCCATAAAAAAGATGACCAAAAATGAGATCTCACCTCAGAAGCTTCAAACAAAGCACAACAATGGTGAATTTAGCTCAAATTCAACCAAACATCACTCTAAAAGTAGATCTAGACACCCTCGGTATTAAAGAACAAGAATCTAACACAAGAAACCTTTAAAACAAAGTAAAATCTTGTAGATCTAAGACTCTAAATACGGATCTAACACAAGACATCCTTTTTTTTGTATTTTCTGATTTTTGACTCTTTTTTGTTGAGATATTTTAAATAAGAACACTAAAACCAAGATTTAGGGATGTTGGAACAACCTTAACCAAGACTTTGATACCAAATGATAGCCTAATGGCTATGAATACACAAAATTGGTCACTTAAGATGCAAATTCCAGCAACCAGATAAAGAGAAAACAATACATAGAATGGAGATAAAGAAAAAGAATGCTTGATATTAAAGGATAGATAAAAAGATCCTTACTCCTATTCAATGATTAGCACTAGAAGATGTTTCAAAATCTTCAACACACCTTACAAATAAGAGTTCAAACCTTCCTCTTAGGTGACTCAAAGGAAACACTCTTCCTCAAGTACATCTTTCTTGCCAAATTATCCAAAACAAGTGAAACCCTAACTTCAAATGTTCTTGGACCACTTTCAAATTCTAAGAGCTAAAACTAGAGACTAAAAACTACAATATAAGAGTAATATCCAATTTCATCAAAGTCTAATGAAAAGAGAAGTAAAATGGTCTATTTATACTATTACATTTAATGGACAAAATGCCCTTAATGAGGGAGGGAATTTGGGGCGCCTCTTGAGTGTTGTTTTGGAGTGCATAATGACTTCAATGCCTTTCACTTGAGGCGTCTCCTGAGTGTATATGTTTCCTTCCTTCCTTCTATTGATCAAGGCCTCAAAATACTTCAAAAAGTCTTCAATTGCTTGTTAATTCCAAAGCCTTGACCCTTAGACCATACTTTGTGCTTTTGATAATCCTTGTGCTTGTATCAGGTGGGGTAGCAGAGGGATAGAAAAGAATTTAATCTTTTTAAAAAATAAATATTTTTTTTTAAGGGAGTAGGGGTTTGAGTTTTGGGTTAGGGGATGGGGTAAAAAAAATTTGAAATAGTTTTTTTGAATGGGGAGTGATAGGGATTGGAGTCGGGGTAGGGGAGTGAGGTGGGGTAAGAAAAAATTCAAAAAAAAAATTGAAAAATATTTTGGAGGAGGGAAGGGTTTGGTAGGGGTGGGGGAGAGTAGGGAGTAAGAAAAAGTTTGACTTTTTTAAAAAAAAAAAAAAATTGTTGAAGGGGGGGAGGGGGGGGGTGGGGAATAGGGGTTTGGGGTTTGGGGTGGGGGGTGGGGGAAAGAAAAAATTTTTAAATTTTTTTTTTTTGGAGTGGGGGGGGGGGGGGGGGGGGGATAGGGGTAGGGGATTGAGGTTCGGAGTAGGGGTGACTGATTTTGAGAGTTGTATGAATATTTCATCTTAAGAATTAGGTTGAAAGAGAATTTTGAAAAACGTTTTTCTTACTTTTTAAAGGGGAGTCATTTTCTTTAAATTTGAGAAAAATAAGTTGAGTATTAAACTAGAAGGCTAAGGTGGGTGATCGAGTCGTAGTCCGTAGTTAGGAGGTTTAAGGATATCTTGGTTGGGAGTTCCAGTTATGGGGGAGGGGGTCCTTGGATTGTTAATTATACTCTTTTTTTTTTGTGAATGTTGGTTCTTTTGTTACTTTAGCATATTGCTTGCCTTTTGGTTAATTATACTTTATTTTTGTGGATGTTGGTTCTTTGTTCTTTATCTTGTTACACGATTGTTGGTCTACGGTCTTTTGTCTTGAGCCGGGGGTCTATCGAAAACAGCCTCTCTACTCTTTCGGGGATAGTGGTATGGACTGCGTACATTTTACCCTTCCCAGACCCCACTATGTGGGAATATACTGGGTTTATTGTTGTTATTGTTGTTGAGAAAAATAAGTTGATTTAAAAAATATTTTTTAAAACCTTTAAGCCAACCAAACATGAGAAAATTAAAAAATATTTTTGAGAAAATATTTTCCTTTGTACCAAACACACCAAGAGAGTACAAATTTTTCAAAAAAACAAATCAATTCCAATAAATTCTAATGGTCACGTGGTTGGTTATCCACTCATTTCAAATGTTAAAAAGATGATGCGGACATCTAGAGTTGTGGGCCCAATTAGTTTTCTTCCCAAAAAGTTCTTTCCTTTTTGTCTGTTTTTTTCCTTAAAAAAATGCAAGGTTCAAAAATCAGACTATAAAATTTCTTGTTTTTCCATTTCCTAAATTAGTATGATATCTAATCCAAACACATGCTCTATTTTGCTGTTACTTCAACTTAATACATAGCATATTTTTAATTCACCATGTTAACTAAATCTACTATATTCTACTATATAGAAGAGTCAGTAGTGGGTAATTAATGGCAGTTTTAAAAATTTACCTTTCTGTAGGGATAAAAGTGGTAATTAATAAATGAACTCTAAAAGTATCTGGTTGACAAATTAGCTTATTATGGCTACAATTTAAGTATTAATTTTGATTTGACCAAATTCTCCTCCGTTTTATCTTACCGTACATCACCACAATTCAATAGCTTTTTTGAACGTAGGTCCCATCAGACTTTCCATCATTTTGCAAGGTACTTTCTTAATATATCCATAAACCTCAAAAATTGATTAAAAAATTTCTTTCAACAATTTTTTCTACGAAATAATTACAAGGATAGTAAGCACCATACAAATTATAAGGAAATTTTATTGGGTTTAACCATATTTATTTATGATTAATTTATTTGCTGATTACAAATATTAAATGCAAACAGATTATATACTTTGGTTAACGAATCTTTTTACTTGATATTTAGTTACTTATAATTTTATAAAAGAACTTCAACAAATTAACTTTTCAAATTTTATTTCTTCCTAATTGCAATTATCCATGGATGTAGTATTTTAATTAACTTATCAAAATGTATGCATTAATGATTCAAAATATTATTTTCGTTACTGTCTAATATGAACAAATTCATAATTTTTGTTTTTTCATTGTTTATGGTTTTGATCTAACCATATAAAGGTAGTTCGAGTCAAATATTAGGCCCTTGTTGCGCACGGACAACCGTTGTGGTTAACAACTTAATTTTTGTAATAAAGCTTATAAAAATTATGGTTGACTCTAGAGATTCTACAGCACCACATACATGGCAATAGATGGGGTAACATATATTATCTAAAATTATGTAAAACATATTATAAATCACAATAATTATAAATTTAAAATATTTAAAAGACATAAAACTTTTGTTGACTCTCGAAATTTTATTGATGCCGCATAAAATTGGAATAAAAGAAAAAGCACCATAAATCACAATAAGCTACAACTTAAAATATTTAAGAGATATATAAAAATTTTGTTGACTCTTAAAATATATCGAGGCCACATAAGTTGGAATAAATGAAGTAACTTGTATTATTTGATAATTACGTAACAAATATTACAAAGAAAAATAGTAAACAAGTTAAAATATCTAAAAAGAAACATATAAAACAAGTTGATCAACTCTTAAAATTTTATCAGTGCAATATAAATAGAAACAAAATAAAAAGTGCTATAAATTATAATAATTAACAACATAAAATATTTAGAAGATATATAAATAATTTAGTTGACTTGCAAAATTGTTACAAACTAAGTAACATATATTATTTAAAAATTATGAAAAATACTTACAATTATATAAAGAATTTGATTGATAATTTAAATTTATTTGTATCATATAAATTGAGATAAATAAAATAATAGAATAGGTGTACATTTTTATCCAATAACAAAAGGTACAATTTAAAATAGGTGTACATTATGATGTGCAAGTTATAAATTTTCAAAAAGTTATAAATTTTCAAAAAAGTCATTCAAGTTGTAGTAAATGTGACGGCTATGTGGAAAGAGTATAAAATGTCATTTTGTCAAATCCATTAAAGTAGGGTCTTATCTCTTATTAAAATAGTCATT
>NC_061112.1:21627607-21676887 GCF_002878395.1 Capsicum annuum | reverse complement strand
GATTATAGGATCTAACTGATTTTATAATATACAATCTCAAATATTGTATGCTATACACCTAATTAGAAGAGAAAATATACAGAAATCATTTGGAGGTTGAAATATCCATGAGGAAATTATGGTGTTATCATCATCAAAGTAATTTTTCTTTCTTTTGCACTTTTGATGTACTTTTCAATTCAAATGAACAACTCATAAATCGCAATTTCATAAAATGTGATACAATATGGTTAATTATCCACACATAAAATGTTTTTGAAAATTAATTATAGTAACTTTATAAGGTTAGCTACAAGAATTTGAACAGTGAAAGAGGAAAACAACAAAACATATTAATGCCTCTTTTGTTTTGATTTGTGTAAAATAATACTTCTAAAGAAGTTAGTGTATGAAGGTGGAAACTCTTAATGAAAACATTAAAATAGGAGAAAAGAAAAACGGTAAGAGGAGTTTGGGGGTGGATAAATATCAGTAATTAATGTTAACTATATTTAAGAAAGGTAAATTGTATATTAATTGCATTAAATCTTAATTTTTCTTTTTCATTAATTACTTTTTTATATTTTCAACAAAACAAAAAAACTTTTTTATGTATTTTTTTAAAATGAAAGTTGCTATAACTTAAAAATTTAAAAGTTTTGCTATAACTTGTAATAACTAATCTAATAAGTTTATATAATTAATTTCTCACTAAATTACAAGTATACCCCATATAAGAAGTTAGTTTCAAAATGCTTTCCTCATTATTTTTCTTCACGTATCGAGCCTCAAATGAAGTTACAGCTCCATTTGTATTGAATTTGTTTCATTGTAATTGAACTTTGAGTCACTATGTCACGTTGATTCTGGAATACATATACAAAATATTCAAAATAGGAGAATGTATACTTGTCCTTAATATTTAAATAATTAAAATAGTAAGATTCGTGTAGATATCAATTATTGATTCCTCCTTTAAAATACATTATGAGTCATAGCAAGAATAAATAGTACTAATCATTGGCAGAATAACTAATTGAATTGCTATGAAGTAACATATTTGTCAAAAAATTAATTTGATATGTAACTATAAATATTGGATACCTAAAAGAACCTCCATAAGAAATTTTAAAATTTAACCCTGAATAAAAAATATTAAAGAAAATATAATTATAATTTGAGATTATATATACAATATTTTAATTATCTATTTTTAAATGATAAACGCATTTAGCAATTATATATATTAATCTAAAAGGAGAAAGAAAAAAATATTGTATTATACTAACAATTGTTTGAATCAAATATCTCAACTCCTAATAAAGTGTCCTAATTGGACACTTCCTGTTCAATTTTAAGAATTTTCATTTGCATATCGTGCCATCTAAAACAATACATAAAGCCATAACCTTTTTTTTTTTTTATCCTTTATCAATTTGTAATGATATGATTTATTATAATGTGCATCAAGTAGGTCGTTATTTTTGTTTGTTAAACACCTATAAACCGAATTTAAATATATTCAAAATTAATTCATACATGGATCAATATCCTTTATTTTCTTTTGTGTGATTCTATAAAAATTATTAATATACTAATACTTATAATTTTAATTTATTCATGTTGTATAATTCATCAAATAAAGTCGAAAAAGAAAAAGAACATTAAAATTGATTTAATTCAACATGTGTTTCACTTGATGTTAAAATGTGCATTGAAGCATATGATATTTTAAAGTTAATTAGGACAATTTAAATAAATAATAAGTTATTATTTTATTTTATAAAATAATAAATATATTTTATTATAATTTTTAATCTCTACTATAATTTTCTATCGTATTTACACTGGGCTTAAAAAACTTATTAAATACCTATATAAATATTTAAGATTGTAATATTGGGCCTGTAAACAGTCCCTTCATTATCTAGCATAATAGACTTGTTATTTTGAAGTAGAAAAATAATTAATTATTTTTTCACCTTTATTGTGGCTCTAATATATATAAAAAAGGAATTAGTTTATATTAGTATGGTAAACTAATTCCTGTTTCCTTTTAGTTTCATACATAATAATTTATTTAATTATTCAAGCTGAAATTTTTTATTCATGTGGAGTGTCATGAGACAAGATTTTTCAAGTAAAAGAGAGAGTGTACTATATATATCATCACATATTAGTTGAGCTGTGTTTCTAAACTAATAAGTGACAGTTTGGATATGAAATTCACACTTTCAATAGCTTCGATCTGAAACTGATCAAAATAAGAGATATTTCAGGTATATTTTTCATACTTCACTCTATATTAAATTAAATCAAATAATAAATTAATTAAATTACCTGCTTGGTAAATTTTTAAAAGAGCATTAAAAAATTACATGAGAAATGAAATGAATAAGATAGAAGACCTGCAGATAGAGAGTCAAGTTTGTACTTTATTTTATTTCAAACATATTAAGTTAAATCTTTAAAGCTAACGTAAATTTAATTCAATTTTGAAGTTGCCAAATCAAATTTTTATAAAAAAGAGTTTGTTTTCTTTGAATCCAATTTAAGTATATTGACAATATAATGTCTTTATACTTTAAAATTAATCAAAGAATAATTTAATTGATTATAATTAATTATTTACTTTATTTTAAAATTATCAACTAATGCTTAATATTGCTATCTTTTAGTCTAAACCAGAATGGGCAAGGAATTTCCTTAAAGCAAATTATAAGTATCTTTTATAAAATATTAGAATAGTGTACATGCGTTGCACGTGTATCAAACATTTTTTTTAAGAATAAATGTATATATAAAATATATTAGTTGTGCGTGTGTTATTTTTAAACCGCTACAAAAAGGAAATGTCTTATACTATTTTTATGAACACATTAAACGTAGATTCAATCAATAAATCGCCCAACATCACAAGAATTATCAAAAAATCATCATCTATGTAAACTAAACAAATCGTCTAACATGCTTTTTATTTTTTCTATGAATCAATTTATCTAAAACTAAGATAACTCAAATTTAATACATATGTAAAACTCTCCGGTTAAACAAAAATCAATGAGAATTCTTACCATTTCATACCCTTTAGTTCTTGAAGTACTTTCTAATAAGTAGCATGACAAAATACCATCTAAAAGGCAAAATACATTTAGGGGGACTAAAATCAATTTTATTATTGACTTTTAAATTGAAATAAAGAAATCGTGAGATAATTTTTGGTAGAATTTTAAAACTCTAAATTTTAGGATCTGTGCTATAGTCAAATAAGGAAAGACTTAATAATAAAAAACGTAGTTGATTTTAAAATTTTAAATATAATGAATTTAAATAGTAAAAAGATGATTTTGTCTATTGAAAAGAATTTCAACGAAGGGCAAAAACTTCGAATCACCTTTATAAGGTGTAGTTGATTAAAGAGGAATTTATTTATTATACTTACTTATTTCCTACTTCTAAAATAACATTGTTTTTATGATGGATTATTTTTATTCTTACAATTCTATATATTTGTACTTTATATAAAATATAATTATAATGAGATGATTTAAATAACAGAAAAATACAATTTATTTTATAACATAATTAAAAGGCCAATAATTAAAAAAGAAAGAAAAAATGAATTAGGAAAGTAAAGTAAACTTCAGAAGCTTGTTTTCTTCTCACTCTCTCATTTTGCAAACATTTTCTTTCTATTTGGAAGATGAACCCTCGGCGATGGAGAGGTGAAGATGGGTGCTTGGAGGACCAAGAAGAAATGTCCTTGATCATCAAGTTTCGCCTGTAATTTTCTTTTCTTTTTTTTTTTCCTTTGTTTTTCATGCTTTAAAACGTTTGAAGAGTTGATTTTTAAACCCTTTTCGGTGTAGATTTTCTATGTTTTGATTTTCTTAAAATCACTTTTGTTTTATATGTTCCAATTTTTGATTTTTTATTACTCCTTTTGCTTTGCATGTTTGAAGATTTAATTTTTAAAAACTTATTTTGCTTTAATTTCTTGTTTCATGTGTTATTTGCTTGATATTTACATAAAATACGTGTCAGGTATGCTTAATCTTATCAATTTTGAATGTCATGATGTTTGCATGTCAGCTGAGATTCAAAATTGCACCAAACGACCCCTGAATGTCTTAATGGTGTGTTTATCAGAGGGAGTGAGAATTTTTTTTAAAAATAAAGAAGGGGGAAAGTGTTTTTATTGGATAAGAACCATGAATTGAGATCCGATTCTCCTCCTTTATTTCTTTAGCTGGTCGTGTCCCTACTGAAAGAAGGAATATTTAGTATTTACAATGAAATTGGCTCAATCTGAATGAGTGTAGAGGATTCATGTAACCGATCCCACCGACTAGTTTGAGATATGGCCAATTCCAACTGATTTGGAATTGTGGAGTAGTTAATTGATTGAGATAGGTCTAAAAGTTGAGTTTAAGATTGATAATAAGAAAATACTGAAAATGACCATTATCAGAGAAGTTTTTTGTTTATTTGTGAGCTCTCTTTCATTATTTTGTATTGAAAATTTCAAAAAATAAAAGATGTATGATTTAGATGAATCTTGTACTGTGTCAGCTTATTCAACTTTTAATTTGCTAATTTTGTGCTGCTTCAATAGGCTGTCAATGATAATGATGTTGACAACATTGTCATGTCGTATCTTGTACATAATTATTTCACAGACATGTTGGAATCATTTATTCCCTCCACTGGTATGCAACAGACTGCTAGTCGTCTTGAGGATATAGAGAATAGAAAAAGTAAGTGATAGTTTTCTTCGGGCACCCCTTTACTTTATTTTCATATGGGGTTGATGTATTTTTTTTATTGTTATGATGAAAGGTGCATTGCTGGTTGAAGCTTGTTTATTGCTCATTCTTTTCATTGTATTGACGTCTATCACATTGATCTTTCTTTAAGTGACAGTTTTCATCAGGTTCAAATTGCTTCTTGAAGCTTGTTATTGCTCATTCTTTTCATCGTGTTCAATCTGGAATTAACACTCCTTAAGCCTCCTTTTTGATTATTTGTTTACTTTTAAGATTTACATTTTTTTTTTCCTCCAGATTACTTTTGTTTGAGAAATAGCCTTGTTTGTAATAACTTGTTTCATTTTGAGATCATGCTACTTTTCTCTTGGTTTTCCAGCATACATATCTTGCATTCCTACTGTCTATTGTGCATAACATCATATTCATTTTGATATGTCAATAGCCTACTATAAGTGTGACGATTGACTGGGTAACACAATGACGAAAGGTGTTAAAAGGAGACGAGATACCGGAATAACGTGGAAGGAAGTTATCTCAAAGACCTACAGCCCGTAAAACCCATTTGGCATAGCATAAGAAAAATATAATAGAAGCAAAGTACTCATGTGGGCAATGCTTTCTTTTATAAAAATCAGGACACATGTAGGCAGTATTAGCTAGTCAGGAATATGGTTTCATCATTGTTGGTACACGTATATTAAATCTAATATGTACCAAGAACATTTTCACCTTGGTTAAAGAATGACGTGTCAATGATAGGATAAACCTGCAATTTAGAGGATATTTATTCTTAGAGAAGCGCTAGTTTGTCTCAAATGTCAAATTATTAAGTATTTAAATGAAATAAGCCCTAACGGATCAAAATGAATATATAGAATTTAGATAACCAACCCAATTAGCTTGGGATTAGAACATAGTGTTGTTCTATTCACCTATAATCCATAGTAATAGTAGATGGTTTTACCTATTTCAATAAAGAAGGAACAAAGTTGGTAAAGTCAACATAATACTTTGTTTTCTTCTCTTTTCCTCTTTGTGTAGTTTGTCCACTCCACAGTGAGCATTGATATGATGTAAGATGAAGTCGTCTGGATTTCGGTGTTCCAATTATTAGTTTATCTTTTTAAAGTGTTTGATTGATGGTCCTAATTACAAAGTTATCTCTTGGAATTTATCATTTGGCATTAGAAGGGACGGTTTTGAAGTCCATTGAACTTACCGAGCAGTTTGCTCCTGACTTATTGGAGAAAAATAAGGATTTGCATTTTGATTTGTTGACCCTTCATTTTGTTAGATTTGCATGCTCAAGAAAATGGTGAGCACCGTATGTCAGTGGCTGATTTTTCAGAGATGACATTACGTTTTTTTGACTATTTCTATCTTTCTGTGATAGCACAGAAGCTCTGGAATTTGCGCAGGTAAAGTTGGCTCCTTTTAGGAAGGTGCAAAAATATGTTAAAAAGCTTGAGGTGTGTTTCTTCCCTAGTGGATCTCTTAAATTTTTTCTTCCAAATCCCATGTACGTGTCTAAATATTGGAACTTTTTGGGAGGACTTCATGGCTTTATTAGATTATAATGAGCTAGAAAAGTCACCCATGTTTCATCTATTAAGCTTGGAGTACAGGGAGCAAGTTGCCGATTGTTTGAATAGAGCAATACTTGGTGTGTTTTTGCGGTCTTTTTGATGTCGTTATTTCTAAATGACTTTGGTTCCCCCCTTCTCACTCAGTTTTGATGTCATGCAGCAAATTCAAACCTCCCCAGCTATTCTGCAGTTGAAAGGTTGATGCAGCAGACAACTATTGTAAGGCAATGCTTAAGTCAAGAATCCAGTAAGATTTGATCTTAGTACTTTTTCAGTGAATTGTTTTTGCTTAGCTTTCTGTGGACAAGGAACATAGGAGGTGAAAGAAGTGTTAAAAGAGAAACTCATGAGATAGGAATCACTAGTAGCTCATCCCAGTAGCCACTCAATTTTGCATTTCTATTAGCGACCCCTACCCTAGACATTCATGTAAGTAGTGGCTTAGCTAGAATGCTGACAAGGGGATTCAAAAACATACAAGAATGCCATACTTGGATTTGAACATGTGACCTAAATTATCTTTTTGAACACATTACCAGTAGCAACGCGTTAAAGAGATTCAACAATTTACATAAATATCAATAAAAATTATTTTTATCCTATTTGCGTGGTATAAAATGTCCAACTCCTTCGCAATAGTTATCTCCCTCATCCGTGAAGGTGTTACCAACCTGCTATTGGACCAAGACCACTTGAAACTTTGGTAGTTCAAGATTTTTGATGACCGAATAGAGTTACAATACTAACAATCTTTTCTAATTATCAAGGAATTGACAATTAAAGAATTAATTTGCTGAATGATATATTTTGCCCTTTGGACACCAATAATCTGTTCTATATTGAAGTCATAAGAAAACAATCAAAATCAAGTGACTGTAGGCTTGTTTGAATTTAATTCTCAATAACACTATGATTCAAAATTAGTTCTTTTTTTTATTAAAGATCTTCCAAAGTGTAAGTGTATTCCTATCAATAAAGGCTAAAAGAAGCTATCATGAGGTTAACAAAGCAACACAAATAGTTTTATAGATGAGAAATTATTAAACGTGTTAGGTATGAAAGAATAATATTACCTCTTCATCAACTAATATCACCATTTTTCGAGAACCGCCTCCATTCTTAAATGGCTTCATTGGGCCGCTTTCGATGACCAAGACTTTGATCATCAAGATATAATCCCTTGATTTCAAAGTGTTGATACTCACAACTTCGGTGAGAGGATCCATTGTAATAATGTTTAAGAAAATAGAAGTTAGAACGATAAGAATATAGAATTTCATAATAAATGTAAATTTGTTAGATGATAAGAATTATACCTGAATATGTGAATCTTGTTGGTAGGTGGGTAGATAAAGAAGTTAGTTATGAGCAACAAAAAATATAATATATTCTACTAAAATGATACGTAGAACGATAAGAACGTAGAATTCATAATAGAGGTATGAAATAAAATATATTGAACTAACAGGTCACATTAAGCTACACATTAAACTAAATTAAACTAAGCAATTTAAGTTGGCATAACAAATAATCTTGTGTTTAAATTAACAATGTAAAAAGGGAAAGATGATATAACGATCAAAACCCTGGAATAACAATGAAAGATCGCAACTGTTTATAACAATGAACAATGAAAAAAGCTCACACAACTGTTTATACCAATGAACAATGAAAAAAGCTAAAGAGTTTATACAGAAGGACTGAAAAAGCCGTATGTTTTTTGGTTGAAAGAAACCAAGTAAAAATCAAGTCGGATTAAAAAAAGGGGTAGCTAAATTTGGGAAGAATTTAATTGTAAACCAAGTAGGAACCAAATAGGAGTTGGACACTTTATACGTACACGGGTGTTTAGCTAAATTTGGAAGGAAAATTTTACAAAAAAACCATGGATTTAATTGTAAACCAATTAGGAACCAAAAAATGGGTGTTTAGCTAAATTTAGGAAGGAGATTTTTACAAAAAAATGGATGTTTAATGAATCAGGGAAAAGAGCTAAATTTGGGAAGAAATTAATTGTAGAAATTTTTTAGTATATTTATTTTGTAGAATTAATTGCAGGGAAAAGGGTAAAAGACGGTTTTGTCTAAAACGAACTGTTTTAATGAAAGGCAAAAAGTTCAATTCACTTTTCTAAAGGCCTTCACACTTTTAAAATATTATAGACTAGTGGAGGTGCCACCGTGCAAAGCACGAGGCCAACATGTCTTGACAAATAAAATAGTTATTCATTAAAACATTTTTACAGAGTATTTCTCTTTACAAAAAGTGTGAATACTATTTGTAGTTACCGTCCTTTGAAGAGTTTAAGGTTGCCTCTATGGGCCTAAGTAGGGGGACTTAAGGTGCACTCTTCTACAAGGAATGTCATGATATTCAGCGACGTCATCAGACTTGAGTATTGTCATGCTGAAAAGTTAGTTTTCTTCTCGTGCAATTGTAGTTTGGAAGTGCACAGTTTGATCTTTGCTCACTTGAGGGTGGAATTTATGCACCATCTGAACTTTGCATGTCCACCTTGCCATTGTTTCATTGCAGCTACAAAGGTGAGATAGAAGGTTGCTCATCCATCCCAGCGATCCATTATTTATGTGGCAGTGTAATGACATATGGAGAATTCTAAATCATTCACCATTGAAGCTAAAATTATCAAGGAATAGCTGCACGATATCGTAGATTTAGAATGTGTTCAAGAAACTAGAGAATTCTTTTCAAACGCCTCAACCATATCATGTTTGACCGCAACACACAAAATATAGTGATTAAAAGTATAATAATGTTAAAACTGAATTTCCTGAATGGTGCCAAAGAAAATGTTTACTTATTGTACCAACATATCTTAGGTTGAAGGTATGAGCACTTGAATTATTTTAGAAGACTAAAAAAAGTATAATTGAAATTTAATTTCTCTAAACGCAACACAAAAAAACCGTAACGGAGTGAACTCACCTGAGATAAAAGAGAAGTTCAGTGAAATGTGGGCGCGGAGTGGGGCTTTGTTATTCTCATCTTGAAGCTATATTTTGAAAGCCATGTGTCGTATTTCTCCAAGCATAGCATAAATTAACCGTAACAAATTGAAGTCACCTGAGATAAAGAGAAAGCTCAGTGAAATGGAGGCGTCGATCAAGAAAACCTAGAATCAAAACCAAAACTAAAGTGGGGTTTTGTCATTCTCATTTTGAAGATATGTTTCGAACGCCATGTGCCTCATCTATTATATAGCATTATCTAATAAAAAATTCATTTGAAGACGTCAAGTTAATTTCTGTAACAAAGTAAAGACCAAGCCTGTTGCATCTGCAATATCGATTCTAAGATAAGGGAAAATGTGGTTGACCACCACATCAATATAATTTAAGTTGAAAATGAAACACATAAATTCTTAGAGACACAACAACAATAACATAGCAGTGTATTCCCACAAAGTGGGGTGTGGGAAGGTAAAGTGTATGCAGTCTATACCATTACCTCAAATAAAGTAGAGAGGATATTTTTGATATACTCCCAGCTATTCGACTATTTATGCATAAACGTAAATTAGTAACGGGAGACACGTGTATTGAAGATGCCTCTTTGGGTGAACTTCTCTGCAAAATGTTCTCTAACTTTCATAGCATGTAGCTTTTCATTCAATGATGGTCCAACAACAATTGTGGGCGGGTGATTTTGAATATAGCAATGACTTGAGTACAATTCTGTTTAAACCTTTGGCAGAGGAGAAATGCAATTAGTAGTATAAAGCAGTTTGTATTCCTTTTCATTGACGCGAACAAGTATCTTCCAGTGAAGAAGTACTGCAGCCATAGCCAGACATTATCTTTAATTCTCGCAACAACACTTGTAACTATTACACTAACAATCTTGTATAAGGAACGTATAATAAACCTATATCAAAATCATTGAAAAGCTTAAAAAACTCTCATCTTTGAAGAACATATTTTGTTTATTTAGTAAAATTATATAGGAATTAGTGTAGTAATAGACTAAAAAAAAATGGATAATTCACTATGATCATTAAACAGGGAGAGTGATGGCTAACATAAATCTATGATGACCAAGAAAGTCCTTTGCTGGAAAAAATATCTAAAGACTTTCTTTTTCCTTTTCATACAAAACATTAACATGTTCACCGTTTTTTCCCTCTTTATTAGATTCCTTCTCAATATCGTGTAGTTACACACATGAATGTACCATGGTTTGAGGCAAAAATGACACACATCTTCGAGGCAGTTGTACAGTGTACGTCATAAAGAAGGAGTTGACTGCAAATCAGGAAAATATCAAGCACAATTATATTATGTATAAATTCGCCCTGCAATTATGAATTATGATCTTAATTGCAGAAAACATAGTATGAATTTATCGCTTCTTTACTTGTATTAAGCTCTTTTCCTTACATACATAAAAGCAATTATCTACATACTGTGAGTCTTAATAAAATTTGTGAATACCAATTTTTATACGATGTTTGAGTGTTTATACTCTTTTTGATAAATCAAGAGAAATATTTTGCAATTGAAACATTGGGATCAAAGGTACATACAAGTTTCACGATGTCTTATAGAAATTGCAGAGTAAGGAATAACAAGAAAGACAAGTTTCAACATAAAAGTTAGAACTAAGAAAGTCAAATAACATCTCAGAACATATCAGTCTTTCCTAATAACATGAAATAAACCTAAATATTTGCATCAACTATATTTTGGCAGAAAAATTGATTACATTGGGGTGGTACTTGAAGAAATCCAACAGCCCAAAGTGGAATACTTTTCTCAACATAACATTTTCACTGCTAGATTTTCACTTTTCAGCATTATCAACTGCTTTTGCATTTAAAGAGAAATAAAAATTTCATGCAGAAACTGTATTCATTATACTTGATCTTCTTTATCTTAATTTCTTTGGGTAAAGTAAACTTCAGCTGAGCTAAATGACTGTAAGAAAATCTCCTAACCTTTTTTTTAAGGAAAGTATTAATAATTCTTTCGATAAAACAAACACCATGACGAAAATAAGTACAAATAAAGTTATTAATTCATAATAGTCTCTATAAACTATCTTGTTGTATGATTAATCAAACACAAGATATCACTTCTTAAAAATATGTACACATGAAATTTGGCTTTTCAAGGTGTCAACCAATATTTTTATTTCCAGAGAGTCAATTTTTCACAGTGAGCCAAATGTTCTGTTCAAGCTGCAGAAGTTGAATAGAGTATCAGAGTGTCATCTTTAGTGTAGATTGAGGGAAAAAATTCAAGTGTGTGAAAGAGTTAATTTTTATTTCAAATTATGAGTACTTTTGGCTTCTTTAGATGTTGTTAGTAGTGGTTTCATGGAAGCTCCCTCGTATAGGACCAGAATTTTATATTGTCCAAAATGAACCAAAAAATCCCAAAGTGATTTCATGGCCAAAAACAACATAAATTAGAAACGCATATACATCAACACGTTGAATCACACAAAAGAAAACCATGAATTACCAAATCAGAGCAAGAAGTGCCATCAAACACAAAAAAGAAAGACTCCAAATCAATCTATAAAATTTAAAACCAAATCAGTGATGAAAAAGAACTCACAGTGTTAATAACGAAGAACAAGAACCGAGTCAACGAAAAAGCTTGACCAAGCTTTTAGTAGTATGTGGTAAATTGGAACAACAACATCAGAAGAACAAAATGAACAGAAGAGTAATTGCATGATGCAGTGGCTATCGAAGACCTTTAGTGGATGATACGTATCATCAATCTAAAATGAAAAAAATACCCTTCATTTCAATAGTAATAAAAGGAAGCACACATGTCATTATCCACAAGGTGTGTGTGCTTTTTCACACTTATATATAAGTAGTAGATTAGTAGGATATTTTTTCTCAGGAAACATTTGTGAGAAATATACATTCGGAAGCACCTTTAAAAAATTTGAAGCAATAATTGTTGTTTAAAATTCTTTCTTAAAAGCAATTTTGATCAAAAAACAATACTTTTCTAAATAAGATGATTTCACATGTTTGGCTAAATACACTATTAGAAAAAGTTGACAAAAATAACAAACAAATAGATTTTAACCAATCAAAATTGATAAGAACGCATTGAAATAGAATAAAAATATCTTGGACAAGAAATTAATTTGATATGTAATTATGTTTATCATATATTTAGAAAACTTTCACTAAAGAATATAAAATTTAATTCTAAGCAAAAAGTATAAAATACACTTATGATTTGAGAATCTGAGGCTTTATGCAGGAGCGGCTCAATAAATTTGATGGCCTAAAGTCAAATTTTAATATGAGGCCTTAATTTTTTAAAAAGAAAAATGAACAAAACTTATCACTCCCGCTCCCCACTCGACCCTCCCTTTACGTATATATGCAAAGTCGTTGCTTACTTAGATGAAGGAGAAAATGAGAAGACATAATTTGCTTCATTTATTCCAATTGTCAAATGTAAATGATGCAGAAAGAGTTATATCCAAAGAACGTAAGGATCAAAAAGAGATTCATATCATCTAAAATAGGTGCAATGGTACTATCATTCGTAATTTCAATAGTCGTCTTTTTTATTATACTTGCTTCATATCAAAATACTTGTAATGTTCCATTTTTTATCGAGTCAAATTTATACACCTGAAAAATTACAATTTACAAAGCTTTTCATGTAATTTATGAATATCTGATGTTTAATTTTAATATGTTAAATTAATCAAATCTAATTTAGCTTCAAAAAATAATCAAATTAACTTTAAAAAAATGAAACATACTAAGTATTTTGAATGGAAGGAGTAAATATTTGTAGGTTTTAACTATACTTTTCTTAAAAGAATAAATAAATAACATATGTACACGTACAATTAGTAGAAAATGGGTTCTTCCAAAATTTGGAGGCTTGAAGCAGTTGCTTAGTGGCTTCACATAATAGCCGGCACTGACTATATGCTAGTTTTTCATTATATATTAATAAATATGATAGAAATACTTATTAACAAAAACTTAAATCATTTCCGCGAACAACTTTAAATTACTTTTTATATGGAGAAAATTAATAGCGAAAGCCGAAATTTTCTCCATGTAAAATTGGTCTAACATTTATAATCAGTATATTGTCCCATTTCACGGGCCTTAAATTATCTAGTTGTTATACAATACAGGGAAAGCTGACAAATTTATTCCTTTACTTTGAAAATTAATTAAATATATTCTACGTCATATTTTAGAGTTAAATTTATCCTCGTTATCATGCTTTGGTGTTAAATTTATCCTCGCTATTAAGAAACTTTTCACATGTATCCTTCTTTTAATAGAAAAGCTCAAATCAACGTTAAATACCTCATTTTTTAAAAATAAAATACACCTTAATCTAAGACGTTTGACCCGAACCGACTCACAGAAAAAACAAACAAATATACCCTTTCGTCATACTATTGTAAGTGGATGCCCACTACTCTATGTATAAATTCTCACTACTCATCAAACATTATGATATTAACTCCCACATCACCGTAATTTTCTCTCTTGATATTCCCTCACAACTTTCATGGTTAATATCATTTTTATGCCAATATTTTGTATGGCAATAACACTATAAATTGCATAACGGTTCATATTGTATATACACACTTAGAAGAATAAGAAAATTCTCTTTTCTTGATGTTAATTTTTTGTCTACTTTTTTTTTTTATATTGTTATAATTCTGAGTTTGATTCTACAAGATGTTATCTGTAAAAATCTCTAACCAATTTGAAATGACATCTAATTTTTCTAAAGGACTTAAGGTAATTTTTCTTTTCATTCAACTTATAAAGAAATCAGAATGTATATGTGTTGGCCAATACAAGTCTACCACCAGTAAGGGATTAGGTCCCTTGGGTGCAAACACAGTAAGATAAGTAAAATAAACGTGAAGTGCTGAACGTAAATAACACACAATATTCATGTGAAAACCTCCTTACTCAAGGTAGGAAAATCCACGACCTGTCCCATATGATTTCCAGCAAACTCCACTAACCCCAAACCAATGAGATGATCACAAACTCCAATAATATCAAGGATTAAACTCTTAATCCCAACTCCTTGTAATACCTCTATTACAAGACTCGTGTAACAACTCTACCACACTCAACAAATCGACTAACTCTAGTAGAAACTACTAGGTATCTCTACCCAGAGTAACATAAAGCATGTTGAAAAGAACTTGACTACACCTAAGCTGAAACTACAACTAACTCTAGTTTATTCGATCCATCTTAAGACATAGACAAGACCAAAATCTAAAATCCCTTATAGCATAAAAGTAGATTCGTGATTTCAAGAATAAAATACTCAACACTCAATAAAACAACAAAGAATGAAGCTTCAACTCGATCAGGTCCTTTTGTTGAAATGACTAGTGAAATCTTATAAGAATGGTTTTTTTCTTAAGCGAAGAATTCTTTCAGCGATTGCAAAAAACTAGATTTTGCTCTTGTCACATCTCTTATATACTGAAGAGCTAAACTTTAATCTCATTCTACTGGATTAAGTGTCAGCATACTATACACAGAACTATTGCAACACTACCAATCAAAACAGAACAGTACAGTGTACAGTTGTACAAAGTTCAATCTCAAATAAGCACAGAACGGAACAGGTCCCTTGAACTCTTGTTTGAAAATTATCAAAATCAAAACACAATATTTTCCCAATTTTTTACGATACAAACAATTTCAAGTCATTCCCTTTATCAACCAGTTCCACCTATTAACTAGACTCATCCTTTCTATTATTAACGAGTTCTCTCTTTCAACTAGATCCTTCTCTTGGCTACAAGGGAATGGGTCCCTTGAAGTGAACCAAGACTACCTAATAGTTGATAATGTTTTCCTTATTTTGGCATCATAAAAAAGTAATAATAGTAAATCAAGACAAAAATAATGTGGATAAGGTTAACTTATGGCCACTGGGGCAACACTAACACGAATGAGTAAAGCCAAAGAGAGAGAGAGAGAGGATAAACATAAAGAAACATTGAATTCATAAAAAGTAAGTACAAGCATCATACACGATCAACTTAATAAATCATAAAAGGAATTGGTCCAAACTTACCACAGAGACAACAAAAAGGAACTGACACAAGTAAGACAGAGAACATGAGGACTAAAAGGGCTTAAGAGGAAGGAGACTTAGGAGCAAGAGATCAAAGGACCATGTCCATAAACGTACCTTCAGTTGCATGCATATTAATAAGATTCTTATTGAAGTCCTTCATTTCAGCATTGAGACCCTTGACCTTAATATTCAGACCCTTGACCTTTTCCTTGAGTTTTTGATTTTCTATGTGTAGGACACTATCACGACCCAAATTAGGGCCTTGCCGTGATGGATATATCAAGACCACCGTGGATCAAAAACCACTCCCTTTGCCTAGTCCACTGAACACAACACTTATATAATAACGAAAGCAATCCAAATGGACTTATATAAAATAGGGAGAACCATATCGAGTTCTGAAATTTCTAAATAGACATCCCAATCCACAGTTATCCACAAAGGCTCTAAGAAACCAACATCAATCTAAGTTGGTACATGTCCTCAGTGATAGCCAAAAAGGAAACCAAAAGGTAGTCTAAAACATAAATAGAACTACATCATAAAATGAGGGTCTTTCGAAGTATGGAAGCTCACTACCTCTAGTTGACTCTCGATCAGTCCAGAAGTCACCAAATTATTGTGCAGAAAAAGCAGAAGTATCTCTAATTCCTAAATTGCATGGTGATATAATGTTCGAAGATGGTTAGCGGGTTGATCTCTAGCATGTAACTTAAGGAAAGGGATAAAATAATGCCAAGATCAATAGTTCAAAATCATTCAAAGCCAATGCATACAATCATATACATATACATGTATATATAACATGCCGAGGTAAGAAATAAAGTTTAGCATGAACTTTAAAACATTAGCTTGGACTGTGCAACTTAACCATCATAATAATGTACCTACAGGCTATATGGCTTCAGCTCACCCTCGCTAAAAGGGCTATAGTGCGTATAGGCGCATGAACTTGAGCATAATCATAAACACATATGCACCATGGGGGACTCAAACCACCCGAAATATGAATGGTCATAACATATATACATAGGGGACTCAAACCTCCCGACATATATCAAGGGTGACATGAACACCCGATCATGTAATAAGGGGGACTCAAACCACCCGATCATTTAGACCTTCGCGCCGGCAAATGCAGTTTCTAGTATTGGTTCCTCGGGACCTTCACTTTCACGACCCAGCTATACAACCCCCTTTAAGCCCAATTAAAATATTTTTCACACATTCCCATTCATTGAACCAATTCATACATTAGGGCACACCATTTGTATCATCATACCAACTTCACTTGCAAGCTAACATTATCATGCCATAGAAATTACCCATCACATGGGGTAATTCATGATCCCTTAGGTTCAACTATTCATTTATACGGGGAATCCACAACCCCCAAGGTTCAATTAAAATCAAATCTTTTTCAAATGCCCTTTATATCATGAAATAATTCAAAAGATAATTCAATGTACATATACTCATATTCAAAGCCAATTTTAGATGATTGGGTTGAGGTTACCATTAATTTATTTATTAAAATCACATAATTGGGGAAAACCATGACCCCTTAGTTTATTCACTATGCCCATGCACCCCACGAGTTCAAAATCATCATCATCATCAACAACAACAACAAACCCAGTGTATTCCCACAAAGTGGGGTCTGAGGAGGGTAAGGTGTATACAGTCCATACCGCTACCTCCAAAGAAATAGAGAGGCTATTTTCGATAGACCTCCGGCTCACGATAAAGAATAGTAAACAAGAGGATGGATGACATAACATAAATAAGGAATAAGAAATAATAAAATAGAAATTAGAGAAATACACAATACGAGAAATAAGGGCAACACGAAGTAAGAAAATAGGAACTAAGAAATAAGAGATATGACACCCACCTAGTTGTAACGTACACTCACCTACCAACGACGCTTATGTACACAGTCCTAGGATTGCTAACCTAGCTACATAAGATCTCTCCCAACTGCATGCTACAACCCACACATTCACACTAGCCTTCTACCCTTATCTGCGCTCTCTGCACTTTTCTATCTAGGGCCATGTCTCCAGTAATCTGAAGCTGCTCTATATCATGTCTAATTAAATTCCTCCAATACTTCTTCGATTCACCTCTACCCCTTATGAATCCATCCAAAGCTAGCTTCTCACACCTACGAACTAAGGCATTTGCGCCCCTCCTCATCACATACCCAAACCATCTCAGTCTTCCTTTCCGCATTTTGTCCTCCACCAAAGCCATTCCCACCTTCTCCCGAATAACCTCATTTCTAACTCTGTCCTCTTCTAGTAAGCCCGCACATCTAATGCAACATTCTTATTTTTGCCACCTTTAATTTTTGGATGTGGGAGTGCTTGACTGGCCAATACTCCACTCCATACAACATGGCCGGATGGACTGCCACTCTATAGAATTTGCCTTTAAGCTTAAGGGTCACCTTCTTATCACACAACTCTCTCGAGGCGAGCCTTCACTTCATCCAAGCTCCTTTAATATATTTAGAGACATCCTCATCAATCTCACCATTTTCCTGAATCATAGACCCAAGATACTTAAAACTATCCCTCTTACAAACATCCTGGGAGTCCAACCTCACCACTACTTCGTCCTCCTACCTCAAGTCAGTAAACTTGCATTCCAAATACTCCGTCTTGGACCTACTCAACCTGAACCCTTTAGACTCAAAGGTTTGCCTCTAAATCTCTAATTTATCATTCACCCCCCCCCACCCCCTGCGTCTCATCAATCAACACTATATCATCTGCAAATAATATACACCAAGGCACCTCACCTTGAATATTCCATGTCAACACGTCCATCACCAATGTAAAAAGGAATAGACTAGAAGTCGATCCCTGATGCAACCCTGTCTCAAAAAAAAGCTCTGAGTCTCCTCTCACCATCCTCACCTTGATCTTTCATCCATCGTACATGCCCTTAATAGCTCTGATGTACACCTCCAGGACCCCTCTCACCTCCAAACATCTCCAAAAAACCTCCATCGGGACTTTATCATATGCCTTTTCTAGGTCAATGAACACCATGATTAAATCCCTCTTCCTTTCTATATACTACTCCACCAATCTCCTCACCAGGTGGATTTCCTTTGTCGTCGAGCGACCAGGCATAAATCCAAACTGATTCTCTAAAACGGACACAACCCTCCTCAATCTCCGCCCATCCACTCTCTCCCAAATCTTTATAGTGTGACTTATTAACTTAATACCCCTATAGTTATTGTAACTATGAATGTTACCCTTGTTTTTATACAACAAAATCATCAAACTCTATCTCCAAGACTCAGGCATTCTCGCAGTCTTGAAAATGCGGTTAAATAAATCAGTCAACCACCTTAAAACAGCTCCACCAGTATAATTCCAAAAATCTACCAAAATCTTGCCAGGCCCCATCGCCCTACCCCTCCATATCCTACGAATAACATCTATGACCTCCTCAACCTTAAAACACCTACAGTAACTAAAATCACGGTACTCCATCGAGTGCTTCAGCTCCCCTAACTCAATGCCTTTGTCCCTCTCCTTGTTTAAAAGTTTATGAAAGTACTCCTGCCATCTCTTCTTAATTTGAACATCCTCCACCAAAACACTACCATCCTCTTCCTTAATGCACTTCACTTGATCGAGGTCACGACCCTTTCGCTTCCTAGCCTTAGAAAACATATACAACCTCTTTTCCCCACCTTCCCTTCTAACCCCGCATACAAGCTCTCGAACACTGTGGACTTAGCAGCCATAATTCTAACTTAGCCTCCTTCCTTGAAACTTTGTAAACTTCCTTATTCACCTGTTTCTCCTCTTCATCTTTACTCTCAATCAACTTAACATATGCCCCCTTCTTAATCTCCACTTTTATCTTTACTTCTTTATTCCACCACCAGTCCCCCTTATGACGTTTTGCCCTGCCCTTCGAAACACCCAACACTTCTTTAGTAGTCTCTATGATGCAACTGGTAGCCCTATCCCACATAATATCCACATCCCCCTATACTACTATCCCCCATACTCACTACCTTATCCCCTATCTCTAGAGCACTAACTGGCATCAAGCCATCCTACTTAATTCTAGGATGACCCTCTCCACCCCTTCTCTTCTTGCTCTTCTTGATAGATAAGTCCATCACTAAAAGCCTGTGTTGGGTTGAAAGATGATCACTTGGAATGACTTTATAGTCCTTACACAACCCCCTATCCCCCTTTCTAAGCAGCAGAAAGTCAATCTGAGTCTTGACTATCACGCTTCGAAAGGTAACAAGATTTTAAAATCATCAATAATTCATGAATAATTTCATATAAACCATGAGAAAATAATTACATCAATAATTATTCAAAAGCCCTCAACCCACATTCAAAATCATTAATAAAATCACTTAGATACAATTATAAACACATGGTTCTGATAAAATAAGATTTGGGAAAGATAACATGCCTTAGATACACAAGAATTCAAAAGCAGTTTAGAGCTTGGGACCCAGAAGATGACTGCCCAATGAAATCCTTAAGCTTTTCTTGGGTTTTGAGTTTAAGAGTAAAATTAGGGGTTTTGATCTCTTAAAAATTGAAGGAATTAAAACTCAGGTTATGTTTATGGGTCGTACATGGGTGAAAACCCCCCAAAACCCCTCATCCCAAGTGAAATAAACTAAAACTGCACAAATTTTACATATCAGCGTGACATATTACCATCACGGAGATTACCATCTGTGCCATACGCTCATCATGGAGACCAGCTCGCGTGACACGATAATATCGTGGAGGCACACTGCTTTTGTTCCACGCTAATATTATGGAGGGTAACCTTCATGACATATAAAAAATACGGAGGATTACTGCCTCAAAAATCTAAAATGACCCCAAACATTATCCAAAAATCCTGAAACTCTTTCGAGATACCCTATTGATATATATAAATACAATCTAAGTCAAAAATTAAAGTTTCAAAAATAGGAGGCTCAAAATAAAATGACAGAAATTTTTAAGGGTCTTACATTATCCCTTCCTTGGGATCATTCGTCCCCAAATGATGAGGTAGGACACTTTTAGCATGAGAATAGCAAGAATACACTAGAATCAAATGAAAAATTTGAAAAGTAACAAGAGGATAATGAAACTCATACCTTAAGCACTCTCGCCCGACACATGGAACAAGAACGGATACTTAACCTTTATATCCTCATCAGTTCCCAAGTAGATTTTTCCACCTTCTGGTTCTTCTAAAGGACTTTCACCAAAGCCACATCTTTGGTCCTCAAACAATGAACCTGCCTATCCAAAATCTCAATTGAGACTTTCTTATAAGACAAAAAATCTGAGATACCAACACTCTTAATAGGCACAACCAAAGAAGGGTCACCCACACATTCCCTCAATATTGAAATATGGAACACTGGATGAATGGAACCCAAAATTGAAGGCAAATCCAAATCATACGCAATATTGCCCATTCTCCTCAAAATTAAGTACATGCCAATATAACGGGGATTGGGTTTCCCCTTCTTATTAAATCTCATCACTCACTTCATAGGAGACACTTTCAAAAATACCCAATCGCCAACATCAAACTCCAACTCTTGTCGCCTCACATCTACATAGGACTTTTGATGTCTTTGGGAGGTCTTAAGACTATCTCTAATAACCTTCACCTTCTCTATGGACTAATGAACCAAGTCTTGGCCAAATAATCTCATTTTTCCAACTCTGAACCACCCAATAGGATAATGATATCTCCTACCATACAAGGCCTCAAAAGAAGCCATTTGAATTTTAGAATGGTAGCTATTATTATAAGCGAACTAGATGAGAGGAAAATGGTCAACCCAGCTATCACCAAAATTAATCATACAAGCCCTTAGCATATCCTCTAACGTCTGAATAATCCTCTCCACCTGTCCATCTGTCTGAGGATGGAAAACGATGCTAAGGTTCACCTTAGTCCCCAAACCTCTCTGAAAGAAATACCAGAGTGTGATGAGAACTGCGTACCTCTATCTAAGTTGATGGAAACTGGAACACCATGCAACTTCACGATCTCCTAAATAAAAAGCTTAGTATAATCCTCTCTAGAATAGTTAGTCCTCATTGGAACAAAGTGAGCGGACTTGGTAATCCTATCCATGATGACCTAATTAGTATCAAACTAATTTTGAGACCATTAAAGACTGGTAATGATATCCATATTAACCACCTCCCATTTTCACACAGGCAACTTAATCTCTTGAGAAAAACCACTAGGGCTCAAGTTCTCCACTTTCACTTATTTACAAACTATACACTTAGCCACAAAGTTAGCCACATCTCTCTTCATGTTATTCCACTAATAAATCTCTTTTAAATTATGGTACATCTTCGTTGAACCAGGATGAAACATATATCGCGACTCACGAGCCTTAGTCAAAATCCTTTCACGCAACCCATTATATCAGGAACACACGATCTACCTTGGTATTTCAGGATACCATCACCACCAATCTCAAAGGCCATAACTTTCTGCTGACCTACATCATCCTTAATCTATATCAATTAGGATCTAAAATTTGTTTTTCCTTTACTACAACACTAAGAGATGATTTCACTACCTCTTGAACAAACACGTCTCCATCCTCGAAATCCAAAAGACAAACTCCAAGGTTATCTAACTGGTGAATATCATTCACCAAACCTCACTTTTTCTTACCCACTTAAGATAAGCTTCCCATAGATAACTTTCTAAGAGCATCAACAACCACGTTAGCCTTACTTGGATGATAATAGAGACTCATGTCATAATCCTTGAGCAACTCAAGCCATCTCTTTTGCTTGAGATTCAACTCTTTCTGGGTGAACACATACTGCAGGCTCTTATGATCAGAGAAGATATCCACGTAAACCCCATACAAATAATGACACCAATTATTTAAGGAAAAAACCACAACTAATAATTCTAAGTCATGCATTGGATAATTCTTATCATGCACCTTCAACTGTCTAGAGACATATGCTACAATGTGCTCTAACATCTCAGATTTTTGGTCTATTAAATTTTTTGCATTTTTAAACTCACTACCCAGACTATAACTCTCCTTACGAGTCATAGGGTGTCATTACAGGTCATAGGGCCTCAATCGTAGGGTATCCAGTGAAGATTGCCTAAGTTACTATCCTGATTACGACTATAGGTCACAATTCGTAAAGACTCATTACGAGTCGTGCTCTTCAAATCTTGGGGTGACTGTGTGTGCCTCAAATATTACTGTCCTAGTTATGACTAGGACACTACATGTCATAAGGTCTCTTAATGATTTATAGGGTATGAATAATAGGGTTGTCATATGGGGGTCCCTCAGCTACTGTCCAGACTACGATTAGTGGTGACAAGTTGTTGTGAGTCCTTATAAGTCTTATAGTGACCCGTAGTCACTGGCAATAATTTTTTAGCTTTTAATTAAGGGAACTTTGGACATTTCCCCAATCGTGACCCACGACTTAAAACCCCTTTAGGGTATCATTATCACCCTAAAACAAATCAAAATAACATATCAAACTCTCACAAATCTCCAAGTTCAAGAACACCTAGGGTTTCCAACAAGTTGTCCAATTAGGGCTCTTAAGAGTGATTTCTCTCCACAGTTGTGATACTTTCAGGCATGTTCCTCTTTCCCAAATCTTATTTTGTAAAAAGCATATGATTTAAAATAGCCTAATGGTATGGATTTGAAAGTGGGTTTTGAAGTAGGTTGAGGGTTTTGGAATGGTTGATCGTTGAATTATTTTCCCATGGTTTTTATGAGTTGTTCATGCTTGAATTGAATGTTTTGAACTAATGAGGTGCTTGGGTGTGGGAATTTGAATGGGAGTCGAGGAATTCCCATAAATTAATGTTTTAAACTTGGAATTGGTTTTAAATAATTGTGTTTTCTCAACCCATTTGTGTAAATGTCTTTGAATTATGGAATTGTCATTTGGTTTGACTTACTCACTTATACTATTGCATTGCATAAATGGTTAAATCTTGAACATGAATTTTGAAGCCTTGTTGGCTATGTTTTGATTTAATAAGTAGGGAGTCGAGACATTCCCCCAATTTGATTTGATAAACTAAAGGAGGTCGAGGCATTCCTCCAACTTAATTTAATAAATAAAGAGGGTCGAGGCATTCCCCAAAGTTAATGGAATTATAATGGCATAATTGTGATATTACAAGAAAAATAGTATGGTGATACCTGTGATGAGCCTTAATGTATAATTCCTTGGTTAAATAAATGGGTTATTTGAAGCTGGTTTTTAACTAGGTTTAATAGGGGTTATGTAGCTAGGCCGTGAAGGTGGAGGTCCCGAAAGACTAACACTGGAACTCACCAAACTGCTATTGAGTGATACGTTAACATGCTAAGTGCGATCCGGGTACTGAGCATCTGAACCTATATTATGAGACAATATAGTGCAAATAAGTATGGGATCAGTACTTCAAATGTACTGAGCATGCGAGATGGGAAAATAACTGGTGTAAACTGGACATAAGTGCATGAACATATAAACTGAACGCAAGACTAAGTGTAAACATGTGCTGGATAAAACTGAATAACTGAATAACCGAATAACTGAATACTCGGTCAAGCAAACCTGAACTGAACATAACTGAAGCATAAAATGAGAACTATAAGAGCTAACAATAATTGATATACCCTAATTTGAGCAAATCAGGGTCCAACATATAACCCCAATTGGAAAAAAGATGCTAGTACCTTGCCAAGGGTACCAATACTCACTGGCGTGGATCCATTAATCTGATGTCCCAAAGGACTAGGGCCAGTCTTAACTGGCAAGAGACTCTTTATAAACTACGGTGGCATCATAGTTTTGGAACTTAGGGACTTCTATAAAAGGTCCCAATCCTAACTGACGGGTGAACCCTCATTCTCGCATTCACTCGGTGCTAAGTACCACTCCCAACTGAACAACACAAAAAACTGATATATATGCTCAATATAGTAATATTCTTGAAAATAGCAACATATGCATAATATGAAGTGCTCAAAATATGTCAATTGATACGTGCATGAAACCTAGGTATCGAGTGTTCATAACCCACTAGATTTTGGCTAATACAACTGAACATGCTAATATTAGAAAGCTGACTAACAAGAAATTTCATGCTTCAAGCCAAAACTCAATCATATATCAAGCAAAAGGGAAAATTATGATTCTGAGCATGAGAAAATGCTACTCATACGGGAAAATCGATACTTATGATTCATTTTTAAGAATAACTGAAGGAATTAAAGGAGTCTCATCTTTGACCTGGAACCTAACTTAAAGGGGAATTAAACTTGAGGATTGAGAAATATTTGGGAATCAATATGTGGAAGGAACCTATTGATAAAATCCCACATACCAGGATATGGAAGCCTTGGACAAATGCTTGGAATTTGAACTTGGAGTCGAGAAACCCTAACTTGGCTTTGGAGAAGAATAATTGCCCCCTTTTCTTGGTTTCAATTGACTTTGTGACTTAATGAGAAATTGGGGAAGTTTGGGCTTATATACCCCCTTTGGGAAGCCTAAACGACATGGGTTTAGGAGTTTAAAAAATGTAAAAAGACTAAACAACCCTTTTTAAAATGTATTGGAAAAAAGCTAATATCAATCGTAACGACTGAGGCAATGACTCGTTAGGTCAGGTAGTGAGTCATGGCCTGGAGTCATTGTTAGAGGTTCTATACCTTACCCCTTACTGTTATGACAACGACTTTCCTCCTTATGACTCATTGGGTCTAATAATGGGTCGTTAGAAGGAGTCATTGTCAGGGACTTAATTTCTAGAATTCTTTCTGTTTTGACGATGGGTCCACCTAACAACTCGTTTGGACTGATAATGAGTCGTATGCTGGACTTATTACTACTTAGCTGAAATCTGGTGTCCCTCACTATTGTGGCAACGACTCATTGTATCTGACAATAGGTCATTTCTAGGGTTGTTATCACTGGCAGTTGATATCTCTCCAGAACTTCTAGACCTAAAAAACTTGAGGTATTATAATATCTCCCTCTTGGTATCATTCGTCTCCGAATGAAATTGACTAAGCTGAAGTACTAGGGAAAGAGCTGAAATTTTGCACTGAACACTTACTAGCTGAACTATGAGAGGATACCTATTTCTGTGATTGATGCATGAACTAAACTAAACTCATGAATGTATGTTATGACATGGAAATAGTTGGATGGACTGAGATAAAAATAAAAGAATTAATTAATTAAGGGAACTATTACCTCATGTTAGGACGGAGTTCAAAGAGAAAAGATGGGGGGACTTGGCCAGCATATCTGCCTCTGCTTCCTAAATAGCTCTCTCAACTGACTGATTTCTCCATAAAACTTTTTCCAAAGTGACCTCCTTATTCCTTAACCTATGAATGTGATGACCAAGGATCTCAACAGGGATCTCTTCACAAAAGAGAATATTTTCCACGCCAACCCTTTTTAACGGAACTACTGATGTAGGGTCATCAATGAGTTTTTTTAACAAGGAGACATGGAAGACTGGATATACTAATGCTAAATCTGCAGGCAATTCCAACTCATATGCTACCTTACCAAAATAACTCAAAATCTTATATGGGCCAACATAGCAGGGACTAAGCTTCCGTTTCTTGCTAAACCTTTTCAGCCACTTTTATGGATGAAATCTTCAAGTAAACGAAATCACTAATATAAAACTCAAGCTCCCCCCACACCTGCATAAGATTTCTGACTCTGAGTAGTTTTTATCTTTTCTCTAATCAGTTAAACTTTTTCCATTGCGCATGTACTGTATCTGTCCCAATCAAAGTTGCTTCACTAACCTCAAACCACCCAATTAGGGATATACATCTCTTAGCATAGAGAGCCTCAAATAGAGCCATCTGAATACTGAAGTGATAGCTATTATTATAAGAAAACTCAATCAAAGGCAAGTGATCATCCCAACTACCTTTAAAGTCAATCACATACACCCTTAACATATTCACTAAGGTCTGAATGGTCCTCTCTGCCTGACTATCTATCTGTGAGTGAAAAGTTATACTAGGGTGAACTTGGGTATTGAGAACCTTTTGGAAAGTCTTCCAAAATTGAGAGGTAAACTGGGTACCTCTATTTGAAATGATTGTCAAAGGGACTCTATGTAGCTTTACCAACTCCCTAATTTAGAGTCGAGCATAATCTTCGGTTGAATTTGAAAGTATTGACAAGCAAGAAATGAGTCGACTTAGTTATTTGGTCCATGACATAACCCAAATAGAGTCATGTTGTCGATAAGTATGAGGTAACCCTATAACAAGTCCATATTCATCACTTTCTACTTCTAAGTAGAAATACTGAATTCCTGAAGAGTACTAGTGGGTCTCTAGTGATCAACCTTAACCTGCTGATAATTGGACACTTTGCCAAGAATTTTGCAATATTCCCCTTCTTTTCATTCCACCAATAGATTTCCCAAAAGTCACGGTCCATATTTTTAGCTCCTGGGTGTATAGAATATCGAGAACCGTGAGCTTTCGCTATCATCCTCTGCCTCAAACCATCCATATCCAAAATATATAATCTGCCCAAATAATGAAAAAAAAACTATATTCCCCTTGGGATAAAACCTCAATCTTCTGATTCCAAACTGCTTCCTTCAACTTAAGCAAAATAGGATCACTATCTTGCTTTTCCTTCTCCTCGGCATCCAAAGAAAATTTCAAACCATTCTGAACCCAGACACTACCTTTGGTCGAATCATCAACCTAAATCCCAACCTAGCAAGCTGATGAACTTTATGAACTATCTCCTTCTTATCATCTTTAATGTGAGCAATACTCCCCATAGATAATCGGCTAAGGGTGGGCTACAACAGTGGCCTTACCCGGGTGATACAAGACACTTATATCATAATCTTTCAACAATTCTAGCCACCTTTTCTGATGAAAATTTAGATCTTTCTGACTAAAAACATATTGAAAGATCTTGTAATCAGTGAACACATCAATATAAACCCTATAAAGATAATGCCTCCAAATCTTTAAGGCAAAAACAGTCATTGCCAACTTAATATCATGAGTTGGGTAGTTTTTCTTTTTAGGTTTGAGTTACATATAAGCTATGCTATAACCTTGCCCCTCTGCATCAATACCCAATAAAGCCGAACTCTAGAAGTATTACAATATACTATAAAACCATCTGAATCCTTTGGTAGAGTTAAAACTAGAGTGGAGGTGAGTTAAGTCTCCTGAAAATTTGACTTTCTTTTGAGTCGGTCTAGACATGGGAGAAGTAATAGAGGAAAATCCTTTAACAAACCATCTGTTGTAATAGCCTTAACCCAAAAAGCTCCTAATATTAGACAAAGATATGGGTCTAGGCCAGTTCCTCACTACTTCGATCTTTTGAGGATCAAATCAAATGCCTTCATCGAAGATGATCTAACCAAGAAATGCTACTGATTTCAACCAGAATTCATATTTGTTAAAACTAGTAAATAACTTGTTATCTTTAACAGACTGCAAGACAATCCTCAAATAGTTTGCATGTTCACCTTCACTTCGAGAGTAAATGAGGATGTCATCTATGAAGACTATAATAAACATGTCCAAATACTGCTTGGACACTCTATTCATTAAATCCATAAAAGTTGCAGCAACATTCGTCAGTCCAAAAGACATAACTACAAATTCAAAGTAACCATACCGAGTTCAGAAGGTTGTCTTTGGAATGTCACGGTCTCTTATTCTTGGTTGTGACTTTGTTCAACTAATGATAGTCGATGTACATTCTGAGAGAATCGTATTTCTTGCACACAAAAAGAATTGGAGCTCCCCATGAAGAGACACTTAGCCTAATGAAACCCATGTTTAAGAGATCTTTTAACTGTTCTTTCAATTCCTTGAGCTCAGCTAGAGCTATTCTGTATGGTGGAATTAAAATAGACTGGGCATCTGGAAAGATATTTACTCCAAAGTTAAATTCCCTCTTGGAAATAACTCTGTGTAGGTCTTTAAGAAACACTTATGGAAATTCATTCACTATTGAGACTTACTCAAGACTCAGGATTTTATACTTTGAGTCCTTGACTCAAATAAGATGATAGATGCACCCCTTGGAAATCATTTTTCTTTTCTTAAGAAAAGAGACAAACTAACCTATAGGCACTAAGGTAATACCCTTCCACTCTAAAACTGGTTCATTTGGAAACTAAAATTGGGCTACTCTTTTTCTATAATTGGTTGAGGCATAGCAAAAGCAGAACCAATCTATGCCAAGAATGGCATCGAAATTGGCCATGTCTAACTCCACGTGATCAACTGAAGTGACCCTTTGGGATATTATGACTTGGCAATTTCTGTATAGCCGTCTAGCTCTGATTAAAATACTGACTGAAGTAGAAATTGAGAAGGGTTCTACTAGGATTTTTGGGCTAACACCAAAGTCTACTGCTATAAATGGAGTCATAAAGAAAAGTGTCGCTCTGGGATATAACAATGCATAAATGTAAAGGTGAAAGACTTGTAACATACTAGTAACCACATTAAGAGAACCCTCCTAATTCTGTCAATTTTGAAGAGCATAAAACCTACCTAACGCTATCCATCAGTTGCACTGAAGGTGGCACCCTTTGAGTCAGGCGACCTACTGAAACTGCTGAAGAGTTATACTGACTGTGTTGAAGAACATATTTACCCCTCTGTGAAATAATTGGGCATTCTCTCACTTTGTATCCTAACTTGCCATACCCAAAACAAGCATCACTACTAGCCATGCACTTATCCTTATGGTTCCTACCATATCTCTTGCAAACTGAGTTGGTGCAAGAACTATTCATACTACTCTAGGACTTATAACCTGGAGCTCTATCTCGAGTATCCTGTCTAAATTTGGGCACTGGATCACTACTAGAAGATGGGACTAGGGCTAAAGATTTTTGGCATTACTGAGAATGATTACCTCCATTTGACCTCGATTGAGAAAAATTAAAACTACTAGTTTTGGCCCTCTTATTCTCTTTTTCCTTCTCTTTGACTCTTTTTCCTCAATCTGTTTAGCATGAACCATCAACCTGGAGATTTTTATATCCTTAACCTATATAGTCGTTCTACACTTCTTGACCACATCCTCGAAAACACTAGACAAAAACTTACTCATTCAGGCTCTAGAATCAACCACCATAGTCAGAGCATACCTTGCCAATTGAGTAAACTTGTGAATACTTCTTCACACTTGTACTACCCTATTTCAGGTTGATGAACTCCTGTAGTTTAAATTTCCTCAACTCAAGTGGGAAGAACCTATCCAAAAATGCTGTAACAAACTCATCCCACTCTACTGGCCCTGCATCTGCAGTTCTATCTTCCTTCCACTATTTAAACCAAGTATGAGACACTCCTTGAAGTTGGTAGGCAACAAAATTAGAACTTTTACTAAAAGTGGCACCATGATCTCAATTAATTTTTGAACACTGTCAAAGAATTCTTATGGACCCTCTTCAGACTTAGACCCAAAGAATACCAATGAATTCATCCAAGTGAAATCTCAGATTCTAGTTGTCGCTGTATTTACTGCTAGGTTGGCTGGGGTAACAACCTGCTGGTTATTCTGAGCAGCCATAGATTAGGCTGATGCTATGAAGTCAGCCCTGAACTCAGCATGAGAGACCTACTCATTCAAAGGGTCTTTAGGAACTAGTGATGGTGCTTGCTAGTTCCTATTTCTTCTTTTGTTAGTTCTCTTAAGAGGCATTTTCTGTAAATGGATAGAGGACGATTTTGGAAAAGAATTTTAATAGAGTTCACACTCTATCGTACAATATGAACGATGAAAGAAGTTAGGCTTTCGTAAGATATTTCATAGCCTCTTGCTCATATGTGTGGAGCACTTTACATCCATGAACAGAAATCTGCTTAACATGGCTTTTAGACACCCTAGGACACTTTAAAATTGCTTCTTTAATGCCAAGTTTGTCACGACCAGAGATTGCCCCTAGTCGTAACACGATGCTTAGAGCCATAAGTGATCCCAAGCTAACCTATGGCCTGACATGCATTAGGTTATTGAAGAAAATTAACAAAATAATTAGTAGAAGCAAAACTAAAAGTAAACTAATAATAAATGGTAATGAAATCAATGCTAATACTGACTGAAATACTTAATAAACCGAAAACAAATGTAACTATCTGAAAACCTCTAAATTATACAGAGTTTTTGGGACAAGCCCCCAACTAACTCCAACTTACTAAATTAAAATAAAATGCTGAAATGAATAATTGATAACTTGTACTTGAATGATGAGGACTCATCAAACTGTTGCTGAGCGATACGAGAATGTGCCAAGTGCGATCCGGATACTGAGCGTCTGAACCTACTCGTTAGGTCAGGTAACGAGTCGTGACCTGGAATCATTGTTAGAGGTTCTATACCTTTGCCCGTATTGTTATGACAATGACTTCCTTTCTTACGATTCGTTGGGTCTGATCACGGGTCGTTAGGAGGAGTCGTTTCCAGGGACTTGATTTCTCAATTTCTTTCTATTGTGATGATGGGTCCACCTAACGAATTGTTTGGACTGATAACGAGTCATATGCTGGAATTATCACTACTGAGTTGAAATATGGGATCCCTCACTATTGTGGAAATGACTCGTTGTGTTTGAAAATGGGTCGTTGCCAGGGTCGTTGTCACTGGTAGTTGACAATCCCGTAGGTAAAGTTTTTTTTTGAAACTTCTAGAGCTAAAAAACTTAGGCTATTATAATTCGAAAAATGCCAAGTTTGTCTCTAGATACAAAATAAGACATCAACTGTATAGGATAAGGTCTGAGGTTGACTTTGAAAGCATAAAGTATCCACAATATCAAAAGTAACAATAACCACGCACAATCTCAGCTACCATGCAACGCACACGTACTTGGATCCACATCGAAAAAGGCACAGTATGGGTGAGTACATCCACTTGTACTCAATAGGTATCATAGGCCGATTGAGTAAAGCAGAAAATAAGGTATATAAATAAATACTATGAGCATGTCACCCGCAATAAAAAAATATCTCAAATAGTAGCTGACATCGTCTTCACTAGCAGTAGGGCTGTACATAGTTCGGGTTGGTTCAATTTTTATTCAAAAAAAAAATTAACCAATCATGTCGGTTTATTAAAACTATAATCCAAATCTAACCAACATAAAATTGATTTGTTTGGTTTAGGTTTTAGTCATTTTTTTTTTTGGGTTTTTCGGTTTTTTTCCAATTTTTTTTATAATCTTTAGTTTTTACAATTATATTGTGATTGAAGATTAGATCAAATATGTTTTCACTCATGTGCTAATGAAAAATCATAATTATGAAAAAACGAGGAGCGGAAAACTCTCTTGAAACTAAAAAGTGATATGAAGAGTGAAAAGTAGGTTTTAAGTTTATATTGAGTTTTGGATCATTTAATTAGCAATTAATGGACAAATATTACAATTTAAAGGCCCAAATTTAAATATATATCTACATCTACTTTCAAATTATTGAAAATTACTTAAACTAGTTGAAAAATTATTTAAAAAAGTAGATTATAATTAATATTTTATGTATAAAAAAGTTTGACTATCATATATATATATATATATATATATATATTATATCGGTTTGATTCGGGTTCAGTTTTACTTTTTTTTTGGTCTACACCAAATCAAACTAAGAGTGATCATTTTTTTCTAACTCCAAACCAATCAAACCTAACCATAAGTTGGTTTTTTTTCTCGATTTGGTTTGGTTCATCGATTCGGTTTGACTTGACGGTTTGGTCTGTACACCCCTAACTTGTAGTTCTAAATATAGCACATATACAAGATGGCAGGTACACAAAAGAAACAGAATAGGTATGCATTGAATAAAACATAGAAGCACAACATTAAAGATGCATAATGTAAGTAATGTTATGATAATAATGATGATGATGTTATATGATTGAGGTAATCACATAACCTCTATATACACCTATCAAGACTCGGCTCTTCCAAGTAGTACCGATAAGGGTTCACAACCCATGTACTTTCTCAATACTCAATTCCAATCCCAATATCCATATCTCTTCCCTAACTCGTAGACTACAATAGAGGATTTTGTAAAAGTGTCTCATTTTTGTCAAATTTGGTGTTTCATTAATAGTACATATGTCTCATGAATGTTTTGTGATATGAGGATGTAATGATCTCAACCAAACCAATATGAAGATCTCAAATCCATTCAATATATGTACATGTGAGCTTAGAATCTACTCAGTATGTCAACCATCCATGATTTAGTATATGCAATGTACCATTGGAATAAATATGCATGTAAGGCATCATTAGTATCACATTAACCCCAACTTGGGTATTTATATCATGAAGAAAGCAACCAATACATGTATGAGACCAATAATGTTAGATAAAGCTCCCACACGGACAGTACACAGTAAATATCATCTCAAATTACCTACCTCGCAACGTTAAAAACTAGGCCATAAGACTTTCAACACAGAGATTTTCTCTCTCGAATGGCCTCGAAATCAACTAAAACATACAAATATAGAATCTACACATTAAAATAAAGCCAATGATACCCATATTGTCAATTTTTAAATTAGGGTCAAAACAAACCCCCGAAATGAATTTTAAAAAAAAGGGTAAAACTGAAATTTTTATTTATGAAAACTTTACCCATGATTAATGCAAGCCACAAGAGAAAATTCAAGTGAAAACAAGTTTAAAACAAGGCTTAAATTGAAGAAATACCATTTAGGTCTTCCGGGACAAAAATTCCCAAACTCAAATTTTGAAATCGAGTTTTAAAAGTATTTTATACGACATAATCGAAGAAATAGTTGGAATAGTGATTTAGAGCTTACCCAAGCTTTAAAATGAAAGAAATTGCTCAAAAATACCTTAACCTAAATCTCAAAGTCTAAAAAATGAAAGAAGACCGCGGAAAAAGACCTTTTAAACAACACAACTATGATTGCTTAAGCAGTCATCACTTAAGTTAAGGGCTGACTGCTTAAGCGGTCCAGCTTCATGCACTTGATCGCTTAAGAATGACACCTATCATTAAAGTGATGATTGCTTAAGAGGTCAATAGTCCTCTTTAGCGGTAGTTGCCCAGCCTTGCCAGTGACCACTAAAGCAGTGCATAGCTGGTTAAGCGGTCCTTTGGCTGCTTAAGCTGTTTCACGAGATTTAGTTGGATCAGCAACTTTGCTAAGTTGTAAAGTTATTGATCTACCCCTCGAAATTCATTCGGAATCCCGTAAAGGCAGACAAAATATGCGACTAGACTAAATATGCTGTTCCAGACTCAATGGCGACAACATATTTACAAAAAGAGGTTGTTTTCACAAAATTGACCCTCGAAACTCAATTTCACAAATTTTTGAATCAAGGATCGAAATGAGATTCAAAATCTATAAAATCAAAGAAACCACACTACGAATCCTAAATTGATGTTTCGAATCTACTGGCGTAGTCCATTTTATCATCCGGTACATAGAACAACAAGTGTTGATCAAAATCAACTATAAGGTTGTTCCATCCTCTAAAATCCAAAAACTCGCACAAAATATTTTGGATTGCATCGAAAATCATGCGAACTATCCCCACAGCCTAGAAACAACACATAGAGACTACGAAGAGAGGTAAAATTATCAAAACACATAAAAGGAAAAAATTAACAGAATTATGTCCTTACACCTTTGTAGGGTAGAAAGATTATTTTTTATAGACCCTCAGCTCAAAACTTGGTAACGGTGCGATCTTTCCACATCTGATGTTGCTGAAGGAAAGGAAAAATATGTAAGATTTATAAAAATTATGATTCAGTAGTTATGCCTTCGATCTCAAAATAATTTTCTATATAATATCATATGTGAAGTCTATGTAGGATAGAATACGTACCTTATCACAATCTTTGTAGGGTATAGAGATTGTTTCAATAGACCTTCAGACCAAAGCTTGGTAACACTGCGATCTTTCAACATTTAATGTTACTGAAGAAAAAAAAATATTTGACAAACTTACAACAATTATGATTTAATAGTTTTGCCTTCAATCTCAGACTTTTGAATTCTTTTCATTACCGGCTCTAATTTTTAACTTGCCCTTAAAAAATCTAAACAACTTCTTGAAAGAATTCCCTATATCAGCTACTCCAAGTGCCTTTGCAGGATCCAAAGCAACAAGGGCAAGTCCACCTAATGTTGAAGTTGTCAAACCTATCAATTTTCTTCTTGAAACAACGGTTCTTTTAGTTGTCTCCTGCCGAGGTAACTCCTTTCCATTGCTTGTCAATTGGAAGGGAAAGAACTTGCTTAAGCTACAAAAAATCAGCATCTAAAATCTCAAGTGAAATCGACGACAATCGTCTATTTCTTAAAAGTATTTGTGATTGTGCTTGTTGAATCAAATGACACTCAATTTCATATGACTTGTGAATGCTAAAAGAAAATAACATCAAGATGAAGAAGCAGAGATCAAACTTTGGAAATAACATGTCCTTATTGGAGCTTAGATGTTTCTTTTGGTTGCATGCATGTCAATATATCAGTGAAAAAGAGTACACAGGAAGCATAGTTAACAGAATGTATTTTATTCTCACTAATAACATGCATATTTCAAGGCTCAGGCTCTATGACACGAGTATATAATATAAGAATACGTATACGTATTACCACACCATTTAAAAAAATTATATATAAATAAAGTAAATAAATAGTACTTGTCATTAAAATAGATGCAATATTCACGTAACAAAAAATAATGAATATTGTCACTTTGATGCAATAGTTAAATATATGAGCATTTAAATGCATGCATTCGTTGGAGTCTACTAAATTAATCATCTATAAATTTTGCTCTATTTAAAATCGTTTGATCCCAATGCTAAACAATGCATCAAACTACAAATTTTCAAAAAATGTTAAGAATTTGACGTATGAACAAACTATATTTTTTCTCCCATATTTCCAATTTCCTATTATATTCATTCACCATAGTAAATCCTGCATACCACTCCTCTCTATTTAAAATAAATTGATCATAAATACTAAATAACTCATCAAACTACAATATTTCCATAATATTCTCACAAAATTTTTTATATTAACCGAGTCAATTAATTTCCTAACTCGTATTCTTAATTCTCTTTCATACGCATCCACTATTAGCATATATAGTAGAAAATTTAACTATAATGCAAAACTGATAACTAAAATAAAAATGATTTTACATTGACGGACTCCAAGGATATAAATCTTCAACTTTAAAAAACTCTTTTGAACCTCAAACACAAAAAAATTTGATTAATAATAACATGATATACTTACAAAAATATAGGAATTTTTTTTAAAGCTAGAGTAAATGAAGTATGTCAATGAATGTTCTGTAGCATAAATCAAAAATCACATTATTAAATATAAATTATTTCAATAATTTTTCATATGAGTAGACTATAATCTTTCTCCCATATTCCTAATTTCCTATTATATTCATTCACCATAACAAATCTTCTACATCACTTCACTCTATTTAAAATAAATTGATCATAAAAATCAGTAACTCATCAAACTACACTATTCTCACAATATTTTCATATTAACCGAGTCAATTAATTACCTCACTTATATTCTTAATTCTCTGTCATACACATTCATTATTATCATAGCAGAAACTATGATGCAAAAATGGTAACTAAAATGAAAATTATCTTACGTTGAAAAACTCTGATGCAAGGAGACAAATCTTTGACTTGAAAACTCTCTCTTGAACCTCAAACACATAATAATAAATAATAAAAATTTTGATTACTAAATATGAAATACTTTAAACAATATAGGAAATTTTTTGAAAGATAGATGATGAAATATGTCGATGGATGCTTTGTAACATAAATCAAAATCATGTTATTAAAATAAATAATTCTAGATCCGAACATCAAACTTAATACCTTCTCCAAAATTCTTTCATCTTGCCATTGAACCTTCCTTTGAATGACATACTCAAAACTCCAAGATCAGGTGATAAATTTTCTCCAAACTCCACCACCATTATCTCATCCTTTTCAACCAAGCTGGCCTCTAATACCTCAAATACGTAGACCACGTTCAACAAAATACACAACAAAAGATCACATATAAAATTATTTTTTCTAACTTTTTTGTTACAAGAGGTCAATCAAGAAAATCACATTATTCAAAAGTCACAATGTAAAACACAATACATTCAAAATCCACATATATAATTTAAACATTCAAAAATCATAAATTCAAAACACACACAAAAAACACTAAAAATCAAACCTTCACATCGTAGAACTTGATTCACAAACTCAATTAAAAATAAACAAATAAATCCAAACTTAACACCATAGAAAGAGAAGCCCATACATAGAAGTCCATATGATAAATTCATTATATTGAACATGTTAGGAATATGATAATAAAATCAACAAATTCAAACATCGAAATAAAAAAAGCTAAACCGTTCCAGCAAAGAAACGAAACCTATAAACATGAAAACATAAAACTGCAAGAAAAATTAAAGATTAAAAAAATTATAAAAATTAATACTATTAAAGAAAGTGTGTTACATATGGTTCGCCTAAATAAAAAAGGAGGACTCACATAACCAAAGTGAATCTTACACTTTTTACCATATATTTTATGAGTCTTAAGTTTTCTTACCATATATTTAAACATTACTTTTTTCATGTAGACAAGAGGAAACAAATTAATCTACGTCAATTTATCATATATTTTATTTTTATCCAATTATTCAATAATTAATAATAGAAGAAAATAAGTGAAAAGATGATTTTTTCTAAAGGAGAGTCTTTTAGTGAAGGGCAAAAGTTCGAATCATATCTTTTAATATAACTAGTTTAGGGTACATGATTTGCATGTGTGTTTCATGTCAATCAAGAAAACTATATATAAAAACAATATTATAACGTTAAAAGTAGCAATTAACGCTAAAATTCATGTATTTCAATTTGATATAAATAAATATTGTATCTTGAATATGTTATTGTATGTTATGTCTCACCTGATCTTTATTTACAAATGATTTATTAATTTATGTTCTTTCTCATCACTTGAATTATTTTATCATGATAATTTTTTTAACGCTCTGTTATACAAAAATAATAACCAATTTATATGACTTAGACCAACTAAAACACTATCATTCTTTCAAATTTACACAATATTCAAGTATGTTTTATTTGCACATTTTCTTGTAAAATATAATAAAGTTTTATTTGTAGATTTACAAATTAATATCAAATAAAAGTTTGTTTATAGTTACTTTTATAAATAGTTTATTTATTGTTTTCTTCTCAAAACATAATAGAAAATATCTGACCTTTACACAAAAGTTTTTCAAGGCCCCATCGAACATTCATCAATCAACTATATTAACTAGAAAAAATAGCAGATAACAATACAACAAAAAGCACAACAAAACAATAAGATAATCAAGATATCAGAACAATACGATTAAACCTACTTTTTACGTAAAAATTCCTCAAAGCCCAATCAAACATTTTCCTTACCACATTTATCAATAAGAAAAATTATAGATAGTAACAAAATAAAAATATAACAAAACTATACAATAATAAAAAAATTAGAACATGAAAATTACATCTAATTTTGCACAAAAATTTCTCAAATCTCAATCAAATCTTCATCTACCACTTGTATTAATGCAGAATAGAACATTAGTCACGCATCAAAATCAGTAGATTCTTGGTTTTGAATTATACAAACTTAAAAAATTATAACAAAATAATACGATCATAAAAAAATTAGAACAATAAAATTAGATCTAATTTTGCACTAAAATTTCTCAAATCTCAACTGAATCTACATCTAGCACTTGTATCAATGCAGAATAGAGCATTAGTCTCGCATCAAAATCAGTAGATTCTTGGTTTTAAATTATACAAACCTAAAGCTAATTCTTAACCAAAATAAAGAGAAGAGAAATGTAAGTATTAATAATTGATATAAGAAGCCTAAATCTTATGAGTGAAAGTACCTAAACAAAGAAGAAAAGAAATATATACCACGTTGTCACAATAAATTATTTTGTCCGAAAAAAAAGACTGTCCTCCAAAGAACCTTTCACCCGGTCATTAATCAGGGCACATGCATCATGTGTATATTCACTTTTTGGTATTTGAACTTCCTAAAACACTACACATAACAAATCAGGTTAATTTAATTTTGAACCAAGAAAAGTTTTTAAAAAACTTTATTAGCCCAAAATTGATGTCTAAAATCAAAAACTATATTTTTAGAGGTACTATGATAGCTGAAAAATAGTTAAGTTAGGTAAACAATTTGACTCATCACCATCGAAAAACTCAAGATCTTTCAAAGTTTCTTCATTGACCCTCTCTAAAGCTTGTCTATTTTTGTTATGGTATGATGTTCAAAGTTCTTCATGAGGTATTCCTTGAACACAAATACTTCTTCTGAAAAATAAATATATAATTTAAATAGGAAAAATAATTTATATAAGGTAAACTTAAAATGATGTTAATTTGATGAATGTGCTACACCGAGTTATAATACATTTATGGATAGGCCTCCATATATGTGTGCCCGAGACACATTAGTTACTTTATCTGGGTAGTGTGTTAGAAGAACTTTTCCAAAGATAAAATTAGCATGTAGAAAGAATTTGCTCTGGTTAGGTGGTATAAGTCTTGAACTGCATAACGTGTGTGCTTGTCGCGAGTTTGTATTCTATCAGATTTTTTGACCTTAAGACTTTGATCTCAAGCTACTTGGTATGTAGGTATGGTTTCAATCTATGTAGAGTGCTATTCTTGAAACATGATTCTCAGAGGCGGACCCACGTGGCATCATGAGGGTGCACACAACTTTTTAAAATTTTTAATATATATATATATATGTGTGTGTGTGTGTGTGTGTGTATGTATGTATGTATAGATACCCTATAATGTTAATATATTAAAATGTGCGCCCATAGTAACAAAACGTACTTGGGTGCACTGGTTCACGATTCAGCTGAGGGCACCTACTACAACCTGACAATGTGGGTTCGATGCCCAACGAGAGTATTTTTTAATTTCTGTACAATACCTTTCCCATTAATTGCTGCCCCCTCTGGCCCCACCATTAAATTAAAAATAAATTTAACATAATTTCTAATTATTTAATATAGTAAATTCATGATTCGCCAATCTCAAGACTAGGCAAAACCTGTTCCCCCCAATCCCAAAATGTATTACCACTAAAATATCTAAATTATTTCAATTTTTGAAAGTCACTACAATTCAAGAAAAAAAATTGAGATTGAGAACAAACTAGTGGTCATCAGTAGCGACAACACAAATGGTGTTTATTCCAGCAGAAGATAACACAAGTCAGATTCTATCTCTATTACATATTATTTTTGTCTTGTTATAAAAAGAGGGGTATGATTCCACTATTAAAATTATTTACTTCTTGGTATGACAGGTTTGTATCCAGCTAATGCTTTTGCTAATTTTGATAAGGAAAAAATAATGATATTGGCCAAGCATTATCTAAATGAGTTTGGTGAATCAAAGCTTTGAAAGCTTAATTATCAACTTGATACTTTTATAATACACATGCGACGTGGTGATCCTATATTCTCCAATTTAAAAGGAATTGGTGATTTGACAAAAACACTTGTTAATTCAAATCTTGTGGAGACTTATTCTATTGTGTACTTACTTGTGAAGTTACGTTGATTTCACCAGTCGCTACTGTAACTGTAGAGAGAGTTTTTTCATCCATGAAGCATATCCAGAATGAATTGCGTAGCAGTATTGGTGATGCATTTTTAAGTGATTGTTTAGTTTGTTACATTAAAAATGATGTATTTGTAAATATAAGCAACGATGCACTCATTGACCATTTTTAAAATATGAAAACATTTCGATGTCTAGTATGAAAGGATGGTCTACTTTTGTTATATTAGTACTAAATCAATGACATTTGATCATTTTGAAATTTATATGTTACTTATAATATTTTGCAATTTTTAAGTTTAAAAGAGTTGTATGATAAATTATGTAGTTGATAATTGACATGACTATGTTAAAGATAATGGTGCACGCCTTATCTTTAAATCCTAGATTCGCCTCTGATAATTCTGGCTTGAGCCCATATATTTCAAGGTTATAGGTGATTTGTTATGATCTCAACTTCGCTAGAAAGTCGGTCCACATATTTTAAGAAGCTTGGTAGATATTAGACAATACTTTTTTCTTGACTGGTAAAGTTGACATAGTCGGACAGATATTCTGTAACAAATAACTTATTGGTTACATGCATGAACCAAACATCAAAATCTTTCGAAACAATCTCTCTATCTAATCTTCGAGGTAGTGGTAAAAACTGGGTACACATTACCCTCTCTAAAACTCATTTTGTGTGTACGTTATAATTATTGTATATGAGTCATTATACAAAAAAATCACCAAAAAAAAAAACTTGATGATTTATTATTTTAAATTTCAAGAATATACTTCAATAAAAAAAAAGAAACACCCAAAAATTTTAAATTTTTTACCTTCAATTACAAACGAATTTGGCTCTTCAATTGTAGATGTTGGATAATAAAATTTTGAGATTGAAAATAAATAATTGAGACAAGAAAAATATTGTCACAATCATTTTATTGATTTCTATATGTGAGTGTTGCAATCTCTATGAATTCTGTAATTCGTCTTTTCAAATATAAATTCAAGGGCTTCAAGCCTGATCTTGAATTTAGACTTGATTTGAAGATTTGATGGATTTGATCCTGACTTGTGTTTGAATTCAAGGGCCTTTTGGGCTTGTTCTTGAATCTTGCAGTCTTGATCCCGAATCTTGATGAACTAAATTTGAATGCTTGAGCTTTGTAGAGAAATTTGGTATGTTTTATCCACCAGCCCTTTCTTGTTTCTTGTTAGAGTTATTGATCCTTTTTTTGAATTATGAGACCCCTATTTATAGTTGTAGGAAGTAAAGAGTCATGGTGAATATGAACTTCTTTTGACCAATCAGATTCAAGTGACATGATGTCTTTTATGGGTTTTTGATTTCACTAGGTCTGCTGCATCATTTTGACATGTGGCATGGTTCTATTGGCTCCTTTACTTGACTTGGCATGCCACATAATTCAACATGTGGCACTCATTTGGGCCTCTAGAATATGATAATATCTTCGGCTTGCAAAGTGGGTTCATCATTTGTAGCCTAAATCAATGGGCTAGCCCAATAAAAATTGAACTTTAATTAAATCCATACATGTTTGGACTTAAATAATTATATTAACCCATAATATTTATTTGGGATTAATATATTTTGAATTTAATATAATTCAAATTTTGTATGAATTTTAATTTAATAAAATTTTGTTGCCCACAAAATGTCCCCTACATCAAGATTGGTCGAGTATATACTTTAGAGACTAGACTTGAAGTATGATTATTTAAACATGCTTCCTCCGTGCTTCAAATATTTTCATACATATAAACACCCATTTCATTAGTTGAGAAAATTTAAAGTTGAACCATGCAATTTGTATATTGATATTGTCTCTAAAAAACTCTCTTTTTTCTTTAGTCCCAATTTATTTCATGAATTTCTACACGTAAGACCCATTGATGAGACATGATATCCAACTGCGATAATAATTTCTTAGTGATGTCCACTTCTACTAGGATATCTTGACTTTGTCCAATAAAAATTTTCACCGCCTTACTTAATCAGGAATAAAACCTTTCCAATTTAAATTTATGTTGAAGATGGAAACAACCTTCAACTTGAACTTATATTGAAGAAGGAAACAACCTTTAATTTGAATTCATATTGAAGAAGGAAACAACCTCCAATTTCAATTTATATTGGAGGTTTCAATTTGAATTTATATTGGATTATATTGGATAAGGAAACAACATTCAATTTGAATTCACATTGAAGAAGGAAACAATCTCCAATTTGAATTTATATTGGAGATGGAAACTCTTTCAATATGAATTTATATTGGACAAGGAAACAACTTTCTATTTGAATTCATATTGAAGAAGGAAATAACATCTAATTTGAATTTATATTGGAGATGGAAACTTTTTCAATTTGAATTTATATTGGAGAAGGAAACAACCACCCTACAACTCTATAAAAAGATGTAGGTTTCCCATTTTTTCGATATCAATTTTGGGGTTTTCAAGCCATGAATAATGTTGAGGTAATTTCTTTCCCTTCTACTTTTTTTTTATTTTTTATCACCTTTTTTTTTGCAGCCCAACATGTTAGTGGTAGAAAATTCTTCTTTCATTGTAGGAATATCAAAATTATAAACCGTTTGATATTCCCAAAACTACACTTCGAGCACTATAACATATCAAAAGTTTATATTTAAAATCCTGAAATATAATTCTTGACAATTTTTTGAAGTTAGCCCTAAATTTTATCATGCTGAAAATTTTAGATTTGCACGTCTTTGCCAAAACTTTCATATCTTGAAGTAGGAAGAACAAAATCACAAGTTGCTTGATTCTTATAAAACTAGACACAAAGATCTATAACATATCCAAAATTTAAAATTTAATACCTTCGAGATCTTTTCAGTTGTTATCTCAAAATCTGCAGTGGATTTTGATATACTAGCAGATTTATGCGGTGACACTAAAAAATTTATATCTCAATGTGAAAGTATCAAAATCACGATCCACTTAATTTTATAGATGTCGAAAACATTCATATATAATATATCCAAGATTTGGAATTTATGATGTGCAAAATTATTCTAGACTAATATTTTGAAATTGATCCTGTATTCTTTCCGGCCAAGAATTTCAGATTTGCGTTGCCTCACAAAATAATTTATATCTTGATGTAGAAACGTCACCATTAAATGTTTTTTGATTGCTGCAAATCAGATTTTTGTCTCAATCCAAGTTGGTGATACATGACTTTCAAGTTCGAAAGGTGTGATACCTTGAGTTTTCCCGTTAAATATTTTGCTCCCAAATGTGTCGAGTCGTTAAACCCTTTTTATCTTTCTAAGAGTCCGTTAAGATCTCAGACGAAAATGTGTTAAATTTTGTTCTTTATCGTGATTAATAATTTTTCTGGGTGGAATTTCTGGATATGCGACCCGTCATCACATAGAGCATCGAATAAGCTTTCTAACTATACGTGGATCATCCAAAACGGACACTCGAGGGGTGAGTTATGATCAGTCTGATCTAACCGTGAATAGTGGTGAACAGTAAATGTGCAGAAAAAATACTGAGGCCAGACGAATTTTAGGGTCAACTTCAAACGATCATAACTCCTTGTACATAATGATCTGAGTGAGCTACTATATATCAACAGAAATATCTGAGAGTCCTCTTTCCAAAGAAATTGGTTTCATCCAATTTTTCCATCGGAGCAAAAAGTTATGGTCGATCTACTTTAGCCTATCAAAACAGTCTACCAAAGGACAGATTTGACATTATTTGATTTTTAAGGGTATTTTGGTCATTCCCACTCCAATCCATCAGAGTAAACCATGGATTTAAGTCCATTAAGATCATTCAATAGCTCATTTTTCTCCAAAATTTCCTAAGGCTCAAACCCCAACCCTACTACTCCAAATTTCATCCTTCTATGTCTCTTGATTGAACCGTAGAAATTTCAAATTGATTTGGGATTTGAGTTGATCATGTTAAGGGCTTCGAGAAGCACCCTTTATTTCCGTGAATAAAGTTTTGGAGTCGGAAGTTCATATTCATCTTCCATTTTTAGGTATGTGGGGCTTTAAACAAGAATAATTCTTCCGTTCTTGTGCCCGTATCTTTAATTTTTATTATGGATTATTATGAGTTTGGCAAATGAATTTATTTCCAAGATATCCTACCATGAGATTTTGATTATGTATATATGTAAATTGTTTAAGCTTGCCAATTATGATTATTTAATGGATTCATATGGTTCTGTAAGTAAAATTATGTCTAAATAATTCGATTATGAACTTATAAAGATTTGAATTGTAAGTTTTGAATCACATAAGTATTTGACTATTCGTTCTATGAATTGAGATTTAATATTGGGATTCTTGGTGTTTCTATCAAGAATTGATATATTTTGAACATGTATCCACGTTTTAAGTTCAAGAATGAATTATTGGTATTTCCAAGTGTTTTCGAGCCATGTGTCAAATTTTGAGCTTCCTTATGATGATATGAGTTATTGGGTATATTGATATCGAAGTTGCAATGAGTCTTGGTATTTTTCGAATGGTTTTGATGAGTTAAATTATTGAAAATATTACGTATTGAGTCTTCATATCCTTGTCCAAATGTCGAGTCGGTTATGGTTCAATGCATTGCTACCTTGTTGATGTTGAGGAAGATTAAAATATTTTAAGCTAAAATGTGTTGAGTTAGGAATCCACAAATTGATATGATTTGATAAATGAGAAAGAGATTTAATTTGGTCTTTATGATAGACTCTTGAGATGTTGTGGTGGATTTTCTAACGCGTTCTGAGCTTGTCGAGGAGTAGTACTTAGCACCAAGAGGGAAATTTAGTATTTTTCCAAACCTATGTGCCACCGTAGGGTTGTTTGATGATGATATTATTGGCCAGAGGTCCCGATTATGATTATTGCAGTTTTAAGGTCGTACTTCCTGGCAAAGAGTATGACGCTCCCGCCAATGGGGTTTTAAACATTGGTATTCCACGTAGCTCACATGGGGTTGTCGGTTATAGGAAACTCCCGTGTTCATAAGATTAAGTTTCTTGAATTATCGAGTCACTCCAAAATTTGAGTCAAAGAGTTGAGATGTTTATGATGTTTTATGGTCATGTATGATGATTTATAATTACCTATGATGATTTTTGATGATATGATAATTTATGATGATTTATCATAATTTATGATTTATAATGATTTACATGGATTATGAGATTTTATCATATGAACTGTTTATTATGAAATTACGAAAAGTATGATTTGATATAACTCAAGCCAAGTGAGTCATCATTGTCCGTATGCATGTTTTCATGAAATTGATTATACTATTTATATTGTTGCATGCACCCCCACATACTTAGTATATTTCAAAGTGCTGACCCACATATTTCCATGGGCTACATTCTTACCAAAATATAGGTACAAGCTGTTGCGCACATATCATGTTCAGCTGGGTCGTAACTCTCGATCGGCAGGTGATTAGTCCTTTTGATTCAGGGACTTGAGATGTTCAGATTTGAGGTGTATTGTATTTTCTGTATTCAGTCGTATTGAGTATGGGTAGTTGGGAGTCATGACCCGGCTATCTTTGGTCAATGATAGTAGAGGCTTCATAGACAGTCACTAGTAGTCAGTGTATTCAGTTTCAGATTTGTATATATATGAGCAGAATTGTGACCATGTAAATTTACTTTCATGTTGGTTAGACTAAGTTATGGGTTGTTTTCGCATTATTCCTTTTATTTTATGTATTTTATTTAGTTGCTTTGGGTTCTGCCAGATGAAGGGTTAGCTTGGGGTCACTTGTGACCTTAAGCACCGTGTGACGTCTTGGGATCCGATTTCGAGGCGTTACAAAAGGTCCTGGCAAGTACCAATTTCTCTCCTATTTACGTTTTCTTTATGTTGTATCTTTTTTAACTCTTGTAGAATCAAAATAGATAACAATGTGAAACAATAGACTTAAGGTGCGAGAGTTTAAATTTGCCTTCGTCACCTTAAGATTCGACCAATTTTTCTTCAAGATTGTGGCTATGCAATAATCGGCTTAGGGTGCGAGATTTTAACTTTGCCTTTTTCACTTTAAGACCCGACCAATTTTGCTTCAAGATAGTATCTATGCAAAAATTGGCATAGGGTGCGAAAGTTTAACTTTGGCTCCATCACCTTAAGACCCGACAATTTAACTTCGCCTCTGTTGAGAACTGACAAGTTCGGCTTCAAGTATGGAGCCTTTTCAATGGCCAGCATAAGGTGTGAGAGTTTAACTTTGCCTCTGTCACTTTGAGACTTGACAAGTTTGGCTTCATGTATGGTCCCTTTTCAATGGTCAACTTAGGGTGCGAGAGTTTAACTTTGCCTCCATCACCTTGAGACCTGGCAAGTTCGGCTTCAAGTATGATCTCTTTTCAATGGTCAGCTTAAGGTGCAAGAGTTTAAATTCGCCTCCATCACCTTGATACCTGACAAGTTTGGCTTCAAGTACGGTTCCTTTTCAATGGTCAACTTAAGGCGCGAGAGCTTAACTTCGCCTCTGTCATCTTCAGACCAGACATGTTCAACTTCAAGTATGGTCCTTTCTCAATAGTCAGCTTAAGATACGATACTCTAACTTAGCCTCCGTCACCTTGAGACATGATAAGTTCAACTGTTGTAACGCCCTGAGTCTATACCCCGAACGCTACACTGTGCTCAAAATCCCGATGGACCATAAGCCAACCCTTGACTGGTACCTGCTGCAATAACTAAATAATAATATGGTAAAAATGCAGAAAATAGGCAGAAAACTAGCCATAAGGTTCAATTCTGTAAATAATAATGAATATGGTATCACAATACCAAAACTGACATCAATACTGAAAACTGAACAACTGTCTGAAAATACTCTAGTCTGAAAAGCCTCTAAACTGTCTGAACTATGGAGTTGATTTGATAAGTCCCCAACTAACTCTGACTACTAAAAATGAACAGAAATGCTAAAATAAATAATCACGTCCTCGAACTATAAAGACTCACCACTAATTCTGTATGCTGAGAATCTGAACTTCTAAGGGTACTCGCGAGCCCGTGCGTCTGAACCTATGATATAAGACATTATAGCGCAAAAGAAAAGCGTGCATCAGTACTTTAAATGTACTGGTATGCTCAGTGAGGTAGGCTGAAATGCATGGGTCATATGAGGGAATAATACTAGCTGAATATCTTGAGTATGACAGAATGAGAGTACATACATGAATATGTAAATTGTACTGAGATCGTAATAACACTGAAAGATGAATTTAAATACTGATAAACTAATATCTGAGTATACTGATACTAAATTACTAGTAACTGAATGACTGTATCTGACAATCTTGATTCTGTGGAACTATACTAGTCCCGTACTGAGCTGAGTAACTGCGTCTGACAGACCTAAATCTGTAAAACTGAACGAGTTCTATACTGAGACTGAATTTAAACTGATTTGGGTTCCAACCTATAACCCCAATTGGAAGGGTATCAATCCCGTGCCACAGGTAAGGACAAGTGCTGAGTCACCCTCATCTAGCAGGTGCTCTGAACGAGAACGGTGGTACCCTTAACTTCCAGGTAAATCACCTCATCAACCCTCAACTGGCAGGTTGATGTCTCAACCTACGCTGGCTACGTAGTTCTGTAATACAAGGACTGCTTTTAAGGATATCACCCTCTACTGGCTGGTGAGTCCCCATCCTTGGGTTCACTCGGTGCTGAATCTTAATCCTAACTGAATAGACACTGGACTAAATTCTAAACTGTACTAGGCTAGACTGAACTGTTACTGATCGTACTATATAACTGAACTGAACTAATTTTTCTGAACTGAGCTATACTGATTTTGAGTTCACTGAGTTTTCCCAAGTTCTGTAACTGACTGAATTCTACTGATCGAGACATGACTGATTCTACTCGGAGAATGACCATGGCTCTAGACAAGCAACTAAATTATCGGGTATTAAATACCCCCAGGACTTGATAGTATAAACTTATAAGGCATGGCATAATTAACTACTTAGTCATCATTCATTAATTTGGGCATTCAAGCAAACAGTTGCATGACATGAACTTGCATACATGCTAACATGATATAATTTCACTATTCAACTCACATGGACAATTCATCAAACACTTGTGGGTCATAATATACGCACATAATACTAAAACAACATGTAGGCATCGTGATTCAATTCCAACTATACAATTACAAGAGTTTCAACATGAATTCACATAATAAGCCACACATATCAATGAACTCTATATGAATCTTATAATAAATCATGAAATAGCAACCCAATTAAGTAATAATCATGAATACACTTTAATTCAAATCATGGAAATCATGAAACCACTCTACATGAGCTTTAAAAGAGTTTCTTGGACTCCAAGCGTGGAAGAAACCCTTGTATGAACACTTCACATACCTTAGTTAGTGAATTCTGTAAAATTAACAGTGGAATCTTGAGTCTTGAATTTGAATTTAATTCACCTAGGGTTTTTGTTCTTGAGTAATTTATGAAAGAATGAGTATAACTTGTTAAAAGAGGGCTAAATTTTATGTTATGGGGGTTGAAAGGCGTGGGAAAAAGACTCAATTAACCCTGAGGACGCGACTTTGTAATAACTGTAAACTGAATCATCGACACAAAGGCCAATACACCGCATCGTTGGCATAGTCGCAATAGCCAACGCACCACGTCGAGTCCGCATTGGTTTACTGGAATTGGATGTTGGGAGCTGGAGAAAATATTTATCAATGCGATAGTCATCGCAACACGTCAAGATTGCGTTGATTCACTGGTTTAGGATTCCAAAGGTACTTCAAACGAAGTCCAAAAAATCTAAAACTTGGTTGGAAACACCTATTGATATTCTTGATCATGAATTAACTCAAATATCAACATTTAATGGACGTAAAGGTCGTGAAATAAGATTACCAACTATTGAAGGATAAAATAACACTAAGTCTGAATACTTAGCTAGGATTTTCTAAGTCTGGGACCCCTTAACAAGCTCAAAGGACTGAATTAAGCTATGAATTTTGCGGGGTCTTACATTATCTCCCCCTTAGGAATATT
>NC_061112.1:21549589-21624607 GCF_002878395.1 Capsicum annuum | reverse complement strand
AACATGAACATCTAAAACATGATTATGTGGCTGACATTACTAACATACTGAATTTCATACTGAACATACATATCTGATGCATGAATACATAATTGAACTAACTCATAAACATATGACTGAATATGTAATGGCAACTGATACTAAGTTCGTAATAGAAAATCTGAGCATAAAACTGAATAAGCTTAAGGAAAACTATTACCTTGAGCTAAATCTGAGTTTGTGGAGAAGAGGTGAGAATACTTGGTCTGCATATCTACTTCTGCTTCCCAAGTAGCTCCCTCAACGGAGTGATTCCACCAAAGAACTTTGACTAGAGGAACTTCTTTGTTCCTCAGTCTGCATATCTGATAGTCAGAAATTTCAATTAGAAATTCTTTGTAAGAGAGGCTGTTCTGAACATCTATGACCTCTATGGGGACTATAGCTGATGGGTCACCTATGCATTTCCTTAGAAAGGAGACATGAAACACTGGATGAACTGAAGATAGATCTGAAGACTCCTCAAGCTCGTAAGCTACCTTTTCGAAATGGCTGATAATTTGGTAAGGATCGATATATCGGGGATTGAGTTTCCCCTTCTTGCCAAATTGCTTCACTCTTTTCATAGAAGAGATTTTCAAGTACACATAGTTACCAATCTCGAACTCGAGATCCTTTCTGCGCACATCTGCGTACAATTTCTGTCGGTTCTGAGTTGTCTAAGCCTTCCCCTGATCAACTGAACTTTCTCTAAGGTATCAAATACCAAGTCAAGCCCTACCATTGTGGCCTAACCCAATTCAAACAAACCAATGGGAGATCTACACCTTATCCCATAAAGTGCCTCAAACGAAGTCATCTGAATACTGGAATGATAGTTGTTGTTGTATGCGAACTTAATCAAAGGCAAGTGGTCATCCCAACTACCTTAAAGTCTATCACACATGCTCGTAGCATATCCTCTAAAGTCTGAATGGTCCTTTCTGCTTGACCATCTGTCTGAGGGTGAAAGGCTGTACTGAGGTGAACTCGAGTACCAAGACCCTTTTGGAATGCTTTCCAAAAATAAGAGGTGAACTGGATATCTCTATCTGAGATGATGGACAATAAAATACCATGCAATCTGACCAACTCCCTGATATAGAGTTTGGCATAATCCTCGGTTAAGTAAGAGGTATGGACTGGTAGAAAATAAGCTGATTTGGTCATCCTGTCTACAATGACCCAAACTTAATCATGCTGACAAAGAGTACGAGGCAATCCCATCACAAAGTCCATGTTCACTTCTTCCCATTTCCAGGTGGAAATACTGAACTCCTGTATGGACCCACTAGGCTTATGATGCTCAATCATAACTTGCTGATATATTGAGCACTTAGCTACAAACTCTGTAAGATCTCTCTTCATCCCACTCCACCAATAGATCTCCCATAAATCACAGTACATCTTAGTGGCCCCTGTATACACCATGCACTTCTACAAGGATTCGCTGCCTTAAGTCATCTACGCCTGACACACATAGTCAACCCTGACAATGCAAAACACCATCTCTCCCTTGGGAGAAAACCTCTACCTTCTGATCTTTGACTGATTCTTTTAACTTGACTAAACTAGGATCCCTATCCTGCTTTTCCTTTACTTCAGAAACTAGAGATGATTCTAAACTACTCTACACCCATACACTACCTTTTGTTGAATAGACTAAGCGGACACCTAGTTTGGCTAGCTGATGAACTTCCTGAGCTAACTTCTTCTTACTGTCCTCGACATGAGCAATACTACCCATATACATTCTACTGAGAGCGACAGCCACTACATTGGCCTTACCTGGATGATACAGGACACTCATGTCGTAGTCTTTCAACAACTCCAACCACCTTCTCTGATGGAGGTTTAGGTCTTTCTGAGAGAATACATATTGCAGGATCTTGTGGAAAGTAAACACATCAACGTGCACACTATACAAATAGTGCCTTCAAATCTTTAAGGCAAATACTACTGCTGCCAACTCAAGATCATGTGTAGGGTAATTCTTTTCATGGGGTTTATGCTGTCTAGAGGCATAGGCTATAACCTTACCTCTCTGTATTAGAACACACCCCAAGCCAACTCTAGAGGCATCACAATACACAACAAAGCCGTCTGAACCATCTATTTGGGTCAAAATTGGAGTTGTAGTAAGTCGAGTCTTTAACTTCTGAAAACTCTTTTCATAAGAATCTGACCACTAGAATTTAACTTTCTTCTGAGTCAGTATAGACATAGGGGATGTAATATATGAAAATCCTCAACAAATCTTCGGTAATAGTCGGCTAAACCCAAGAAACTCTTGATATCTGAAGAAGAGATGGGTTTAGACCAGTTTCTTACTGCTTCAGTCTTTTGGAAATCAACCCTAATGCCATCACCGAAAACTATATGGCTAAGGAAACCTATTGACCTTATCCAAAATTTTCAGTTACTGAATTTGGTGAATAACTGATGATTTCTGAGAGTCTGTAATACTATTCTGAGATGGTCTGCATGGCCGTGTTCACTACGGGAGTAAAGAAAAATGTCATCTATAAAGACTATGATGAATATGTCCAAGTTTTTCTTGAACACACGGTTTATCAAATCCTTGAAAATGGCTGGGGCATTGGTAAGACTAAAGGACATGACTAAGAATTCGAAGTGACAATACCGAGTTTTGAAAGCTATTTTTGGGATGTCACAGTCCCTGACTCTGAGCTGGCGATAGCCTGATCTGAGGTCTATCTTAGAGAAGTAATTGGAACCCTGAAGTTGGTCAAAAAAGTCATCAATTCTGGGAAGTGGATACTTATTCTTGACCGTGACTTTATTTAATTAACGGTAGTCAATACACATTCTAAAGAAACCATCTTTCTTATACATGAATAAAACTGGTACGCCCCACGAGGAAAAATTGGGTCTGATGAATCCTTTATTTAGGAGATCCTTTAATTGTTCTTTTAATTCTCTGAGTTCTGTAGCTGTCATTCTATATGGAGGGATAGATATGGGCTGAGTATCTGGGAGATGGTCTATTCTGAAGTCAATTTTCCTTTCGGGAGGAATTTGAAAAGATCTTCGAGAAACACATCTGGGAATTCACATGCTACTAATACTGACTTAAGAGTAGGGGTTTCTGAACTAGAGTCCTGAACTCGAACGAGATGGTAGACACATCCCTTTGATATCATAGTCTAAAAAGCCTCTAAACTATCTGAACTGTAGAGTTGATGGGACAAGTCCCCACCTAACTTTGACTACTGAAAATGAATTAAAATTCTAAAATAAATAATCACGTCCTCAAACTATGAAGACTCACCACTAATTCTATATGCTGAAAAACTAAACTGCTAAGGGTGCTCGGGAGCTCATGTGTCTAAACCTATGATATAAGACATCATAGCGCAAAATAAAAGCAAGCGTCAGTACTTTAGATATATTGGTATGCTCAGTGAGGTAGGTTGAAATGCATGGGTTGATAAGCATGGGCAATACTAACTGAATATCATGAGTATACTAAATGAGAGTACATGCATGAATATGTAAACTGTACTCAGATCATAATAACACTGAATACTAAATATGAATACTGATTAACTAATAACTGAGTATACTGATACTGAATTTCTGATAACTGAATGACTGTCTAACAGTCTTGATTCTGTGGAACTATACCGAGTCCCGTACTAAGCTGAGTGATTGTGTCTGACAGTCTTAAATTTGTAGAACTGAACTGAGTTCTATACTGTGACTGAATCTAAAATCGACACTGTGGGAGGTAATCATCTAACCGACATGCCCCTTTTCTAACTAATTTGGGGTCCAACCTGTAACCCCAGTTGGAAGGGTGTCAATACCGTGCCACGGGTAAGGACAAGTACTGAGTCACCGTCATCTGGTAGGTGCTCTGAACGAGAATGGTGGTACCCTCAACTGGAAGATAGATCACCTCATCAACCTCAACTGGCAGGTTAATATCTCAACCTACATTGGCTACGTAGTTATGGAATGTAAGGACTGCTTCTAAGCTAGGCTAGAATAAACTGTTAATGATAATACTGTATAACTGAATTGAACTGATTTTACTGAACTAAGCTGTACTGATTTTGAGTTCACTAAGTTTTCTTAAGTTCTATAACTGACTGAATTCTACTGATCGAGACATGACTGATTCTACTCTGTGACTGACCATGGCTCTAGACAAGCAGCTAAATTGTTGAGTATTAAATATCCCCAATACTCGATAGCATAAACTTAAAAGACATGGAATAACTAACTACTTAGTCATCATTAATTCATTTGGGCATTCAAGCAAACACTTGCATGACATGAACTTGCATACATGCTAACATGATATAATTTCACTATTCAACTCACATGGACAATTCATCAAACACTTGTGGGGCATAATATATGCACATAATACTAAAACAACAAGTAGGCATCGTGATTCAATTCCAATTATATGATTCCAAGAGTTTTAACATGAATTCACATGATAAACCATACATATCAATTAACTCTACGTTAATCTTGTAATAAATCATGAAATAGAAACCCAATTAAGTAATAATCACGAATACACTTTAATTCAAATCATGGAAATCATGAAATCACTCTGCATGAGCTTTAAAAGAGTTTCTTGGACTCCAAGGGTGGAAGGAACCCTTGGATGAACACTTCACATACCTTAGTTGGTGAATTTTGGCAAATTATCGGTGGAATCTTGAGTCTTGAATTTGAATTTAATTTACATGGGCTTTTTGTTCTTGAGCAATTTCTAAAAGAATGAATATAACTTTTCAAAAGAGGGCTAAATTTTGTGTTATGGGGGCTGAAGGGCGTGGGAAAAATACTTAATTAACTCTGAGGACCCAGCTTTTTAATGACTGTAAACTGAATCATCGATGCGCAGGCCGACACACTGCATTATTGGCATCGATGCGATAGCCAACGCACCGTATCGGTTCACTAAAATTGGACGCTGGAAGTTGGGGAAAACATTTATCAACACGATAGTCGATGCGACGCGACAAAATTGCTTTGATTCACTGGTTTAGGATTCCAAAGGTGCTTCAAACGAAGTGCAAAAAATCCAAAACTTGCCCAGTAACACCTATTGACATTCCTTATCATGAATTAACTCAAATATCAATATTTAATGGACGTAAAGGTCACAAAATAAGATTACCAACTTTCGAAGGCTAAAATAATACTAAGTCTGAAACTTAGCTAGGATTTTTTAAGTCTGGGACCCCTTAACAAGCTAAAAGAACTGAATTAAACTAATAATTTTGCGGGGTCTTACAGCTGCTTTACATAATAAATCCATCAAAATGCCAGCTTAAGGTGCAGAGGGACAAATCTGGTCCACCTTATGGCATAGAATTTTTAGGATCCTCTTAGGGATAAATTCGTGAAGAGACCAACTTATGGTGCAATGGGACACATCTTGTCCATCTTAAGGCACAAAAATTTTGAGATCCATTTAAGGATAAATTCGTGAGAGACCAGCTTAAGGCTCAAAGGGACAAGTCTTGTCCACCTTAAGGCATGGAAATTTGAGGTCCATTTAAAGATAAACTTATGAACATAATGGCTTCAAAATAGTGAATTTGAAAGTTTCAACATGAAGACTTAATGAATCTAAATACTTCAACTTATGTAAACGAAACTCATATACCATTGGAGTTTGCCCTCATTGATCCACGAATACTTGGTATAATTCTAATATTAAATGAGTACACTTGCAGGTTTAATTTTTATATGACGGATCAAGAGGGAACGTATTTTATTTTTGAAGCTTATACAACTGAACTTAGTATAAAATTCTAAGCGCTTACATACCTCGATAAAGAGGATCAAGTCACAATGTAGTTCTGAGTGTTTTCTTAATTGCGTCCTAACTTTGCCTAGGCTACCTCTTTTGAGGTTTTTAACCTAGCGGACTTTTTTGAGTCGTACACATTTTATACTCTTGCAGGACAAGAGTGGACATGTAGTTTATACTCGTGCCTTAAGGAGTGTTATCTTACTTCAAGGATAGTACTTCTTCAAGAACTTGGCATTGATAAGGCCAAATTTTATCCCTCCTACGTCGACAAGCTTCTAAGATCCATTTGAATACACTTCTTGTACGACATATGGTTCATCCCACTTTGGAATGAATTTTCCCCCTAAGTTTTTTAGAAGTAATAATGGGCCTTATAACTTCAAGGACTTGATCTCCAACCTGAAAGCACCTCAAGTGAACTCTTTTGTTGAAAGAAATAGATACCCGGGCTTGATAACATTGAAATATTTTTGAGCCTCCAACCTCTTCTCATCAAGAGCTTCTAACTCCGCAAGACATAACTTGGCATTTTATTTATTGGTGATCCCTTCTTGAATAGCCAATCTCAAAAAAGGTATTTGACGCTCAAGTAACAGGACTTCTTCAACTCCAAAAGCAAGTAAATATGGGGTTTCTTACGTTGGTTTATGGTAAGTTGTTCTATATGCCCAGAAAGCTTCTTTCATACATTCCTACCAGTCTCATTTGGATTTGGAGATGACTTTCTTCAATAGGTTGCATAATGTTTTATTGAATGCTTCGGCTATACCATTAGCTACAGCATGGTACATATGAGATTTATGCTTCTTGAAACCAAAAAGATCATAAATCGTGTTCATCAGCATATTATCAAATGGCTTGCCATTATTAGTTATTATGTACTGTGGGATTCCGAAGCAGTAGATGATATTCACTTAGATGAAGTTTTCCATATTCTACTTCTTTACTTCTCTGAGAGCAATAACTTTGGCCCATCTTAAGAAGTAATTTGTTGCGGCCAAGACGTATAAATGTCCACCAGAAGATTTTGGCAGTGGTCCAACAACATCTAATCCCCAAGCGTTGAATGGCCAAAAAGCTATAGTTGGGTGTAATACTTCAGGAGTTTGATGTATGAAATTCGCATGGAGTTGGAAAACTTTGTATCTTCTAACATAGTCCAAGTAATACCTAACCATTGTTGGAAAATAATACCCCATTATTTTAATTTGAAAATGGAGCTTTGGTCTAGGCTGATAAGATCCACAAACTCTCGAGTGCGGTTTTTGCAAAGCTTTAACTGCTTTTACCTCTCCCAAAAATCATAAGAGTACTACCGCAAATGATCTTCTGTATAACATGTATTTGTAGTAAAGAAAGTGGGGTGCACGACGATGGATGCCAATCCTTATTCTTGGATCTTCTGGAAGTATTCCATAACACAAGTAGTCAATGATTGGTTGTCTTCAATCTTCATTCATGGATTCAGACACAGCGATGAGGTGATCAACCATATTTTCTATATTTTCATCCTCATTTAGTGGTGGTACTACTCATTTTTGGCGGATAATAACTCATGTCTGATTATGAAGAGTTAGGGTAAAGGCTAAAGTAGCTAGGGCATCAACTTGCTTATTTTATTTCCTTGGCACATGCTGGAGGGTTACTTCTCCCAGCCATCCGCTAAACTTCTGCACATAATTATGATATAGTTATAGCTTCGACTTTTTGACTTCATAGCTTCCTAAAAGATGCTTGATCACCAATTAGGAGTCACCAAAGACTTGTAATTATAGTTGTTTCATGTCAACAATCATATCAAGTTTGAGTATTAGCGCTTGATATTCAACAAAATTATTAGAGCAATGATTTTTCAAGGTAAAAGAGCATGGGAAGACCTCTCCTTGTGGAGTGACAAATACCACACCAGCATTAGCTCCACCTCGATGTGTGGCCCATCAAAGTACTTATTCTACGGGCTCTGACTTCAATAACCATTGTATCTTCATCAAAAAGTTCATCGGTCAGTTTCCAATTATCAGGTATCGGGTGGTCTGCAAAGAAGTCTTCCAATGCTTGTTCCTTTACAGCCTTTTGGGTAACTTACACAATCTTAAACTATTTAAATTGAAGGTACCATCTTATAGGTCGATCGCTGAGGACTGGTTTCCACATTATAAACTTGAAGGGATTTGTCCTAGCCACAAGATGAACAATATGAGATTAAAAGTAGCGTTTTATCTTTTGTATTGAGAAGGCTAACGCCAAACATAACTTTTTGATTGGAGAATAATTCAGCTCATTTGGCATTATCATTCTATTCAAATAGTAAAGAGAGTTTTCTTTGCCATTACTATTTTCTTATGCCAGTAGTACTCCAACTAACCTTTCTTATACCACGATATAGAGTATCAATGGGTTTTTAGGTATAGGTGCCACAAGAACTGGAGGCTTCATCAAGTATGATTTGATACTCTCAAAGGCCTTACTGTAGGTTTGGTCCCATTCGAAAAAAGCATCCTTCTTTATGAGATGGCTAAATAGTTGACATTTTCCATCCAGGTTTGAGATGAACCTCCTTAAATATGCTAGCCTTCCTTGAAGACATTTTAACTCATGAATGTCTGGGTGCTCGAGTATCTTCAAAATCGCATCGATCTTGGCCTGATAAATTTCAATTCCTCTGTGTCGTACAATGAATCCAAGAAACTTTCCAAAGATACATTTCAATGGATTCATCCTAAGTTGATATCTTTAAAACAACTCAAATACCATTCATAGGTTTTTTAAGTGGCCGTCTCTCTTTCTTGGTTCACCAGTAGGTTATCCACAGAGAATTCTACATTTTTATAGTGTAGGTCATCAAAGATATTTTTCATAGCCCTTTGATATGTGGCTCCAAAATTTTTCAAACCAAAAGGCATTACTTTGTACCAGTGAGCTCTTCATTCTTTGGCGCCATACAGATTTGGTTGTAACAGGATGAACCATCTATGAAGGACATTGCCTCATAAATAGTGGTGTCATCAATCATCAACTCTGGTATGGTAATTGGAAAATCATTCTTAGGGAAGACATTTTTTATATCCGGAAAGTTGACACAAACTCAAATTTGGCCATTCTTCTTCCGTACTAGAACAATAATTGAAATCTATGTGGGGTATTTGACTTCATGAATAAATCCAGCTTCAATGAGTTTGTTAACTTTATTTTCAATCATTAGAACTAACTCTGGCCTATAGCGCCTTTGGACTTGCTTAATAGGATGAGCCTCATTCTTGATCGCCAACTGACGGACTGCTATTTTTAGATCTAAGCCAGACATTTCCTTATAACTCCATGCAAAGACATACATATATTCTTTGAGTATGTCCATATAAAAAATTTCCTCCTCCATTTCTAGAAATGCACTATGGTAAGTTGGTCTTGAGTCTTCATCAGTTTTAAGATTAACTTCCTTCAAGGGATCTATTATGGACTTTACTTTTTCTTCAAGTTGTGAAAGAGAATCTCCAACATCTTCCTTCTCTTGATGATCATTGTCATTGATAGATATGTGGTAACACCAGAAAGCATCTTCCATATCCTTCTCAACCTTCATTTGAGATGAGACATCGTTCTCATTCTAGGTTGTAACATGATATAAGAAGCCAACACTTTTTGTATATTCCTCAGACTTCTTGGTATAAACCATAATATGTGCCTTTTCTTTTAACACCACCTTGAATAAAACCACCACTGTTGTATGTCGCCTCATTCTAGAAGGAATCAAACTTTGGAAATCCTTCTGGATCTTAGGTAAAAAGTATCTTATTGTGTTTAGACAAATTCTCCGATGCTTGCTGCTTTTCTTGGTATTTAGTGGATCTAACCTCTCAAAAATAAAAGTTCTTGTAGTTGGTTCTTATAATCGATCAAAGGCAGAAGGCCTTTTATTGGACGTTGTAGACTTCTCCTCTATAGTGAAGTAGTTACTAACCGCCCTTCTTATGGAGATGTGAATTGGAGGTGGTTGTGTATACCCTAGGTCTTCACGTGCCTGCCTGGTTGTACTTTTCAAAAAAAATTTTCCCAACCTTGATGGATCATTAGGATTATATCTATTCTTTACAAATAACTTGTATGCATTTGGATCGAAGCCCTCTTTTGTACGCTTTATAGAGAGTGTTATCTCTTGTGACAAATTTTGAGCCACAAATTCTACTAGTATCCTTGAGTATAAGTTTATTGTGCCAATCCATTTGATAGATAGCGTTATCCCTCCTAAGAACCTTCTGAAAAGCCTTCTAAAAATAAGAGGTGAACTGAGTAACCTTATCTAAAATAATGGACAGCGGGACTCCATGCAATCTAACCAACTCTCTAATATAGAGTTTGGCATAGTCCTTGGCTGAAAAAAAGTATGGACTAGGAAGAAATGGACTGATTTGTTCATCCTATCCACAATGACCCAAATCAAATCATGCTGACGACGAGTATGAGGCAAACCCATCACAAAGTCCATGTTCACCTCTTCCCACTTCCAAGTGGGAATACTGAACTCCTGTATAGTGCCACCAGGCTTCTGATGCTCAATCTTAACCTGCTGACAAACAGGGCACTTAGCTACAAACTCTACAATATTCCTCTTCATATCGCTCTACTAATAGATCTTCTGCAAATCACGATACATATTAGTGGCTCCTGGATGAATATAGTAACACGCACTATACGCTTCTACAAGAATTCGGTGTCTCAGCCCATCTACACATGGCACACACATTCTACTCTGGTAATGCAACACACCATCTCCCCCTTGGGAGAAAACCTCTACTTTCTGATCTTTGACTGATTCCTTCACTTTACTAGACTGGGTCCCCTATCTTGCTTTTCCTTTACTTTAGTAACCAAATAAGATTCTGAACTACTCTGCACCCAAACACTACCCTCAGCTGAGTCAACCAAATGAATACCTAATCTAGACAACTGATGAACATCCTAAACCAAATGCTTTTTATCATTCTCAACATAAGCCATACTACCCATAGAAAATCTACTAAGAGCATCTACCACTACATTGGCCTTGCCCAGATGATACAAAATACTCATATCATAATCCTTCAATAATTCTAGCCAACTTTTCTGATGAAGATTTAACTCTCTCTATGAAAATACATAATGCAAACTCTTGTAGTCTGTGAACACATCAACATGCACCTCATACAGATAATGCCTCTAAATTTTCAAGGCAAACACAATAGCTGCTAACTCAAGATCATGAGTAGGATAATTTTTTTCATGAGGTTTAAGCTGTCTAGAGGCATAAGTTATGACCTTACCTCTCTTCATCAAAACAGAACCCAAACTAACTCTATAAGCATCATAATAAACAACAAACCCATCTGAACCATTGGACAATGTCAAAACTGGGGTTGAGTTGAGTCGAGTCTGTAACTCCTAAAAACTTTTCTCATAAGAACTAACCACTGAAACTTGACATTCTTCTGAGTCAATATAGACATGGGGATGCAATAGATGAAAACCCTTTAACAACCATTTGTAATAGCCAGCCAACCCCAAGAAACTCCTGATATTTGATGGAGAAATAGGTCTGGGCCAGTTTCTCACTGACCACTGAAACTTGACGTTCTTCTGAGTCAATATGGACGTGGGGATGCAATAGATGAAAACCCTTTAACAACCATTTGTAATAGCCAGCCAACCCCAAGAAACTCCTGATATTTGATGGAGAAATGGGTCTAGGCCAGTTTTTCACTGCTTTGGTCTTTTAAGGGTCAACTTTAATGCCATCACCGAAAATAATATAGCCAAGGAATGCTATTGATCTTAGACAAAACTCGCACTTATTGAATTTATCAAATAGCTGATGGGCTCTAAGAGTCTGCAATACAATTCTGAGATGGTTTGCATGATCGTTTTCACTATAGAAATAGACAAGGATATCATCTATGAAGACTATGACGAACATATCCAAGTACTGTTTGAACACTCAGTTCATCAAGTCCATCAAAGCTGCTGGGGCATTGGTAAGAATAAATGACATGACTAGAAATTCGAAGTGACCATATCGAGTCCTAAAAGCAATTTTTAAAATGTCACATTTTTTGACTTAGAGCTGATGATAGCCGGATCTGAGGTCTATCTTCGAGAAATAACTGGCACCTTAAAGTTGATCGAATAAGTTATTGATTCTGGGAAGTAGATACTTATTTTTGATAGTGACTTTATTTAATTGACGATAATCGATACATATTCTAAGAGAACCATCTTTCTTACGCACAAAAAGGATTGGAGCGCCCCATATGGAAATACTAGGCCTAATGAACCCCTTATCTAGAAGGTCTCTTAATTGCTTTTTCAACTCTTTGAGTTCTGCTGGAGCCATTCTGTATGACGGAATAGAGATAGGCTGGGTGTTTGGGAGAAGGTCTATTCCGAAGTCAATTTTCCTTTGGGAAGGAAGTCCAGAAAGATCTTCAAAAAAACATCTAGGAATTACCTCACTACTTAAACTGACTCAAGAATAGGAGTCTCAAAATTAGAGTCTTTAATTCGAACAAGATGGTAGACACACCCCTTAGCTATTATTTTTATCACTCTAAGGTATGAAACAAGCTGACCCCTAAATACTGAAATGCTACACTTTTATTCAAGGATTGGTTCATTCGGAAACTGAGAATGAATAACTCTGTTTCCACAATCAATTGAGGCATAGCATGAGTGGAGCCAATCCATGTCGAGAATGACATCAAAATCAGTCATCTCTAACTCTACAGGATCAACTGAAGTGGCTCTCTAGGAATTATGACCAAATAGTTCCTGTATACCTGTCTGGCTATAATAGAAATACCTATTGGAGTGGACACTGATAAGGGTTCTTCTAAAGTCTTAGGACTGACATCAAAATTAACAGCTATGTAGGGAGTTACAAGAGAAAGAGAAGCTCTGGGACATGTAAGTAAAAGACCTATAACGTACCAGTAACCATATCAGGAGAACTTTCCTGATCTTATCGGGACTGAAGTGCATAAAGTCTGTTTGGGTGCTGCTCACTGGTGGCACTGAAAGTGGCACCCTGCTGAGTTGGGAGACCGGATAGAACTGGGGGACGACAGAACTGACCCTGCTGACCACTCTGTGGGCAGTCCTTGAACTTGTGGCCTGGATTGCCACACCCAAATCATACATCACTGCTAGCTCTACACACACCCTGATGGTTTTCATCATATTTCTGACAAAGAGAATTTGTGTGACTATTGTTTATACTTTCCTGGGGTTTAGGGCCTGGCGCCCTATCCCAATTATCATTTATGGGCTTCGGTACTGGCGCACTAGCTAAAGATAGAGCTGGGGATAAATATTTATGACAGAATTGAGGATGGTTACCACCCTCCGACCTCGGCTGAGCAAAACTGAAGCTACTTATTTTAGCTTTCTTCTTCTCCCTCTCTCTTTTCTTACACTTCTTCTCCTCGATTTATTGAGCCTGGACCATCAAACTAGACAAGTACATCTTTTTAATCAACATCGTGGTGATAAACACCTTGACCACGCTATCAGCTACACCAGAGACCAACTTGCTCATCCTAGACCTGTCATCAGATACAACATTAGTAGCATACCTGGCTAGCTGGGTAAACTTAAGAGAATACTCCTTCATACTCATGTTTCCCTGACTCAGATTAATAAACTCTTGTACCTTAGATTCTCTTAACTCTAAGGGAAAAAACCTATCTAGAAAAGCAGTAACAAACTCTTCCCATTCAACTGGTCTGCATCTGCCCCTCTGTTTCCCTTCTACTGTTTATACAAAGTGTGAGCAATATCTTGAAACTGGTAAGCACCCAACTCTGCACTCTTACTAGAAGTCACACTTATAATATCAGTTACCTTTTGAACCATGTCAAGAAATTCCTGTGGATCCTCATCAGATTTAGATCCCAAAAACAGAGGAGGGTTCATTCGGGTGAAGTCCTAAATCCTAGCTGTGGCAGTATTAGCCACTGAAACGATTGGGACGGTAGCCGACTGATTATTATGGGCTGCTACTGAGTAATATAAGGTAGTGAATTCTATTTTGAATTTTGCATGAGAGACAGGTTCATTCAGGGGATCTTCTTGAACAAGTGGAGGTGCGGACTGATTCCCATTTCTCCTTTCGTTAGTCTTTCTGAGAGGCATGTTCTGTAAACAGAAAGAAAATTGGATTAAAAATAGATTTTAAATTGAGATCATGCTCAATTGCACGATATGAACACTGAAATAAGGGAAATTTTTCCTAAAATGCCTTATAGCTTCTTGCCCATAAGTGTGGCACGCTTCACACCCATACACAAGACTCTACTCAATGCGGCTTTCATACTTCCTAGGACACTTTAAAACCTTAGGCTCTAATACCAAGTTTGTAATGCCCCAAGAGTATACCCTGGATTCCACATGGTGTTTACTGCCTCGAAGGACCACAAGCTAACATATGTTGGTACCTACTGTGAGCACTAAATAAAATAACAAAGAATATGTGCGGAATTCAACTAAAAATGCCATAAGGTTTTATATACAATATTGAACCAAAATACTAAAATCATCTGTCTGAAAATAATACTGTAAGACTGTCAATAACAACTGATAACTGAATAACTGACTGAAAGTGTCCGAAAGCATCTAACTGACTGACTGTGGAGTTGATAGGACAAGTCCCAAACTAACTCTGAATGACTACTAAAATGAACTGAAATAAACATAAATGATCTTCGGAACATGAGAACTCACCACTGCTACTGCTGTGGATGTGCTGGGGAGGTCTAGGTGCGGTTGGGAAACTGAGCGTCCGAACCTATGACATGAGACATCATAGTGCAAAAAATAAGTAGGCAGTCAGTACTTTTACTGTACTGGTATGCTAAATGAGGTTAGGCTGATGTGCATGGTTCATATACATGAATGATAGTGACTGAACGCATAGCATAAGATAACTGATGTATAGTATGGGAGAAATGCTGTAATGTATGACCAAGCATATAACATGATACTGGAAGAGTCTGTAAACTAAAATACTAAAATACTGATGTTGAACAACTAATAACTGTATGCCATGGTCAAGCAAGTCTAAAAACTGAACTCTGAACTGAACATTGGACTGAGACTGTGGGAGCTATCATCTAACCGACATGCCCCAATAAGGTAAATTGGGGTCCAACCTGTAACCCCAATTGGAAGGGTGTCAGTACCATGCCACGGGTACTAACACTGGCTGTGTGGATCTACTAAAGTGTTGTACCGAAGGACTAAGGGTCACCCTCAACTGGCAAGGCCCTAATGAGATTGTGTCAACCCTCAACTGACAGGTTAACATCTCAACCTACACTGGCTACGTAGTTATGGAATTCAAGGATTTCTACTAAAGGTGACACCCTCAACTGGCAGGTGAACCTCCATCCCTGGGTTCGCTTGGTGGTAAATTCTACTCCTAAATGAATTGACTCTAATTACTGGACTGAACTGAGCTGACTGACATGATACACTGATTGAACTGATAATACTCTAATATATTTGAAACCCTTCAAAAAGTATTTAAACTAAGTAAACAACTACGTTTTTGGGTATTCATAACCCCTAGGACTCGATAACATTAACCATGAAAATATGCTAAAGCTTCAAAAGCATAATAAGTAGTTAATATTCAAAAGTTATTCATTAAGACATTTCATCAAACACTTGGAATTCATGGGCTTAAGCATGGGAATAGTTTAATTCATGGGATGATAACATATCTTCAATATTAAAAATCATGGGTTAAGGGTTTCACATACAAATATCATCCTTCAAACATGTGAAAAGCTAATTCCAACTAAAACACATGTCAGCATGATATAAAATCTAAATTTGATGAAAGTTCATGGACATAATTCATAGAATATGTAAGAATCATACTTTTAAACTTGAAAACTGGATTCTTGAACCCCATGGATGTAAAAGGTTCATGATTCAACATCTAACATACCTTAATTGAAGACTTCACTAAGGTTCTTGCTAGATTTCTTGAGAATTGAACTTGAATGTTGAAGGGGCTAGGTTTTGTTCTTGAGTTGAATTGCCTTTAGTTTTGAGTGAAATATGAATTATGAGGCCAAGATGTTGTTTTGGGACGTAAATCTCGTGTAAAAGTGAGGGGGAAAGATGAAACTATCCTTCTGCATTTAAAATTCAGAACTGAAATGTCGATTAAGGCTTCACTGTAACATGGTGATTCCCTCATCACTATACTCACCGCGACGCGATGAGTCACTGGAAATTGACCATTGCTGATTTGGCCTTCACCATGATGGGGTGGCTCCTTCACTGCTATACTCATCACGACGCGATCTATTTGCGGTGAGCTGTTGCCTAAAAAATTCAAACGTAGTCCAAACCTTATTCGAAAAATCCAAAACTTACCCAAGATATGCTACTTACACCCCTGAACATGAATCAACTCAATAACCATCGTCTAGGGGCCCGAAAGGTCAACTTAAAAATCCTCGAAGTTAAAGGGAGTCAAAAGTGACTAAGTCCCTCTACACTTAGTCTTATTTTTTAGGTTCTAAGCGTCTTAAGCAAGTACTAGGGGCTGAGCTGGACTTAAAAACGTACGGGGTATTACAATTGCATTCAAACCTCTCTATAGTGGCAACGTTTGTTCGAAGATTTCATGGTTGTTATAGAGAGGTGTTGTGTGTGTATATATATACTGATATTCAATGTTCATATCTAATTTAGTTGTTATAAATAAAATTATGTAAAATCAGAAAGAACTTAAATATAAAAAAGAAAAATATTAGTAGTCTTTTCATCGCAAAATTATGACATAACTATTGTATACCATTTAAATATAATTTTTTCCTTTAAATTAGATATTCGTACTTGAAATTTACACTGTGCATGACATTAATAATGATTGCCATAAATACTTTGGTATTTTGTTTTATACATAATATATTTTCTTACAAAATATTATTACGTAATATTTGAATATGCTGTTATATAGAGGTAATTTTACAAAGAGTGTATCACTATAATAAATAACACCGTTGTTATAGGTAAAATATCGTTATAGAGAAGTAAAATATAACATGAAAAATTGTTTCCAAAGAAAATCAAGCTGCTATACTGAAATATCTTTATAACGAGGTAATGTTATAGAGAGTTTTTGACTGTACCTTAAAAAATGGCATAAAAACTACTGAATATCTTTGAAATGAGTAAAACTTGTGAAAACCAAAAAGAGAATCACCATTCTCCTAATATAAACCTTAATTTTTAGGTTACATAAAAATTTAATTTTCTTGACTACTTCATTTTGTGGCAATACACTTGTCTCGTCTAATTTTTTGATAAAAATATTTCAACTGAAAGAGAAACACACGAAATTGTTAAAAGGAAATAATCCATTGTCAATTGTTGATTATATATAATTCATATACAATCTTTAAATGTGTCAACTAAATCGAATAAAGAAAGCCATAAAGGATGATGATAATGACTAAAATAATATGGCTTCAAGTAAAACCAAAATAAGAAGTAAAGTTGAAGTAGAAGAATTAGTGACATTTTTGTGTTAAAGGTTGATGAAAATATTATTTGAATAGAACTGTAGAATTTTTTTTTAAAAATATAAGGCGATTGATTTAGTAGTCCAAAACATTTTCCTTAAAGAAAGAAATTATCTGAATATGGTAGATTATATTTTTATTTTTATCAATATTAAAATAATACGAATTCCAAATAAGCTAAACTCATATAGATTTTTATTTTGTTGGTATTTTTTTTTTCAGACATGTATGTTTTGCTTTTGGGGTTCAACTCTGTATGTTTTTCTTTTATTTAAACAAAATGGCCTTCGTGGCTTTTTTTTTTTTTAAAAAAAAAAACTCATACATATGATTCCTATATAAATTAAGAAAAGCCCCAATTGCATTACAATATTAATTTTATCAACTTAAGAATCCTATATTTTTAGGATTAATTTGTATTTACCATATATTTTTTTCTTACAATATTTTAAAACTCCTTAATGTTTAAAATAAATTTTCTTCTTACCATATATTTTAGGAATCTTTAATTTTTAAAATTTCTAAGGATAAAAAATAATATTTCATATATTAAAAACACAAATTCATTCTACATGTATTGTATGTATTAATGCGTATTGGTAAATTATTAAATAATAAGAATTTAAACATTTATTGATTTTGTGAAAGAAGTATTGGCCTATAATGCCTAAACATCTTGACACGTGGCATAATTTTTTAAAAAGAATAATATTAATCAATATTATAAAAATAATTTAATACTATATAATAGAGGAAGCTATCGATTTTTGGAATTAATGCAAAATTAAAAATAGTTAAAATTAACTATATTTTAAAGGTATAATTATGATTAGCCATGTTTACATATATTTATTATTTATATTTAAAAAGGTATTACTTACCAAAAATATATATTTACCTTCCGTAAATAATGAATATAAAGATTTAATACATTTAAGTCTTAAACATTACTGTCATAATTAAATAGTTATTTTTAAATGCTAGGAACATATTCTACACGTCCGTCAAAATTATATACAAAAATAAAATAAAATTATCAGAAGTTCAAATTAACTATAAAATAATTGAATCCGCTGGAAGATGCTAATTTTGGCTTATATATCAAAAAAAGAAAAGACAACGGAAAAGAGGTATTTACCAATTTTGAACTACTAATTTGAATAGAAAAACATGCTTGCAAGTTCTAAAGAATCATCTATTAATGAAAAATAATTATTTAAATTGATAAAAGAAATTAAATTTACTTTTGAAAAGCCTATTTGATCATATTTTGTATGTGCGATAACTATTAAAGCCTATCCAAAATAAAACATCCATTAAACCCTATTAAAAAACATAATGGTGGTATGCTAGATCTCATTATTTATTCACAATTAAAATAATTACATATAATGAAAATTTTAAATAGAGAACTCATAAAACAAAGAAGGCTAAATAATCCTAATGAATGCAAGAAGTAAACTTTAATTAATTATCAATCAAAATCAAAACAAAAATAAGAAGAAAACGTAGAAGTAAAAGAATCACGCGTATGTTTCTAGTAAAATTTGATCAAATAACTACTTAAATAGAATTTCAGATATTTTTTATTTAATAAGATAAAATTCTAATTAATTTAGATTTGATAAATATTATGATTTCTTACCTGAATCAAATATATTTTTTTCTTTTCCATGCATAGGTATTTTTGTTTTTTAAATGTATTTTGGTTCCTAAGTTTTTTTCTTAAACAGTTGGTAGACTCTTGCTTTTCCATGATTTTTTTTTAAATATAAATTTAGGTTCTGATTTTTTTTTCCTTTCCATGGATAGCCTTAGGACATCCAACCAAAAACTTCACACATCAAATTTAATTCCTTTTAATTATGGAATTCTTCCTTATTTTTTTTCCTGTAGCCTAAATATTTGAATAATAATTTAATAAAAATTATTTCAAAAAAAAAAGAAGTGAAAAGATGATTTTCTTTAAAACGGAGTGTATTAGTGAAAGGCAAAAAGTTCAAATAACTTTTCTAAGGGTTTCACACTTTTAACATATACTAGTTTAGGTGTACGCGCCTCACGCATGTATCTCACATTATTGAGTTCAAACGTTACACTAAATAGGATATTTTTTAAAATAATAAAGATGAATACAATAATTAAATTCAACATCTTTTGGAGAATTTATTTAATTAAACGTAGCCTTTATCAAAAAAAATTTCAAAGCCGATCGACATTCATCTACCACCAGTAAACTGCAACAAAACAATACGATGATAGAGAGACATCAAAACAATATAATTAAATCTAATTTTTACACAAAAATTTCCTCAAAGCCGTCTGACACTCATCTACTACCAGTAAACGATAACAAAATAATACAAAAATAGAGATATCAAAATAATACAACTAAACTTTATATTTATACAAAAAAAAATTTCAAAACAGAGATATAAAAATAATACAATTAAACCTAACCTTTACCCAAAAAAATTCCTCAAAGACGATGGACATTCATCTACTACTTGTAAATTCATCTACAACCTGTAAACTACAATAAAATAATACACTAGTGAGTGATCACAAAGCTTCAGTGTTGATGAAAATAATTCTTGTCTGAACAAAAATTTTGGCACTAAGAATGACTTGAATGAAAACAAAGAAGATATATATATATACACATACGTTGAATTCTATTATGTTGCACAAAAATAGTGAAGAAGTTGAGGGTTTGAAAGTTAAGCATCAACCAATCTAGACGTGCAACCGAATCAAATTAGATGAGCATCAATCATATTTTTTCAATAAGTAAACTAGTTTCTTCTCTAGTTTAACGTGCATCTACATATTTATAGAAATATTTTCTTAATAGAGTCCTATTTTAGGAGTATTTTTTTATCTTATTTTAAGAGTATTTTTCTAATTGATCAGCACAAAGAAAAATATTAATTGATTCTCCTTCCATATACTTTAGGAGTCACATATATTATAGAAGTCTAGTTAATATAATAAAAATAATTAAATAATAAATTGAAGAAAATAGTGAAAACACTGTTTTGTCTAAAGGGGAGCTTTTTAATAAAGGACAAAAAGTTCAAATCACTTTTCTAAAGGTCTTTACACTTTTCATATATTATATACTAGTTTAACCGCACGTGCCTCATACGTGTAACCTTTGATTATTCAAAATTAGATGATTTTGTCTATTGCGAAGATGTTTAATGAAGTGCAAAAAGTTCGAATCACTTCTCAAGATCTTCCGCACTTTAATATAAATATATTAAATTAGATGTTAAATATATTTTGTCGTATGCACGTATATATTTTACTACTAGAAGTTTCAAATGATTCACTTTTGCGTTTGTGATGCAGTACCTCTTTTCCTCGTTGCTTGAAAATTAAGAGAGAATCGATGATTTGAACCATATTTGTAGTATGATTAATATTTTTAATTTTATTTATTTTAAAAATAGTTTCTTATATTTAAAATTAAATCTTTAGAAAATCATTGATTACTTACTTAAAACTTTTAAAAATTTGGTACTTCTTATATTTTTCTTATTCTAACACTTTCATATTTATTTCTAGATTTTTCAAATAATGTTAAGTTCAACTTTAGTTGATTTAGAATTCTTAAACTAATGAAAAAAGTATTAGTTACCATTAATTTTGATGACTTCTAATAAGGAAAGATTTTACTATCAAATATTTAATCAATTTCAACTAGTAGATATTAGGAAAATAGTAAAAAAACCGATTTTGCCTAAAGTGAAGACTTTTAATAAAGGACAAAAAGTTCAAATAATATTTCTAAAACCCTTCACACTTTTAATATAGACATATAGTATAGACTAGTTTAGTGTAAGTGCCTTGCGCGTCTATTTAATAATAAAGAAGAAAGTTGAATGTATTTGTTTGTCCAATGTTTAAATATTTAGTAATAACATCGTTCAGATAAGAACATAATTTATATGAGATAATTAATATTTTAATTGATTTGAATCAATACAGAGAATTTCATGAAGTTTTAAATATTAAAAAATTAATTAAATAATAATATTATCCAATGTGAAATCTATTTTTAAAAATGATAAAAAGAAGATGAGTATTTCATTGCATAAAAGACATCAAATACATCCTGAAATTCTCTTGAAAAATTGACTTTACACTCAAGCTAATTTGGCAACCTATTACTTCCTACACACATTAAAAGTGAATTACTTATTCCTTTTATAATCAAGTTATAGTTAAAAAATAAATGAATCATAAAAGAGAAGAAGGAAATATAGAGAAGTATCACAACTTCAAGAGTACTTGATGGATAAATATGGCTAAAAAGAAGTTCTTTTACAAAATTAGTTGATGGTGTTTACATATTTTTCATAAACTCTAATAAATTCTCTTTTAGCCTCAAACAACATAATCTTTTATTTTGTAAAGAAATTGAATTATAAAGAGGATAAAACCGAAAAGACTATACTCTCAGAAATTTTGAAAGAAACTATTATCTAAGAATGTAAACATGAATAAAAAAATAATAATACAATGTTGTTGTTTAAATATTATATTTCGAACGTCAACCCTCTTCTAACCCAAAACATTAACAATCAAAAATTTTACTTTATATTTTTTTTTTTTGAAAAAAGAAAAACATAATTTGATGGTCAATAAGACAAAAAAGACTTAAATGAAAAATAATTCGTCAAACCAAATTATATAATTTTTATGATAAAAAATGTACTTAATTAATAAATTAAGTATTTTAAAGATATATAAGAGAATTACATAATAACCAATATATAATAATAAATAATATCAATCTATAAATTAAGAAAAATAAAATCAATTATGGTGAAATTAGGACAATCCCTAAAACATGTATATGAGCTTATGATCGAAAAGCAAAATATTGAGCTACTTCTTTAGATGTACACATGCTTGCAAAATATTATTTAATAGAGAAAGATAATTATTAAATTGATAAAATATATGACATTAATCTAAAAAGATTATTTGCTCATACTTTGTGTGCGCGATACAATATGAGTTTGTACCCAAAAAAAATCAGTTAAAGCCTATTTTTAAATAATGAAGATATGCTTACTCTTATGATTTACTCACAATTAAGCTCCTACATATAGTTAAATTTTTAAGAAAGAAATCATATAATAATTGATATATATTTTAAAAAATAATAAAATATTTTTTTTAAAAAAATGTGTGGAACCTATTTGTCCACTTAGCAAACTCATACCAACTGTTTCACTTGATGACCAAGAAAATTGAGCAAAAGAACATGTGTTCTTTTAGTCCAAGTAAATTTTGATTTTCACCATCCTAACATGCGTATAAATAGCCAATGCATCCCCTGCAATTGTACACACCAATACATTGATATATTCTTCTTCCTTTCACTGCTAACCCTTTATTTTTTTATTATTCTACTTTGCTATTATTTTATAATAATTTTAAGATTTTTTTTCTAAATTAAGATTTGTTGGGTTTATAATTAGTTTTGTTGATTCCTATATCCTCTGGTTAATTAGGGAAGCTATATTTTAATTCTTTAATATCCTCTAATTAATCAAGAAAGTGCTTGTTTAATCCTGGGGATACATTTCATAGTGCGAAAATAGTTTCTTAGGACAGTGCCTAGCACGACTCAAGTATTTTATATATTACTAAAAATATTATAATAATATTATTTAATTATTATTATTATTATTATAATTATTGTTATTGTTATTTAATTATTATCATTATTATTATTATCATCCTCATTATTGTTATTGTAAATTGTTGATTCTACTAAATTGATAATAAGAAATATTATTATAGTAGTCAGTTTATTTATTTTGTCTATTGATATTGAAATCTCTATTATTGTTTTCCCAACAATCTAAGAAACTATGGCAAGTAATACTAGTAACTCTGAAACTAATACCGATGTTACCCCTACTACTCCTGCTTCACTTGTTTTACCATATGCTAAATCATTTTCTGACGTATCAAATATTAAAATTTTTGCTAACGAAAATTTTAAAAGATGGCAAGAACACATTTTTTCACTGCTTGATGTCCACGGTGTGGCACATGCTTTGCTACATCCACAACCTGGTGCAGATGTCGATAATAAAATTCTGAAATCATGGCAATACGCCAATAAGGTATGTCACCATACTATATTACAAACTATTTCTAACGAACTGTTTGATGTATATTGTAGTTGCAAGGAAGCAAAAGTTATTTGGGAAGCCTTTATTAAAAGTTCACTGCTGAAGATGCTACCAAACAAAAATTTGTAGTCAGAAGATATTACCATTGGAAGATGAGTGACGTGAAGGAGATGAAAATTCAAATCAACGAATATCAAAAATTACTTGAAGATTTGAAGGCCGAAGGAATTTCTTTACCAGAAAAATTTGCTGTCGGGATACTGATCGAAAAGTTACCTGGCTCGTGGAATGATAACAAAAATAGTCTAAAGCACAAGCAAATAAATTTTACTATTGAGGAGATAGTGACTCACATTTTAATTGAAGACAATAATCGAAAGGAGTTATTTAAAGCAAAAGAACTAACACTCAAAGCAAACTTAGTGCAAAGCCGAAACAACAATAACAAAAGGTATGATAATAAGTATCAACGTTACAAGCCTGATAATCCAAACTTTAAGAAAAGAAAAGAAAATTATTTTACTTGTGGAAAATCATGTCATTATGCCACTCTATGTAGGCATAGAATAAGAAACAACAAAGAAATGAGAAATCCTCCTAAAACTAATTTAGATGAAGGAGATGAAATAATTGCAGCTGTTATTCTCAAGTAAATATAGTGGCATATATAAACGAATAGGCGATAGACTCTGGGGCTACTCGACACATTTGTGCAAATCGAGAAGCATTTGCCTCCTATACATCAATAGGAGATGACAGTGAAGTGGTTTATCTTGGAGACTTACGAACTGCTAAAGTATTGGGCAAGGGTAAAGTGCTCCTAAAACTTACTTCGGGAAAAACTTTAGCCCTGATGGACGTGCTACATGTTCCTACAATGCGAGCAAACCTGATTTCTATGATTTTCCTGGATAAAGCTGAAATGAAAGGCCTATTGAATCTAATAAGATTATTTTGACAAAAAATAATGTATTTGTGGGAAAAGGCTATTGTAACCATGGATTTTATGTACTTAATATTATCAATGATAGTGCATCATCTTCTGCTTATATGATTGAGTCTATTTCTCCGTGACATGATAGATTAGGTCATGTTAATATTAAATATATAAAGAATATGCAATCACTTGGTTTAATATCTAGTTTAGTTTCAAGTAATTTCGATAAATGTGAAATATGTGTCGAAGCTAAAATTAATAAAAAGTCATGTTTTTCAGTTAATAGAGAAACTGAATTGTTATCTTTAATTCACATTGATTTGGGTGATTTAAAATAAACTATGACTAGAGTTGGTAAAAGATATTATGTGATTTTTATTGATGATATCTCTAGATTTACTAAATTATATTTACTTAGAAATAAAGATGATGCTTTTGATGCTTTTGTGTTTTATAAATCTGAAGTTGAAAATCAACTTAGTAGAAAAATTAAGAGAATAAGATCCGACAGAGGTGGTGAATACTTGTCTTTAAATGCCTTTTGTGAAAAAGAAGAAATTGTTCATGAAGTAACTCTATCTTATTCACCTCAGTCTAATGGAGTAGCTGAAAGAAAAAATAGAACATTAAAAGAAATAATGAACTCTATGTTAATTAGCTCTAATGCACCTGATAATTTGTGGGGTGAAATTATTTTATCTGTATGTCACTTGCAAAATAGAATTCCTCATAAAAGCACAGGTAGATCTCCTTATAAATTGTGGAAAGGTTATAAACCTAATTTGAAATATTTAAAAGTATGGGGGTGCCTTGCTAAAGTCCTTTTACTTGAACCTAAAAAGAGAAAACTAGATTCTAAAACTGCGGACTGCATGCTTATTGGATATGCTGAACATAGTGCTGCATATAGATTTCTTGTATTGAAAAGTGATGTACTTGATAGTAATACTATAATTGAGACAAATAATGCTGAATTTTTTGAACATATTTTTTCACTGTGATAAAATCTCTCATGCACCTGTTAAAAGAGAAAATGAATCTACCTCTAATATTGAGGAACTGAGAAAGAGTAAAAGGCCTAGAAAAGAATATTTTTCTTATGGAAATAATTTTCAAACTTTTCTTGTTGATAATGAACCATTAAATTATTTTGAAGCTGTATCTTCAAAATTGAAATTGATTCAATTATGAAAAATAATACATGGATTTTAACTGATTTACCTCCTAGTGCAAAACCTAAAATATAAAGATCGTTTAGTAGCTAAAAGATTTGCTCAAAAATAAAATATTAATTATTTTAATACATTTGCACCAGTAACAAAATTTTTTTCTATTCGAATTTTAATTGCTTTAGCATCGAGTCATAAGTTTTTTATCCATCAAATGGATGTAAAAACAGCTTTTTTAAATGACAATTTAGAAGAAGAAATTTATATGATTCAACCTGAAGGATGTCTAGTTTCTGGACAAGAAAATAAAGTTTGTAAATTAATTAAATCACTTTATGGCCTTAAACAAGCTCCTAAACAATGGCATGAGAAATTTGATCAAGTCTTTGTAAAATATGACTTTTCTTCCATTGAAGTGGATAAATGTGTTTATACTAAAGTTGTAGATAATGATTATGTGATAATTTGGTTATATGTTGATGACGTGCTTATATTTGGTACAAGTTTAAATATTGTGCAAAATATCAAATTATTTTTGTCTACTAATTTTGATATGAAAGCTTTGGGCGAAGTAAATATGATATTGGGAATTAAAGTTATAAGGAGTGATGATGGAATAATGTTAACACAAGAACACTACATTGAAAGGATTTTAAAAAGTTTGAATTTTGGAGGTAACTCCTGTAATCACTAATTATTATACTAATTATAAATTAAAAAAGAATAATGGTAACCTAGTTGCTCAGTCTAAATATGCAAAGATTATTAGGAGTCTAATACATTTAATAAATTTTACCTGACGTGATATAGCATATGCTATATGTAGACTAAGTAGATATACTCATAACCCCAGTAAAAAGCGTTGTTATGCATTAACGAGACTAATGAAATATTTGAGAGGAACTATGAATCATGAAATTCTATATAGTAGATTTTATTCTATTTTAGAAGGATATTGCGATACAAACTGGATCTCTGATTTAGTTGAGACTAAATCCACTAGTGGTTATGTGTTTACCTTAGGTGGTGGTGCAGTATAGTGGAAATCATCTAAGCAAACGATCATTGTCAGATCGATAATGGAGTCAGAATTTGTAGCTCTGGATCAAGCTAGAACAGAGGCTGAGTGGCTAAGAAATTTCTTAGCAAATATCCCTTTTAAAAAGGATGATCAGATGCCTCCTGTATTTATACACTGTGATTGTCACGCCGCAATTGCTATTGTGAAGAATAAATTTTAGAATTGTAAGAATAGACATATGAAATCGAGACATGATGTTGTTAAGAAATTGCTGAGAGATGGAATAATTTTCATTGATTATGTGAAGTCAGAATTAAATTTGGCCGATTCACTGACTAAACCTGTGGGAAGAAAATTAATTCTTCAAACCTCAAAAAAGATGGGATTAAGGCCAATATGATTGTCAATAGAGATGGTAACCCAACCTATGTGATTGAAGATCCCATGAAGTAGGTTCATATGGTTAATAACAAGTCAACATTGACTCTGCGCACACCAAGCCTATTGCATTTTGATCATATAAATCCAGCAAATTTTAATGTCTAATTCAAATTATTTTTTAAAATATATGGGGGATTGATAGATATTTTAGAAAATAATTAAATATTTAAAAGAAATATGTGGAACCTACTTGTCCACTTGGCAAACTTATGGCCAAGTGCTTTACTTAATGACAAAGGAAATTGAACAAAAGAACATTTATTCTTTTAGTCCAAGTAAATTTTGATTTCCACCGTCCTAACATGCCTATAAATAGCCAATGCATTCCCTGCAATTGTACACACCAATATATTGATATAGTCTTCTTCCTTTCACTTCTAACCCTTTTTTTATTAATTTACTTTGCCTTTATTTTAATAATTTTAATATTTCTTTTCTAAATTAAGATTTGTTGGATTTATGATTAATTTTGTTGATTCCTGTATCCTATGGTTAGTTAGGGAAGATATATTTTAATTCTTGAATATCCTCTAATTAATCAGGGAAGTGTTTGTTTAATTCTGAGGAAACATTTCACATTGCGGAAATAATTTCTTAGGACAGTGCCTAGCATGTCTTAAGTATTTTATAGATTACTTAAAATATTATAATAATATTATTTATTTAATTATTATTATTATTATTATTATTATTATTATAATTATTATTATTGTTATATTATTATTATCATCATCATTATTGTTATTGTAAATTGTTGATTCTACTAAAATGATAATAAGAAATATTATTATAGTAGTCAGTTTATTTATTTTCTCTATTGATATTGAAATCTCTATTATTGTTTTCCCAACAATCTAAGAAACTATGACAAGTAATACTAGTAACTCTGAAACTAATACCGATGCTAACCCTACAACTCCTGCTTCACTTGTTTTACAATATACTAAACCATTTCCTGAAGTATCAAATATTAAAATTTTTGCTAACTAAAATTTTAAAAGATGGCAAGAATGTATTTTTTCACTACTTGATGTCAACGGTGTGGCACATGCTTTGCTACATTCACAACCTGGTGCAGACATCGATAATAAAATTTTGGAATTATGGCAATATGCCAATAAGGTATGTCACCATACTATATTACAAACTATTTCTAACGAACTGTTTGATGTATATAGTAGTTGCAAGGAAGTAAAAGTTATTTGGGAAGCCTTAATTAAAAAGTTCACTGCTGAAGATTCTATCAAACAAAAATTTATAGTCAGAAGATATTACCATTGTCAGATGAGTGATGTGAAAGAGAAGAAAATTCAAATCAACCAATATAAAAAATTGCTTGAAAATTTGAAGGCCGAGGAAATTTCTTTATCAGAAAAATTTGCTATCGGGATATTGATCAAAAAATTACCTAACTCATGGAATGACTACAAAAATAGTCTAAAGCACAAGCAAACAACTTTTACTATTGAGGAGATAGTGACTCACATTTTAATTGAAGACAGTGACTCACATTTTAATTGAAGACACCAATCGAAAGGAGTTATTTAAAGCACAAGATCTAACACTCAAAGAAAACTTAGTACAAAATTGAAACAACAATAACAAAAGGTATGATAATAAGTCTCAACGTTACAAGCCTAATAATCCCAAGTTTAAGAAAAGAAAAGGCACTTGTTTTACTTGTGGAAAACCAGGTCATTATGCCGTTCAATGTAGGCACAGAATAAGAAACAACAAAGAAATGAGAAATCCTTCTAAAGCTAATTTAGCCGAAGGAGATGAAATAATTGCAGTTGTTATTCCCAAGTAAATATGGTGGCATATATAAAAGAATGGGCGATAGACTCTGGGGCTACTCGACACATTTGAGCAAATCGAGAAATATTTACCTTCTATACATCAATAGGAGATGATAGTGAAGTGGTCTATCTTGGAGACTCAAGAACTACTAAAGTCTTGGGCAAGGGTAAAGTGCTCCTAAAACTTACTTCGGGAAAAACTTTTTCCTTGATGGATGTGCTATATGTTCCTACAATGGGAGCAAACCTGATTTCTATGGCTTTGCTGGATAAAGCTGAAATAAAAGTGTCTATTAAATCTAATAAGATTATTTTGATAAAATGCCTTTTGTGAAAAAGAAGAAATTATTCATGAAGTAACTCCAACTTATTCACCTCAATCTAATAGAGTAGCTGAAAGAAAAAATAGAACATTAAAAGAAATGATGAACTCCAAGTTAATTAGCTCTAATGCACCTGATAATTTGTGGGGTAAAGCTATTTTATCTGCATGTCACTTGTAAAATAGATTTCCTCATAAAAGAACAGGTAGAACTCCTTATGAATTGTGGAAAAGTTATAAAGCTAATTTGATATATTTAAAAGTTACAAAAATATAGCTCCTGATCACATAGTTTAACCATAACAACTAGTCTATCATAAATCTCTGTCAAGAACTTGCTGATGTAGTCAAAAAGTACAGAAAGTAAACGGAAAATTTTTGTAATAACAGTAGTAGTAACAAATCTTGAACACTTTAGGTTGAATTCAATATAAAACTAGGACTGCGTTCCCCCTTACTTCCTAACTCCGCAGACTTATCGTGCTCGTCAAACTGTCTCGGTGCTTTGCATGCAGAATCTAACAAGTTATGTATCACCAATAGTCACTCGACACACTTTGATGAATTCCACTTATCTCCTCATGATCTTAGAGTGTCGCATTACTAATCCTTGTCCTGAATCCCGAATTAACTATCTCCTATCGAAGTTAATTAGATGAAGGTTGGTAGATTCAAATTACTATTATAATCTTCTTTTGCTAATCTCGATCTCTCTCTTGAGTTAGTATCGAATACAGCTGGGTTCTTAGTATCTGCAGTCTCTAAGAGAGCTATCAATACGAAGAAAACCACAATACGTGCACAAACATCGATCAAGAAGGATTTACACTTCCTCCACTTTGTTATTCCATCAGGTTCCCACAATCCTAGTTAAGAGGTTTAGCCGCTCATGTCTACAAGAACACCTATAGAATTCATAATGGAAAGCATACGAATAATCTTACAAAAATTAAGAATGAAAACCAGAATCTCAAATTTTTCTCAAGCCATAAAAGTCAAGAACAAGAATTTCAAGGTCAAAAATGTATCTCAGAATCAATATTTTATTGTAAGCATGTAAAATGTGTAAACTAATAACAAAACATCAATGCAGTATTTATAGGATACATTAGAAACCTAAAAATCCTAACGAAAATAAAATAGAAAAACTAAGTCGGCACCTACCTATGAACCCCCTACGGGCCATAGGTACTACCTAAGAGCTCTAGATGGTTTCGTAGGTCTCAAAGGAAAATCCAAGCTTCAGATACCTACTTATGAGGGGTACCTACGGGGGACGTAGGTACCATTTACACCCCGTAAGTAGGCCTTCCTAAGTCTCAAAACCAAAATCAGTTTTCAGAATCCATCCCCTGTAACCTGTGGACCCACTTACGATGGGCATAAGTACCACTTATAGGACGTAGATGGGTCTGTAAGATGCCTCTCAGCTGCAATTCATCATATTTTTCTCTTCTTATGCTCCAAAACCTGTTTTCCTACAAAACCAACATAAAACACATCACATCTAACAAAAAGGACCTAAATACTTACATGATTTGGTTTTAAGTATCGAAAGTGCAATGAAACCATGAGACATCAGCACTTTCAATTTAGAACGTTTGCATGTCCTTCAGAAAATAAACATAACAAAGAACACATGATGCTTAACTAAGAAAAACCTAAGGCACCTATGGCAGTCAACTTAATTTTAGCTCAAAAACTCTTACCCCCTCCTATTTCCAACTTTTTAAAACCACCATGTGGGTACATGTAGCACAATAGTATGACAGAAAGGAATCAATCAATGAAATTACATTAACAATAAACAATCAAGCATATATGCAATCTACATGATCTGAGGTGGATTTATGCACCTGAGAGTTGTAATCTGGGCTTATTTAGTCTTGTTTTGAGGACGTTTTGTGTGGATAATGTGTTAATGATGATATAATTGAAAATATAAGTGTTGAATTAATTGATTTCAATGTTTAAGGTGTTTCTCAAACAAGTTTGGATTCAAATTGGTCACTTAGAGTCTAAACGAGAAAACTAGTGTTACTAGCTTAAGCTAGGTATCGTTCTAGTTGATCTCGATGGATTCTAATGTGTATGACTTCATAATTGTTTTATTGTATAATTATATATTTTGAATTTTTTTTATAGTATTCAGTGTTCAATTGAATCAAGCCAAGAGTCAAAACACTAAGCTAAAGATTAAAAGGGCAGAAACTAGTTCTTAGCTTAAGTTTCTAGTTTATCATCTTAAACTGTATGTTATTTTGAGCTTTAATTTGTGGTGTGTGATGATATAGGATGCCTGTTTAGTTGATTATGATGATATATAGATGAATTAAAAGCTGTAAATCAAGTGAAAACAACACGACAAGACTTTATGTAAAGCGAACTCGTTGGAGTCCATAGGTGCGTCGCAGAGCTTAAAATATGATGTGGCATGTTAAACACCTTGGTAGCTTCATAAGGGACCAAAAAAAGTGTGCCTATGTGATTAGGGCACGTCTCACACCTTAGGTACTTCTATAGAGGACGCGACATAGACCTTAATCAAATTTCGACAGATTTGTTCTCCTATAAATAGGACGCTTAAACATGATCTAAAATACTTGGGACAGCCTTTAAACTTTGGTGGAGGCTGGATAACACTTAAAATAGGGTTTTTATTCCTTTAATTTAGTTTGTTTATGGATTTTAACATGTATTCACCTATTGCGATTACGGTTATGCCCATGAGCGGATAAAAGTTCTTTTCCAGGGTTAAGATCAAGAACATGATTAATCTTATTATGAATTGATTTATTTTTGATTATTTACTGTATTTGGTTGTTTTTTTTATCCTTTTTATTACTATTTTAAGTATTTACGGCTCTTAAAATACATCTATTGTCATCTTGTGAGCCTGGAAGCAGGAACAAGAGGATAGAATGTGGGGTAAATAGAATAGGATTGTAATCTTCTATAGAATGAAGTTATAATTTGAAATTAGGATAGGAATATACCTAAGCGACCTATTTGGTTCACTTATGGGATGAAACATTAATGCGCTTAACTTATCTCTCACATCCCCACTCAATGATGTAGTTATGGGTCTAAGTTAGATAGATAACTAGAGGCTCAAAAAACCATAGTTATTATATCAACCCCGTGAATCATCAACCAAGATAAGTAACATACCTAATGAAGTTTAATAGCATAGTATTATTGTTCGTAGATCCTGAACCCAGGATTTCTCCTTGTTGATTGTCCAAGATCTTTACTTTTCCGCATTGTTTAGTTTATGATTACTATTAACTTCCAACTCTCTTGGTTACTTTCACGCTAATTTAATCTCAATAGTGAACTAAAATTTGATAGTTGTCAATAGAAGTCTTTGAGGGATTGATATTTGGTTTTATTTAAGGCCACTGTATTACTTGGTGAGACTACGTATACTTGTGTGTGTGCTTGGATGCAACAAGTTTTTGGCACCATTGTCGGGGATTTGTAAATAAGCTACTGCCTTATTTTTAGTTTTGCTATATTGAGTTGTACATAGTTTAGTATTTTTTCTTTTTATTTTCTTTTACTTTTTTGTCACACTTCTTGATATGTCAGCCTAGGATAGATGGTGGTCGAGTGGTGATGATTCTTGTTATTTTTGTGAAGGATTCCACCGAGAGAGTATTTGTCCAGATTTTGATGAAAGTAAGTGGATGGGACCTTTACAAGATGAAGTGGATACTAGCCAATCTATGAAATAGACACAAGAATCTCAGCCATTCAGTAGTCATCTTTTTCTCGAGATTGACATTGAGAAGGTAAACATGAGTGAGTGTGTTATGGGTGATGCAAATTTAGAAGTGGGATTGGTTAGGACTCATTCAAAGCACTTTTCTACATTATGTTTAGATAATGACATGTCGGTGGAGTCATCTGAAATAGTGGAAAAGTATGAAAATAAGGAACAAGAATCCTATATTCTTAAATTTGCACCAGACAAGCAGCAGAAAAATATACCTCACTTTAATGCTGAATGGTTTACCATGCACCATCCATTATTCTATTTCTTAATATTTGTATTACCACCCTATGAGCAAATCAAAATGATGGATGTGAAATTGAGGGTGAAATTCATATCCTTAAGGTGGAGAAAAAGTTGATGAGGGTCGTTCCATGACACTAAATCAGGCACTGCTTAAGAGGCAACCCAAGTTAAGGTAAGTTTTATTTTTAGTATTTTAGTTTTACTTCACGTATTTTTTGTTTTTTTTTGAGTCACAGGTTGATGAGAAGTCTGAGTACTGAAAACCTAAGTTAAGAAGCATGGCGAAGATTGAGTTTGGGGTCCCCGAACCCTCAATAATGATAAAAGATGCTACTATCTAGGCCTAGAGGCCTTAGGGAGTATTTCTATCTCTACTTTTGAATATACTTTGGGGACAAAGTAAATTTTTAAGTGTGGGGTGAGGAAATTCTCATGGTTTCGGGTGAAGTGATGTTGTAGGGTCTTGCATCTAAGTGATTTTCTAGTTTTTGGTTAAATTTGAATTTATTTTACAATTACAAAAATATTTTCTCTTTTTACTTTTTGGTAGGTGCACACTTCATTCACCCCGTGGTTATGCTTTATGGTTCTTTTTCATGGGGGTGCCCTTTAGGAGTAAATTTTAATTTTTTTAAGGTAAGTGAGATATTCTTGTTGGTACTACGTGAGATTGCATGATGCAAGCTATTTTGAATGTAAAGAACATATTGTTTATGTGAACTATTACTTTTGACACTCCTAGGATCTAGTTTGTGACTCTTGCACTTGTTGGATTAATGTTGAATTCATGTGATTATTTGATTAAGAGTCTATAATGATCCTACTTGAGTCGAACATGTGCCATTTGTGTGTGAGGGTGTTGTGTAATTTGTGTTGCATGTGATGTCTAGAACTTTCCTGGTGTATATGTAAAGCGAAATAAAGAGTGTGGGTTTAGGAGATGATATAGGTATTTCTTTGATGACCATGTTTCTACCCTCTTTTACCTACCCTTGTGACCAATCATAGTTAACCCCTTTGAGCCTTTAGCTTATGTTCTTTGGCAGCCTTATATGTAGCCTGTTCCCATTATTTGATTGACCTCAATTTGATTCAAATCTCCTAAAGTACTTTAGTTAAAAATTTAAATGAGTTATGGAGTTTGAAATTCAAGTAGGGTAAAGGTGAAATTAAAGCTCCGAAGTAATATCTCTTGGTGTTGAAAATTAATTTGTGTTGTGGTTGGGAGTTGTGTAATGAAAAGAATAAAGAGTGTTCAAATTGAATAAGATGTGAATAGAAAACACTTCCCTCCTTACTGTATGTGAGTGAGCTTAATACGATAGGGTAAAATAAAAGATGTGTGAAGGTAGAAGAGATGAAAGTTAGTTGTTAGAGATTGTTCTTAATAGTATAATGTGATGCATTAAAGTGCTTAGGAAGATAGTCACTATTCTTGGCCAAAATAGTTCCTACCTGTTCCTTAGCCTATATTACTAGCCTTAAAATACCAATTTGATCTTGATCTTTAACACTTTGATATTAGTTGAGTACTACACTAAGGGCAAGCTTATGGTTCATCTTGTGTAATTTGTGAATTCTTTGTGAGAGTGAGCGTAATTGGATTCTTGTACCCATTTTATGATAAATTAAATCCATGTGAGTGATTATAGGCAACTTTCTTATGGTGAGGGAACATGTTTAATAATAGTTTAGTGGTTTGTATGATGTCTTGACTAAGCAATATGTATGAGTTTGCCAACGTGCTGAGTCTATTCTTGAGGCTAGGATATTTTAGAGTAGTTTTCTTGAGCTTTAAATTGTGTATATGACATGCTTAGTGTAAAAACTTACATTCTGTGCAGCCATTGTAGTACTAGCTTGAGGGTATTTCATGTTATATAAGTGTAGAATCTCCTCTTATAATGTTTCTCAGAGTAAAGAGTTGTTCGACGAAAAGCAAGGCTTTAAGTGTGGGGTGATGATCTGAGGTGGATTTATGCACCTCAGAGTTGTAATCCAGGCTTGTTTAGTCTTATTTTGAGGATATATTGTGTGCTTAATGTGTTAATAATGATATAATGGAGCATATAAGTGTTGAAGTACTTGATTGAAATGTTTAAGGTGTTTTTCAAACAAGTTTGGATTCAAATTGGTCACTTAGAGTCTAAAAGAGAAAACTAATGTTACTAGCTTGAGCTAGGTGTCTTAGTTGATATCGATGGATTATAATGTGTATAATGAGTTTCTAATGGTGTTATTGTGTAATTATATTCGGAAAAACTTGTTATAGTGTTTAAGGTTCAATTTAATTAAACCAATACTCAAAACACTAAGCTAAAGATTAAAAGGGCGAAAACTAGTTCTTAGCTTAAGTTTCTAGTTTATCGTCTTGAAGTGTATGTTGTTTTGAGATCTAATTTGTGGTGTGTGATGCTATAAGATTCTTGATGATTTTATTATAATGATATATGTATGAATTAAAATCCGAAAATCAAGTGGAAACAACGTTATAAGGCTTGGAATGGATCAACAAAAGCATGGGACAAAACTTGATATAATACGGACACGTTGGAGTCCATAGGTGCGTCATGGAGATTAGACACTAATATAGGGCGCGTGAAACACCTTGGGAGCTTACTAAGGTACCAAAAACAGTGTGTCTGGAGCATCTCATATCTTTGGTACCGCGATAGAGGGCGCGACATGGACCCTACTCAAATTTTGTCAGATTTGTCTTCCTATAAATAGGACAGTTAAACATGACCTAAAATACTTGGGAAGACCTTGAAACTTTGAGGGAGTATGGATAACACTTAAAATTGGGTTTTTCTTCCGTTGCTTTACCTTGTTTATGGATTTTAACGTGTATTCATCTATTGCAATTACAGTTATGTCCATGAGTGGCTAAAGCCCTTTTATGGGGTTAAGATAAAAAAACATGATTACTCTTGTAATGAATTGATTTGGTTTTAATTATTTATCATATTTTTTTTTTATTCTTTTTATTACTATTTTAAATAATCGCAACCTTTATAATACATCCATTGTCATCTCGTGATCCCGGAAGGAGGAACAAGAGGATAGAACGTGGGTAAATAGAATAGGATTGTAATATTATATAGAATGAAGTTATAATTTACACTTAGGATAGGAATATACATAAGTGACCTATTTGGTTCACTAAGGGAATGAAATATGAATACATTTAACTTATCTCTTACATCTCCGCTCAATGATGTAGTTGTGGTTCTAAGTTTGATAGATGACTAGAGGCTCGGAAGACCATAGTTATAATATCAACCCCGTGAATAATCAACCAAGATAAGTAAAATAAACAATGAAGTTTAATAGCATAGTATGATTGTTCGTAGAGCCTTAACCCTAGGTTTCTCCTTATTGATTTTCCAAGAACTTTACTTTTCTGCATTGTTTAGTTTATGGTTAGTATTCACTTCCAACTCTCTTGGTTACCTTCTCACTAATTTAATCTCAATAGTGAACTAGGATTGGATAGTTTTCGATACAAGTCTCTAAGGGATCGATATTCAGTTTTATTTAAGACCACTGTATTACTTAGTGAGACCACATATACTTGTATGTGTGCTTGGGTGCAACACTATACTAACTGATTATATAAGAAGTTAGCAACACAACCCATGTAACCTCACAGAAAAGAAGTCCCAACTCTCGTAGTATCATCATGTCAATGCAAGGGACTATGTTAAGACACTCACTCTCACAAAAGAAGTTCCAATCAATGTGCATAAAATACCATAGGCTTGCTCTTATTTTTTGTATCTTAGTTTTTCGGACAGTTGGACTGGGGTCACTATAGGACTTTGCTCGGCTTGTAATATAGGATTGGGGGCAGGTATGGTATATTTAAGATATAGTGACTCACCCTCCTTGACACCACACTAAACATTTTGGCTCCACTTCTCAACCATTCTTCTTTTATTTCCTCTCTTTTCTCCATTATTGATTTTCAAATTAGATGTGGTTTTATTTTTGCTTTTAATTTAGTCATCATTCTCTTTTCCTTTTTTCTTTTCAAGTTTTCCAATTTTTTCTTTTTTTTTCTTCCGCACCCAACCTTACTTTCTTTTTTCTTTTGCATTAAACACCTTTCTGCATACCCAATTTTAACTATGCACCTCTATGATAGCCACCCTCAACTTAGGTGATTCTCCTGAGTTGAGGTGCATAGTATCCAAGGAGGGACCCAGGACACAATAGGTTTATTGTAATCAATTGGGAAGGTAAAAGGGTGAAAAATAATAAAATAGGTCAATATAGGCTCAAATCCCTGATCAGGGGATTCTTATTCATATTTGGATGATTATTTAGGCTAAGAGTGGACTAAGTCAAGAACGACCTATGATCATGTCCTAACCAACTAACCTACAACCTAGGAAAGACTAACCAGGAAAGTTCTGGATTAAATACAGAAAAAGAACTAGGTAGAGGCCTCACACACATATGGTACAGGGTTATATCATCAATTACTACATATTCCTTTCATGCAATACTAATCTATGATTATTTTATCCCTAATACTAATGCTATAACAAGATTATAATCAAGTGGAAAGGTAAAAAAGAGAAAAACAAGAAAATAGATCAATGTAGGCTCAAATTAGTGATCAAGGGATGCTTATTCACATTTGGATGGTTATTTAGGCTAAGATTGGACTAAGTCAAAAATGGCGTATAATCATGTCCTAAGTAACTATCTTACAACCCATGCAAGATTAACCGGACAAGATTTGGATTAAATGTACAAAAGAAACTAGGTAGAGGCCTCACATACACATGATACAGGGTTATATCATCAAATACTACCTATCCAATTTATGTAATGCTAAGCTATGATTATTTATTCCCTAATCCTAATGCCATAATAAGATTCAAAAGAAGGTCATACAGATATTTACATCACACAGTTCACAAATTTTTTTGAGAGGTATCATTTTTTCAAAACATTTAGGAACAAACAAAACATGTCGCTGCCCTTAGGTTCCTTATTTTTCTCCTAATTAAACACAAACTAAACATAACATATATAATGACACAAACACAACCTAAACATGACGGTTCTACTAGGATAACACAACCGATGGGAAAAGAGACATGACAAGGAAAACCTTCATCTATGGTATACCCTCATCCCAACTAAATACTATGCACGGTCCCCAGTGTATAACTATAATGTAAAACAAGGATGAAGACATACCTTGGATGCTATAGTTTTTTGAATATGACTCCCCCCATCAAGGGCATCACATGGCTAAACTAGAAGAGTTAATGGTGGAGCGCGACTAGAAGAGTCACTCACTGCATTTTGTCATGCCTTTGCTCATCAATTTAATGTGACCCAACTTATTTGTGAGCAAATTTTTTCAGGGCTTGCTAATAATCTATAGTCGGATTCTGTAACTCCTCCTCATGACCCCTCTTGTCCCCAATAACTGAAATTGCCTTATCCTCCATAAATAAATTAAATACCACAGTATTAGGTTAGGGTAATAGCTACATACAAGATGGAAGGATTGGAGGTATAGCCAAAATATGGATCTCAGCTAGTGATTATACTTCTGAGTGTAATATAGACATCTCTTCACGTAGGCTCGACAAGTATGGTGCCTAAACCTCACACAGTCATGTACTTATTCGAGTCTCAAAAATTTCTATAAATTCATGTAACTCTTTAGTGTACTCCTCCATGGCTACCATCCTCCTCCACTCGAATCTAGCCTCAGAAACCTCTAAAGTGGTCTGGCCCCATGGTCAATTCTGTCTGAATAATGTGGCTAATTGAGTCTCTATTTTAGTGAGGTTATCGGTCACCTCTTACTATCGTTCAAGCATCTACTACATAAACTTATATGGCACACTAACCAACCCAGTAGCTGTCAGACAAGAGGGCAATATAATAACCTCGTTTGGTGCTGAAGTAGAAGCCAATGCCGGTGTGGATGTGCCTGTAGCCCCCTCACTTCCTGTAGTAGTAGTCGGCTCAATTATTTGATTGCCTACATCTATATCAATGCTCACACTCAGCCTATTAATAAGATCGACCTAAATAGAAGGCCCTCAAAATAGATTGGACCAGAAAAAGATAGTGGATATGCTCGGTGTGCAAGGATTAGGTTAGCCACATCCTAATCATACCAACATCTACCATGCAATTTACCTTAATTCATTAATCCACCTTTGGAATAGGCAATACTCTGATCGCATCACATAACTGATGTATTAAACACTAGAAATGGAAGGTGGTAAACTCATTAAAATCTCTCTCATAGATCTCATTCCGAATCTATCTAGTGAAATCAATATCATAACCAACAATCAGGCTGGCAATCAATGCTGCTCTATTCCAGGTAAGTATATTGTCCGACAGATGTCAGATTTAGTTAATGTTGTACCATTGCCCACCAAAACTTCATTATAAATTGAAGCTATACCTTCTTGATCTCACCTTTTCACTCAACCTATGGGGCATTAGTGCCCAACTTTGCTATCTATGTGGGTATCCATCTAGCTAAATCCACTCTAAGTTCTTTGTGCTATGTGTCCCTCATAGTGCACCTACTTTGTGCTATTTAATGTGATAGTCAAACTCAAATGTCATTGCTGGCCCCACGCCAAACCATCTCCTCAGAAATATCAACTCTACTCTCTTGACTAAAGTGTGGGTCTGTTGGGGCTGATCAATTACTCTGCCCTCAGATGGGGTAACCCAGTATATCGATGATGCATAAGAAGTATAGAACTTCTGAACAATAGATAGGTTGTATGTATTAAAAGGCTGGGTCATCTACCCAAGCCTTTGTCTCTCAATAAAAGACTGTAGTTTTGGAGCTCCAATTAACCTGGTCAACTCTATCCTGACCTCTCCCATAATATTGTGTCATGGTCGATACTCTGTGATAAAGCTATCTCTGTCGTAAAGTTGTTGTATGCTGTAATACCCCATCTCTAAAATTTTTTCATCCATGATACGACTCATCCCTTGAGTCGTATACATAACATACGAGTGGTAAGTTGAAATCATATCCAAAGCAGTATGGCACGACGGACAATCTATTGTTGGTACGACTTGACCCTAGGAGTCATCAAGTTGGGTACGAGTTGTATAAAAATGGGTCATAAGTCCATCAGTATAGACTCCCTGAGATACTATCCAAGATATGAGTGGGGGACTAAGGGTCGCATGATAAAGATACGAGTCATAGGTAGAGATCTTAAGTTGATCAATGTATACCCTCTGTGATTCTATCCATATTATAATTTATGATGCCTATTTGTACCTTTCCATGCGAGTTATATGATCAACTCATAAGAAATGGCGAGTAAATTTTAAGAAGTTAAGTTAAGGGGCCGTTTAGTCTTTTACCTCTTATAACTTCCAAACCATGACTTTTAAACCTAAGGATCATTACTTTTCCTATTTTTGCCATTGATTAAACATCACAAAATCTCTCATTTCATTATCAAGAACAAGATTAGGGTTTCCTATCAAGATCATCTCCCAAGTTTCAAAGGTTAAGTTTGCTTCACCAAGCCAAGAACTTTAAGGTATGTGGGGTTTATGAACAAGGATATTCTTTCATACTTGTGCCCAAACCTTGTTATAATGTTTAATGTACATAATTGCATTTAGGGTTCATACCCAACTTTTATATCCTTGAGTTTATAATATTATCATGTGATTCAAGATGGATTTGTGCAAGAAATATCCTTTCTATTCATGTTTTGATTTACATTACTACTACTATGACATGATTCCATTATCTTGGCTTGAAGTTTGATGAATTGATGAAAGATTTCTATGAAAGTTTTAAGCATGATATTAAATTACAAGCTTTGAGAAAGAAAGCATAAGATTTAAGGTTTAAGTAAAAACATTGAGTTTACAAGAATGTTTGATCTAATGACAAGACTTGAAATCCACAAATTGTTCCTTCTGATGTTGATTTAAGCAAAGAGAAGCATAACTGCTTTTCAGTATATAAACTCTTGTGCTAGTTTAATGTAGATTTCCTAAGTATGAGCATATATAACTTTGGGAGTAGTATTAAGCACCGAGAAGGGAATGCGGATGAGCATATTCCAAAATTCCCAAAAACTATGAGCGAACATAGGTTAAGATTTTCCCTAATATGGATGAAGTAAAATATAGCGATCACTAAGATAAGGTTCTATTTTGATGGAAAGGGTAGGACAACTCTCCCCAATGTGGGTAAGACGTTCGACTCCATGGTAAATCATATGGTTTATGTCGGTTAGAATAATCTCCCATAAGCAAGATTGAAAGCAAATATTTCAAGAAACTAAGTGTTATGGCTTACTAAGTTCATCCATATACTTCACACTATAAGTTTATGATTTGTAGTCTTAAGTTTTACTCAAGTCCAAGGTGAGTCATTTATGTTTAGCATGCATAGTTTGAAAGCTTGCATATATATATATAATATTTTTTTACTTATGCATTCACCCCCACATGCTCAGTACATTCCAGAAGTACTGATCCATATATACGTCTGTGTGCTACATTATCTTATAATGCCTATCCTAGTGCCCATTTCCAACAGCCTGAGTGGCTTTGGCATCATTATCTGTATCTCAACATTTTGTGAGTCCTCATAGTCTGAGGACCCAGTCTTTAGATTTGTGTTTTATTTGATGGAAGTATTTTAGATATTGATATTAGTTTACGTGTGAGTTAATTAAGGTCTGTATCAGTGGCTCCCTAGTCTATAGTAAAGGCTTGTTAGACTATGTATAAGCTTAAGTTCAAGAAGTTTGTGTAAGAATTTCTAAGTTAAAGATTCATTTTAAGTTTTGAGATTGTTTATCTTTTGTTTTCTTCTTATGTTTACCATTCTTATTGTGTGAGTTCTGATCTGTAAAGATATCATGGGTTAGCCTGGGGATATTCATAGTCCTGAGTACCATGTGAAATTTACGATGTACTTTTGGGGCGTTACACATGCCCTCCACACACTATCTCGGAGGAATCTGAGCTATGGGCACTGCAGAGACATGTGTAGAGTTAGACTCCTAGGCAACGGGTGGTGAAGCTATAGGCTGAGTACCCTGAGCAGTGGTTTGAGTACCCTGAGTCATTCATGATGAGATCTCATATGGAAACTAAGCTACATCAGCACCCTCATCAGACTGGGGTGCACTAAGCCTAATACAGACTCATTCTCGGCTGATCAGGATGCAGACTTCGACCCCTCCTCATACTGGAAGCCGACTACATCCTCTTCCTCTTTAGAGTCTAAACCTAACCCTGAATCAACCTCATCCTTTGAACCATTATTTGACTTTTCCTCTCCCTCCTAAAACTAGGGAAAGTGTAGTAGTGAACTAGTGGTTGACTTTATTTGGGGCCTAGTCTAGGCGAAGCGTGCTGGTGATGTTTGTCCCCAACTTATGGGGCCTATGGGGCCTGTGGTGGTTGTGGTGGTGTAGGTTGAGCCTAATTCAGCAACAACTACTGCAGCTGTAGCCTACCTTTGTGATCAACTCTGAGTCTGGTGTGGGACCAATGGTGAGCTATCCGAGCTCATGAGATACTTCTTAATGAAAACACTCAATTCAAGAGACTCATCACGCAACCTGGACTGAATTCCCTTCTTCTGAGAATCTTTTGGTTCCATTGTAACTGAATAAGTAGTTTTTAATGATTGAAACACAACATCGGAATAAAAAATTTGACTACCCGAGGTAGGGTCTATCTACGACCCCTACCCATAGGTAGCACTTATGGGGGTCATAAGTACCAGACAAAGCCCTAACGCTTTAGGGTTTTAAGTCTTATACCTACAAGTCTATCTACGCACTTGTAGCTACTAGTTACGAGGCTCATAAGTAGATGCGTAGGTTCCCCTCTGAGAGCAAGTCAGATCTTAACAAATATTTCATCCCACGCAGATAAAATTTCAATTTTAGGCCAATTTTGAACACTACAACATGCAACAAGTTAGTTTTCATAGGTATTTCACATGTATTTTAGGATTTCCTCTCAATATTCAACTTCTACTTCCATTTATTATGTGATCACAAGTTTTCCAAACAAAAATCATGCAACAAATTAATTTTTACCCGTTTTAGGCTCCACAAATTTCTAGAATCATGAGATTTTTATAGATTCAGGGTTATATCAAGCACTATATCAAGTTGAATCCTCATATATTTTTAACCAACTTGGAGCCAAGAATTTTTACCTGAATTGAAGAGTCTTATAAGTAGAAAATAAACAATGTGAATTTAGCCCTACTATTATGAGAATTCCATGCAAGTAAGGAGTTTATGAGAGGTGTTTTGGTTTTATAGTGGGAGAAGGTAATTGGAGAGTTTTAATTGTAGAGAGAGTTTTGAATTTGAATGTTTGAGTTAAAAGTTCAATTTTGGAGGGTTTAAATGACGCGGTGGAGGTCGGATCGGGTCGGGTTACATGGGCCCGACCCAAATTTTAAAAATATGCCCAAATTTTTTTAACCCATTTAAGATCTCACTTAAGGCTCGTAAGTGCTACTTACGACCCTAATAAGTGGGTTCGTAAGTAGGTAATGCAACCCCTTTTTATTTGATTTCTACGACCCCAACTTAAGGGATCATAGGTTGTACTTATGACCCCCGTAAGTGGGTTCGTAAGTACAACTTTAGAGACTCAAAAATTCTTTTGAGACCTATGATTTCAACTTACCTATCGTAGGTTGGACCTACGACCTTCATAAGTAGGGTCGTAGGTCCTCTTAGCTAGACTTTTCCAAAACTTTGCAATTTTTATCAATCTTCAGGTGCTTCTCTATGCTTTTAACCAACAAAACAGGGACAAAGTGACCACTAATACCTTGTGCCCCCCAAGCAACGCTTGATTTAACTTCAAAACATGATGTGGCTATGTTGGATACTCAGACTTCACCAAGAATCCCATGGGTTGTCTCCTATGAAGCGCCTGGTTTAACATTGCAACATGACTCAGTTGACTTGGCCACTCAGACTTCACCAAGGCTTACATTATCACAAACCTTCAACTCCTTTATACTTCCTATGTAATGCTTAACACGATGCCCGTTCAACTTGAATGGGGCATCTCCATCACATTTCATATCAATTGCGCATGAGGAAATATGCTAACCACAGTGAATGGTCCAAATCACCTAGACTTGTCATAAAACAAGCGAAGTCTCAAATTATAGGGCAAGACCATATCACCAAGATGGAATACCTTTTTATCAATCTTCTTATCATAGTACAATTTTATCTTCTCCTAATACAAAGCAAAACTCTCATAAGCATGAAGATAGAATTCATCTAACTCATTCATCTTACTCATCCTCAGGTTGCAGCATCACTCCATTCAAAATTTAGCCTCTTCAATGCCTATAATGCCTTGTACTCCAGTTTAACCGGCAAGTGGTATGCTTTTCTGTACACAAGATAATACAAAGATGCACCTATGGGGGTTTTATAAGCTGTTCTGTAGGCCAAAAGTGCATCATCTAGCTTCTTCAACCAATTTGTCTAGTAGGCATTCATATTTTTTACCAAAATGGACTTGATCTCATGATTGGTGCCTCAACCTACCCACCTGTCTGTGGATGGTAAGGTGTTTCTAACTTATGTTTCACATACCCTGTTTGTAAATTAGTACCTTGAATAGATGATTGAAAAATGGGATCCACCATAATTAATGATAGCACGTGGAGTACCAAATCGAGAGAATATGTTCTTTTTCAAAAAATTATGCTACTGCGGCCAGCATTATTTAGAAGCACAACCGCTTCCACCTATTTAGAAACATAGTTGACTACCACCAATATGTATTTCATACCATAAGAACTCACAAAATGGAATCATGAAATCAATTCCCCACACATCAAATAACTCAAGCTTAAAAATAGATGTCATGGGAATCTCATGCTTTTGTGAGATATTTCCTTGGTGCTAGAATTGGTCATAGGCCCAAGCAAAATCATTTGCATCTATATAAATTATCGGCCAATAGTAACCACATTGTAAGATTTTGTGGGTCGTGCTAGTATCTCCATGGTGACCCCCAACTGGAGATGAGTGACAGGCCTCAAGTATGTGCATCATTTCAACTTAAGGAATACACCTTTGAATCAAACCATCCATATACCCTCAGAATAAGAAAGGCTCATCCCTGAAAAACTTTCGTTCCTCATGCATAAATTATTTTTGTTGTCGAAACGATAAATATTTTGGGATGATGTCACTTGCCAAATAATTGGAAAAATTAGCAAACCAGGGATTAAGTCTTGTGATGCTGCTAAGATCTGCTTATCTAGAAAAGTATTCTCAATCTTAAGCTCATCCCTTAATTTGAGCATCGCCTTCTCTTCTAGGAGGGATAAATGGTCTGCAACCTAATTTTTTGTTCCCTTTCGATCATTGACCTTAAAGTCAAACTCCTGCAACAATAGTATCCACTGAATTAACTTAGTTTTTACATATTTCTTTTCTATAAATTACCTCAAAGCTGCATGATTAGTATGCACAATGAATTTGGTCACAATCAAATAGGACCAAAATTACTCAAAAGCAAACACCACCTCAAGTAACTCCTGCTCAATCACCGTATAATTTTTCAGTATGGGGTTTAGTATTTTGCTGGCATAATAGATGGAATAAAGTATTTTTTTCATATTTTTGGCCTAGGACAGCTCCTAGGGTCACTCCCCTGGCATCACACATCGCCTTAAATGGGGGAGTCCAATTCGAAGACACAATAATAAGAGGAGAAATCAATCTCTATTTTAGGCACTCTAAGGCCTTGATACAAGCATCATAAAATAAAAACTTCACATCCTTCTCCAATAATTTGCATAATGAATTTGCAATTTTAGATAAGTCCTTGATGGATCTCCTATAGAACCCTGCATGACCCAAGAAACTCTGAATACCTTTCACAGAAATAGGTGTAGGCAATTTTTCAATCACCTAAATTTTAGCCATGTCTACCTTTGTTCCCTTCTTTAAAATCTTATGCCCTAGAACTATTCCCTCTTTAGCCATAAAGTGACACTTCTCCCAATACAACACCAAGTTACATTTCTCGCATCTATGAAGTACATTAGCCAAGTGGGACAAACAGTTATCAAAAGAGTCACCTATAATCGAGAAATTATCCATAAAGACCTTTATAGTATCCAGCACTATATTAGAAAAGATAGACATCATACAATGCTGAAAAGTGGTGAGAGTATTATAAAGTCTGAAATGAGTCCTCTTGAACGCGAACGTACCATATGGACATGTGAATGTGGTTTTATCTTGTTCTTCAGAGTCAATATAAATCTGATTATACCCTAAATAACCATACAAAATAATACCATCCTATGCCAGCAAGACGGTCTAACATCTAGTCCATGAATGGCATAGGAAAGTGATGCTTTTGTGTTAATGTATTCATCTTTCGATAATCCATATAAACTCTCCGTCCTATCACTGGTCTAATGGAAATAATTTATTCTTCTCATTAGAGACCATAATGATCCCGTATTCTTAGGCACACACTAAATTGGTCTCACACACTTATTATCAATAATAGGGTAAACCACACCTGCATCAACCACTTGATGATCTCCTTTTTCACCACCTCCTGTATAGGTGGATTTAAATGATGTTGATGCTCAATGTTGATACATACTCTGGTTCTAGCTGAATTTTATGAGTGAAAATTCTTTGTAGAGTCCCAACGATATCCAATATAGTCCAACCAATGGCTCATTTAAACCTCTGCAATACCAAGATCAAGGACAAAACTTGTGTATCCAACAAATCTACAATAATAATAACTGGCAAGGTATTGTTGGACCCTAAGAATGCATAATGCGAGTGAGAAGAGATGACCTTCAATTCTAAGACCGATGGCTCCTCAATAGATGGTTGAGCTAGTGGAGTCACTCTATTCTTTAAGTCAAGATCCAGCTTCTTTAGCGCATAAGAATAATAATATCTGCCAGTGAGAGCACTCACCATCTCATCAATACCATCACTATCAAAGTTAATAATCACTACCGCTAATGACTCTACACAAAGTCTCTCCTCAAAAGGTACACTCACTATATCATCCTCGACAATGTCTACCACAGATACCATACATATATATTTCATATGTATTATTGACAGACCCATATTGAAAGTAACTTGTTCCTCACTGAACCTGAATTTCATATATCCTATCTCTATATTAACCAATGCCCTAACTGTAGCTAAGAAAAGCATTCCTAAGATAATAGGGATATCAAAATCCACCCAACAGTCGAGAATCCTAAGATTAGCTAGGAATATAAAGGAAACTACCTTTACCAATACATCATACAAAATACCAACAGGTTTCTTCATAGTCCAACAACTATTAATAATCTTGTAAATATAGATTTAGGTGTCCCCAACCCTAACTACTTGAACACAACTAGTGGCATCAGATTAATACTATCTTCAAAGTCACATAAAGATCATGCAAAGTTTAGGGATCCAATAGTGCAAAGAATAGTGAAAACTCCAGTATCCTCTTTCTTCTCAACCAAATATCGAGAGGTAATAGCACTACAATGATGCATCTAATAAGCGGGCTCAAAACTCACTGTCCACTTCATAGTCACTAAATCCTTTATGAACTTTGCATAGCCAGGCATTTTCTCTGATACTTCTTCAAGAGGGATATTCATAGTCAATTATTTCAACATTAACATAAATTTTGATATTTCCCTTCTCCTTGCTTCTTTTATAATCTTTGAGAAAAAGGTAGGAGATATCGTGGAATAGTCTTCAATATTGCTTCGACCTCCTTATCCTTTCCTTTATTAGTCTCAACTAATTTTTAACACCTATAATTTTCTGTGAAATCTCAGTATTAGTCACCAACTTCTCAATTTCAGCTTTGGGAGAATCATCAAGATCGATAGTATCATTCCTTACCTCATCAACTATCAAAATAAGAAGATCAATAGTAGCCCTACCACTCTGAGTGGTGATGGCTAAGCAGTGACTTTCATTCTTTAAATTTTGAATGGTGTTACTCAAAAGAGTGCCCGATTGATGTTGATTTAAAAGTAGCCGACATCTGTCCAAATTATTGCTTTAGATGTGTAATCGGAATAGCATGTGATTTCACTTCTGGCTTAGTCCCAAAATATCTGCCTTAATCACCTTAAGGAAACTCTCTTGACTCTCTAAGCCCTTAACTATCTTTGTAAGCAATGATTAAATCCTCGAATAACTATTATGGTTCCTGGTGGAACTTATGCACCACTTTTCTCTTTATAATCATTATTTATCCTCAATTTACCCACTCTCTCTCTACTCTGTCCCTATACCTATCCCTATAATAGTTTTGACCTTAATTCCCTTACTTCGAGTTTCAAGTGTCCTGATTGGAACCTTGGCTCACAAAACATTCCATTTCTCTGTGTAAATACTTAGCCTCATTCTCAAAGTTAGACTCTTCGTGTATAATAAACTTACCTTGTGCACCCACCACGTTCACATTTTCTGTATTCATAGTTGCAAACTATTTGGTAAGTGACCCAATATTTATCCTTAGTTGTGCTACCTCATAAGCCATTGTATCATCAAGGACTCTCTTTTCACTAGAAGCACCAATAGCATAAGAAATATAATACCCCATACTTTTCGTAGTCCCGTTTAGCTCCAAGAAATATCAAGGGTCAAATTTAAAAATTTATAACTCTTTATACATGTAGAATTTTCCAGCTCTAGATGTACCAAATTATAGATAATTGAATTAGCTTTCCAATGATACTAATTTCACCTTAATCCGATACATGGTTGAAAAGTTATGACACTTTTAGTGAGAAATAGTAGGCCACGCGATAGCATCGCGTCGTGGTACAGGGAAGATTCACAATTGTCCATTTTCCAGTAAACAACCATAATTACGTCATGTTGTGGTGAAGTCTAAAATCCCGTTCTTATCTTTCCAGTAGCCCACCATGATTGGCCAGTGTTGCATCAAAAATCGTGATGGAGCATAGCTTCACATCACGGAGGAGTGGAAAATAGCACTCGTCCTTTTCCACTGATGCAACGTAATTATGCCGTGTCATGCTAGAACCTAGATGGCAATTGTACCTTTTCCTGTAAACCACCGCGATGGCGCCACATCGCGGTGGAGTGCAAAATTGGAATTTTAGTTCCGAATTAATTTTTCCAAAGGGTAACTTAGTCTTTTCTCAAGCCCCTAAATCATGAAAAACACAAGATTAAACCTATTCTAAGACTAATACGCTCATTATTCACAATATTCCTCTCCAAGAAACCCTAGAACTTCAATTTCAAATCCTTAAGAAACCAAATTCCACCATTTTTTTCAAGATAACCCAAAATTCAAGATCTTAAAGAAACAATCTTCAAGAGCACTAATAGTAACTCAAAGTTCAAGCTTCTACATCCATTCATTAATTAAGGTATGTGGGGTTTTCAACAAGGATAATCCTTGTACCCAAAATTAGTTTTAAATTTGAATTTTATATGAAATTATATGAATTTCAGTCTAGGGTTTATAACCACTCATTACTATTTGAAGACTATGAGATTACAATTGATTTAGATATTGAATTGCGTGTCTAATTTCGTATTTTTATGCGTGTGATATTATTTTCCAGATTTAGCATTGAATTATCAAGATTTTCATTATTTAGCATGAACTTTATGATGATTTGACATAAAATTAATGCATGGGTTATTAGGTCCTAGTTTGAATGTTGTTATTTCAAGAAGATTATGCTTTTAAGCATCTCATGATTAGTTATATTCAAATTTTGAACAAAAATTTAATCTTTTAATCTCAACTTAGATATGGAATTCACTTTATAGTTTCATTACAGTTTACAGTAAACAGATTCACAAAAGGTTGTCATTATAAATCCTTATACTAGTTTTAAAACTAGATTTCCTATAGAATGAGCATACAGATTAAAGGGACTAGTACTTAGCACCGAGTTGGGTATGTTCATATGCCCTAGAACTACAAGCCAATGTAGGTTCATATTATCAGATTATTTCCATTTCTATATGGATGACAGTTACAGACGTGATCACTTAGATTAGGTTATACTCCTTGAGGTTTTCCTATAAGGGAACTATATATTGGACTCTATGTTATCTCACATGGTTTATGTCAGTTAGAAGAACTTACCTATAGAAAAGAGTAAAGAATAACAAAAAAGCTTTTAGAAACTAAGTGTAAAGGCTCACAACTTTATTCAGATATTACTTTACATAAGACATTAGCTGGGGACTTGTCCCAGTGGCTCTCTAGGTGTTAGTAGTAGAGGCTTGTCAGACTGATACACATAATTAAGATTTTCAGTATTGATTATCCAAATTTATAAGTCAAGTAATTTCAGATATTATGTTCAAAAATTTTTAGCTTAGCTCAGACAAAATTTTGCATTTTATCTTTGATTATATATATATATATATTACTTTATTATGAGTTTCAGATTTAGTAGAAGGCCGACAGGGTTATCTTAGGGCTACTTGTAGTCTTGAGCACCGTGTGATGTCTCTGGACCCATTTTTGGGATGTTACAAACTTAATATTAGAGCCTAAGGTTATAAGAGTCCTAGGGAGTCAGACAAGCTAAATTACGTAGAGTCTTGATCATAGGTGTGAAATGCGCCACATTTATGAGTAAGAGGCTATGAGACTTTTTAGGAAATCATCCTTTTCTTTCATGATCTATCATACTTATAGTGCCTCAATTTTTTTTAACTCGTTCTCTTATTTAATAGTTGAATTGCCTTCTCGCCGAGCTAATGCACATAGAAATGATAACTAGCTACCCCAGCCTGCTAGCCCTCTAAATGAGAATGTATCCCATGCTAAATTTTAGGCTGCCTTTCAGGCATTAGCCCAAGATGTAACTACTAATGTTTAGGGCAACCATCAGGTGGCAGTCCCACTTCAGCAAAATGGGGATTTAACAGCAGCCAGAATTCATGACTTTATGAGAATGAATCCGCCTGAGTTTTTTGGGTCAAAAGCAGGTGAGGACCTACAACTTTACTTAGACAATATAACAAAAATCATCTAAATTATGCATGTTATTAGGGAAGAGAGTGTAGAATTGGTATTCTATAGGTTGACGGATGTGGCGTATAATTAGGTGGTTATGTGGTAGAATGGTAGAGGTGAGAATACAACTCCTATGAGTTGGTAGGTATTTTAGGATACATTTCTAGATAGTTTCTTTCCATGTGAGATGAGAGAAGCTAAGGCAGAGGAGTTTGTGAACCTGAGGTAGGGCTCAATGACAGTGAAAGAGTACTGCCTTAAGTTCAACCAGTTGTCTAATGTATTCTCTAATATAATGGCTGACCCTAGGTCAAGTATGAGTAAGTTTGTTACTGGAGTATATGGTTTGGTAGTCAAAGAGTATAGTACTGCCATGCTTATAGAGGGTATGGATCTTGCTAGACTATTGATTTATGCTCAACAGATTGAGGCAGAAAAATTAAAGGGGAAAGAAAGGGGAAATAAGAAGGTTAGAATTGGGCAGTTTGATTATGATCAAACAAAGTTTGGAGGGGAAATCATTCATAATTTTTAGAGTTGCTCGTCTATTCTAGCACCATCTTCAGCTAGTGCTCCCGTCCACAAAGCTAGGCAGAGGAAGTAGGATAAGACTTCTATGTTTCAACCTCATAATAGTGTGAGTGGAAAACCCAATTATTCTCCATGTGCTAAGTGTGGTAAGAATCATCTTGGTGAGTTTTTGTTGGGATAAGAATGTATCATTGTGGTAAGTTAGGACATAAAATCAAAGAGTGTCCGCATGCTAGGCAAGGAAATAGGGATGTTCATCCCCAAACTCAGGCTAGTAGCGCACCAGCTCCTCTAGGTCTCCCAGTCCCTTATCTGAGTGCATCATCCAACCAGTGGTGGTCAGTGCTAGAATTAGTTTTATGCTTTACAATCCCGTAAGAAGCAGGAGAGTTCACCAGATGTTATTACTAGTATGCTTCATGCATTTTATCGTGATGCTTATGTGTTGTTAGATCCAGGGTTAAATTTCTCTTATGTGACTCCACTAGTTGAGTAACTTTTGAAATAGGTCCTGAAAAGATCCCTAAGCCCTTCTTAGTTTCTACCCCAGTGGGTGAGTCAGTTTTTGCTGAACGAGTCTATAGAAAGTGTCCTATCACTATTTTTTATAAGATCATGTTTACAGTCTTAATAGAGTTAGATATGGTAGACTTCGTCTTTATTCAGGGCATAGATTGGCTCCATTCTTATTATGTATCTATAGATTGTCACACTCGAGTGGTGAAGTTTCAGTTTCCAGATGAGCCAGCCTTTGAGTGGAAATGTAATTCAGTGTCTCCCAAGAGTCATTTGATAGCCTATATTAAAGCCAGAAAGTTGACATGAAAAGGTGTATCTATCATCTAGTTCGAGTCAAAGACACTAAATCTGAGGCTCCAATAGTTCAGTTAGTTGTTTTAGTCAATGCGTTTCCTGAAGTTTTTCCCAAACATTTTATAGGGGTACCTCCGATAGGGAAATAGAATTTGGTATTGAACTTCTTTTAGATACTCAACCTATCTCTATTACTCTATATCATATGACTACAGTTGAGCTTAAGGAGTTAAAAGAACAACTTAAGGATCTCTTAGATAAAGGTTTCATAAGGCCCAGTATCTCTCCATAGGGTGCATTTGTTCTATTCGTGTGAAAGAAAGATGGTTCTTTACGAATGTGCATTGACTATCATCAGTTGAATAAAGTCATAATCAAAAACAAATATCCTCTTCCCAAGATTGATGACCTATTCGACCAACTCCAAGGTGCAAGTTACTTCTCCAAGATAGACCTTAGATCCGACTATCATCAGCTTATAGTAAAGGAATGTGATATTCCAAAGACAACTTTCAAAATCCCTTATGGTCAATTTGAGTTTATAATTATGTCCTTCGGGCTGACAAATGCCCCTGCATTCTTCATGGACTTGATGAACCAAGTGTTCAAATAGTATTCAGACATGTTTGTCATAGTATTTATCGATGATATTCTTGTCTATTGTTGAAGTGAGGATGATCACGCAGACCATCTTAGAATTGTGTTTGAAACTCTTAGAGATCACCAGTTATTCACCAAATTCAGCAAATGTGAATTTTGGCTAAGATCAGTTGCTTTCCTCGGTCGTATTATTTCCAGTGATGGCATTAGAGTTGATCCCTAAAAGTCAAAAGTAATAAGAAATTGGCCTAGACCTATCTCTCCATCAGACATCAAAAGTTTCTTGGGTTTAGCTAGCTATTATAAATATTTTGTTGAAGGGTTTTGTTCTATTGTATCCCCCATGTAACTCAAAAGAAAGTTCTATTTTAGTGGTCAGACTTTTGTGAGAAAAGATTTTAGGAGTTAAAGACTCGACTTACTTTATCCCTAGTTTTAGCGCTACCTGACGGTATAGATAGATTCATTATCTATTATGATGCTTCTAGAATTGGTCTGGGTTGTGTTTTGATACGGAGAGGTAAGGTTATAGCCTATTCCTCTACAAAGCTTAAGCCTCACGAAAAGAACTACCCTACCCATGATCTTGAGCAAGCTGCTGTGGTGTTTGCATTGAAAATCGAGAGGCACTATCTTTATGGGGTGCATGTCGATGCATTCACGGATTACAAAAGCTTCCAATATATATTTACTCAGAGGGAGTTAAATATTTGTCAAAGAAGGTGGTTAGAATTGTTGAAGGATTATGATATGAGTGTGTTGTATCACCTGGGAAAGGCTAATGTAGTGTCAAATACCCTTAGTAGACTGTCTATAGGCAGTGTTACTCATGTGGAGAATGATAAGAGAAAATTAGTTTGAGAAGTTCACTGGTTAGCTAGATTGGGTGTGAGCTTGGTTGACTCAGCTGAAGGGAATATTTGGGTTCAGAGTAGTTTTTAATCTTCTTTAGTTTCTGTAGTGAAAGAGAAGCAAGATAAGGATTCTAGTTTGGTCAAACTGAAGGGTTCAGTTAAAGACCAAAAGGTACATGTTTTATTCTAAGGGAGAGATGGCATGTTGAGATACCAGATTATATTGTGTGTGCCATGTGTTGATGATTTGAGGCAGCAGATTATGGAAGAAGCACATGGTGTGCGTTACTCCGTTCATCCAGTAGCCACCAAAATGTACCATGATTTGTGGGAAATATATTGGTAGAATGGTATGAAGAGAGATATCGTAGAATTTGTATCCAGTGTGCAACTTATCAATTGGTTAAGGTAGAACACCAAAGACCTGATGGCATATTGTAGGAGTTTGGTAGTCCCACTTAGAAGTGGAAGGAGGTAAACATGGACTTTGTGAAAGAATTACCCCATTCGCGTCGGCAGCATGATTCGATATGGGTTATTGTAGATAGATTGACCAAATTAGCCTATTCTTAACAGTTAAAATATCATACACAACTGAAGATTATGCTAAGATGTATATCAGAGAGTTGGTTAGATTACATAAAGTTCCCTTGTCTATCATTTCAGATAGGGGTACTTAGTTTACCTCTTTGTTTTGGAAAACTTTTTAGAGGAGTCTTGGTACCTAAGTTTATCTAAGTTCAGTTTTTCATCTGCAGATGGATGGTCAGACAGAGAGGACCATTCAGACCTTAGAGGATATGTTAAAATCATGTGATCTTGATTTCAAAGGCAGTTGGGATTGACACTTGTCATTGATCGAGTTTTTCTACAATAACAGTTACCATTCTAGTATTCAGATGACCCCGTTTAAGGCTCTATATGGGCAGAGATGTAGATCACCAGTAGGTTAGTTCAAGATGGGTGAGCCACTTTGATTGGGTCAGATATGGTGTTTGAAGCCATGGAGAAAGTTTAGTTGATTGGAGAGAGATTGAAAGCAACTTAGAGTCATCAAAAATCTTATGTAAATGTAAGAAAAAGAGATCTTAAATTTGAAGTAGATGATCTTGTGTACTTGAAGGTTTCATCCATGAAGGGGGTGAAGAGATTTTGTAAAAAGGGGAAGCTTAGGCCCCGATATGTGGGTCGCTAAAGGATTTTGAGTCATATAGGGAAGGTAGCGTATGAGCTTGAGCTACCTGCAGACTTGCCATCAGTTTACTCAATGTTCCATGTGTCCTCATTGAAGAAGTGTATGGATGATTCAGCTGTTGTAGTCCCTCTAGAAAGCACAGATATTCAGAATAACCTTTCATACGAAGAACTTCCAGTAGAGATTCTTGATCATCAAATTAGTAGACTAAGGAACAAAGTAGTTCCCTTGGTGAAAAGTTCTATGGCAAAATCAGTCTGTTGAGGGTGCTACTTGGGAAGCAAAGCATACATGCGAACCAATTATCCTTACATCTTCTCCATAAATTCAGATTTAGCCTAAGGTAACAGTCATCCTTAATTCAGTTCTTTTCTAGTCTTAGACTCAACCATGTGATTATGTTCGTGTCAATTCATGCATTCGCAGATTAGTTCAGTCGCTCAGTACGCTTTAGATTCAGTGATGCAGTTTTGTTTTAGTTGTTTATGCCAGTATATAGTCTCAGTTCCTCAGTATCTTCAGTTTATCTAGTCTCATTCGAGGACAAATATTTCCAAGGGTGAGATATTATAATACCCCATACTTTTCTTAGTCCCGTTTAGCTCTTAGAAATTTCAAGGGCTGTAAGTCCCCATAAAGTTCCCTCATAGTCTGGGCCTTAGAGCGTGTCAAGTGAAGTGTAATTCCAGTCTTAAAATATTTAGAAGAGACTTCCAAAGTGATTGGTATTTAAACCATATAGAATTTTCTTAAATTTGACTTTTTGTCATGTATAGAATTGAATTAGCTTTCTAACGATACCAATTTTGTCCAAATCCGACATCGGGGTGACAAGTTATGATCGTTTTACTGAGAATACTCAGAGCTGGCCCGGTGCGACGGACGATCCGACGGACCGTCGAGTCTGCAATGGACTATCACGACCAAGGAAAAAACTCCCTTTCCCGATCCAAGTGCGATGGTCAGGATGATGGACAATCAAGGCTGTGATGGACCATCGCTGAGACCGTCGCCAGTAATGCAGTATGGTCTTATCTTGGCCATTGAGCAACGGATGATCCGACGGACTGTTGAAACTGTGATGGGCCGTAGATCCAATTGTTGCATTAAGGAAGTATGTCCCTTTTCTATCATCGTGCAGTGGACGACTCAAAGGACCGTCAAACTTGCAACGGACCGTCGCTCCGACCGTTGCAGACCCATTCAGTATTTTTAGCTCATTTTTAAAAGGGATTTTGGTCTTTTCCACTCTTTTATTAACCAAATATATATTCCAAATGAACTTGATAGACTCATTATCTCCCAAAACATCCAAAGGCTCAGGTTTCTCTCTCAAAAGCAAATCTAAAACCATTCTCCAAGAAATCCAAGAACTCACCATGGATTCTACAAATTGAGTTGATATTTGAGTTCCTCAAGTTCAAAGATTGAAAGAACCCTCTCTCAAGAGTACGAAGACGAGTTTAAAGCAAACTTGTTCATCCAATTTCATAATCTAAGGTATATGGGGTTTTGAACAAGGATAATCTTTTCACCCTTGTGCCAAGAGCTTATTTAAACTACAATTCCCTGCAATTTATGAGATTTTACATGAAATTGAATTGGGGTTTTTCGCCTATTGTTATTGGTTGTAAGATTTTGATGTTTCCCTTGAATTGAGAGTCTAATGGCATAATTTTTACATGTTTTCTTGAGAAATTACAGCTGGGTCTATACCCCATGATTTTAATCCTTGAGAAGTTAACAGTTGAAATGTTTGAAACATTGAAGTATATGAGTATGTTGAGATTTTGAGAGAAATTGCTGAAATTTCCAGATTTCTACATGAGTTATGAATCTATATGCTATCTATTATGCTTTTGATGAGTTTTAACTTGAGATTGAATTATGGGTTATTAAGCCCTACTTGAGACTTGAGATTTTATGAACTATTGTGCAATAAGCATCCATGATTTGAGTATTCTGAGATTGTTGAGAAATGTTTTCACCTAATGGTCATTGAGCTTCGAAATCCACTTTCCTACATGTGAGTATAGATTTTATTATTGGGTTCATGGTGAACCATGAGATTATTTCTAAAAGTGGATTTTTACGAGATGAGTGTAGATAATCTAAAGGGAGTAGTATTTAGCACTGAGCGGGTAAGTTACTATGATTTCTTACCCCAAAACTATGTGCCACCGTAGGTTGGGCCTGAGGTTGAGTTTATGATTATTATTGGGCCTAAGGCCGAGTTGATATTGGTTTCGAGGCCAAGTTTGTTTAGTGATCACTGGACCTAGGTGATACTCCCTGGCAAGAGTATGACGCCTCTCCCCAACGTGAGGTATTTTCCTTAGAAAGACAAAATGTTAGACTCGATGTAGCTCGCATGGTTTATGTCGATTAAGAGAAACTCCCTAAACTAAAGTATTTTCCGTTGAGATAAGATATTTTCCTTTAAGACTAAAATATTTTCCCTTGATATGAGTATTTTTCCCTCAAGCTTGAAATGAGATATTTTCCTAACGTGAATAAAATGCCTTCAAGTATGTTCCAAAGTTATATGATTTCGAATTCCAAGTATTTGAGTTCAAAAGATTTATGAGTTCTTGAGCATTGAAGAACTTTTACTCTCCATGACACATATGCATGAGTTGAAAGTCTTGCTTGAAGTTTCCTTTATCCTTGAGTAATGAGAATAAGAGAAGTTTACCAATTTTAAAGTTAAAATCTGATGACTCACGAGATTTGTGTTACATACTCCATTTTACATGATTCATGAGCTTTACATTTTATACTTATTCAAGTCATGTGAGTCATTAGTTATTGCATACATGATTTGATTAAAGAGTATTGATGTTGTTTTATATAAATGCATGCACCCCCACATACTCAGTACATTCGCAAGTGCTGATCCACATATACGTCTATGTGCTATATTGTCTTATAATGTAGGTTCAGGTGCTCAGTCCCAGCCTCGTCAGTGACTTTAGAGTACCTCTATCTACGTCCCTACAGTGGTGAGTCCTCATGGTTTAAGGACCTATCGTTAGATATTTTAGTATTTTAGAGACTATGTTATTACTCTAGTTTATTTCGCGTCAGTTGGAGACTTGTCCTAATAGCTCTATAGTTCATGGATTAGTAGAGGCTTTGTCAGACTAGTTACATATGGTGGTTGTGTTGAGGTTTCCAATATTATGGTTGTTTGGACCGAGAATTTTCTCCGTAGTTCCTTTCATGTTATATGACTATGCTAGTGTTTGAATTATTTAATTTTGAAATAAGTGTTATTCGTAAAAGCAGGCTCAAAGGGTTAACTTGGGGTGATTTTTATCCTAAAGCACTGTGTGACATCCCGGGAGGCGATTTTGGGTTATTACAAACATGGCATTAGAGCCTAAGGTTTTAAGGAGTCCTAGGGAGTCTGTCAAGCTGCGTTTAGTAGAGTCTTGATCATAGGTGTGTAGTGTGCCACATCTATGAGCAAGAGGCTACAAAATGTTTTAGGAAATGTTGATTCTTTCTTTTGGATTCTATCGTGCCTATAGTTGTCCCTCTCATTTTATAATTCGTGCTCTTCTATTGCAAAAAATGCCTCTCAAAAGAGCGAATGTCCATGAAAACAATGAGGAGCAACCCCCACCTGTTGATCCTTTGAATGAGATGGTATCTTACGCTGAGTTTCGAGCAGCCTTTCAGGCGTTAGCTAAGTAGTCACCGTTAATGTTCGGGCTAATAACCAGGCTGCAGTTGCTAATCAACAGAGATGTGATGTAGCTACGGGTAGGATTCGTGATTTTATGTGGATGAATCCGCCAGAGTTTTATAGGTCTAAGGCATATGAGGACGCAAAGTTGTACCTTGAGAAGGTGAGGAATATCACACAAGTTATTTATGTTTTTGAGGAAGAAAGTGTTGAGTTGGAGTCCTACAGGCAGAAGGACATTGCTTATGACTGGGTTGTATTATGGAGGAAGGGTAGAGGTGATAATACTGCTTCTATAACTTGGTAGGTATTCCAAGATGCATTCTTGGAAAAGTTCCTTTCATTTGAGATGAGGGAGGCAAAGATTGAGGAGTTTGTGAATTTGAGGCAGGGCTCCATGACTCTTAAGGAGTACTGCTTGAAGTTCAACCAGATAGCCAAGTATGCTCCTGATTTGATTTCTGACACCCGAGCTAGTATGAGCAAGTTTGTGACCGGTATTTTTGGGTTGGTACTGAAGAAGAGTAGGACTGCGATGCTATATAAGGATATGGATTTGGCTAGGTTGATGACACATACCAAGCAGATAGAGGCGGATAAGATTATAGAGAGAGAGAGTGAGGGGTAACAAATAAACTAGATTTGAGCAGCATGAGTATAGCTAGCCTAGGTTCCATGAAGGGAATTACCCTCAGTTTCAGAGGCATTCGTCTATGCCAGTGCCTTCACCAGCTAGTGCTCCCGTGCCTAGAAGCAAGCAAGAGCAAGAGGCTGATCCTTTTTGTCTAGGTTGCAAAATAGTGTTGGTAATAGGCCCTGTTATCCTTCTTGTGCTAAGTGTGGTAGGGATCATCCCGGTGAGTGTTTCATAGATTTGAGGGGTTGTTTTGGTTAAGGCAAGCAAGGCCACAGACTTAGAGATTATCCTCATGCTAGAAAAGGGAATAGAGATGCCCGACTTTAGGCACAGGCTACTAGTGCACCAACTCCTGTACCCCGTCCCGCCCCTGCTCAGGGCGCTTTATCTAGCACTGCTGGTGGTCAGCGCCAAAAAAGATTCTATGCCTTACCATCCCGTCAGGTGAAGGAGGACTCTCCTGATGTTGTTACTGGTATGCTCTGTGTCATTTTCCTTGATGTTTATGTGTTGTTGGACCCCGGGTCAAGTCTCTCTTATGTGACCCCACTTATGGTTGTGAATTTTAAAATGATTCCCAAAAAGATTTCTGAGCCCTTCCTAGTTTGTACACTATAGGGGAGTCAGTTGTTGCTAAACAAGGGTACAAAGATTGTCCTATTACTGTTCTTCATAGGGTCATACTTATGGATTTAATAGAGTTAGACATGGTGGATTTTGACCTCATTCTCGGTATGGATTGACTTTATTCTTTTTATGCATCTATAGATTGTCGTACCCATGTGGTCAAGTTTCAGTTTCCTGATGAACCAACGTTTGAGTGGTCTAGGAGTTTGGTATGTCCCAAAATTTATTTTATATCCTTTCTCAAATCCAGAAAGCTAATATCCAAGGGTTTCATCTATCACCTAGTTAGAGTCAAAGACACTAAGTCTGAGGCTCCAACTCTTTAGTCAGTCGATATTGTTAATGAGTTTCCAGATGTTTTTTTGAAAGATCTCCTAGGGGTACCTCCTGATAAAGAGATAGAATTTGGGATTGACCTTTTTTTCGACACTCATCCCATTTCTATTCTACCATACCATATGGATCATGCTGAGCTTAAGGAGTTGAAAGTACAACTCAAAGATATTTTAGACAAAGGTTTAATAAGGCCCAGTATTTCTCCTTAGGGTACACTCGTTCTATTCTTGCAAAATAAAGATGGTTCTTTGCGTATGTGCATTGACTATCATCATCTTAACAAGATCACCATCAAGAACAAGTATCCTCTTCCATGAATTGATGACTAGTTTGATCAGTTGCAAGGTGCAAGTTATTTCTCCAAGATAGATCTTAGATGCGGCTATCATCAACTTAAAATGAGGGAATATGTTATTCCAAAGATAGCTTTCCAAATTCTCTGTGGTCACTTTAAATTTCTAGTCATGTCTTTTGGGCTAACCAATTCCCCAGCAGCCTTCATGGACCTCATGAATCAAGTTTTTAAGCCATATCTTGATATGTTTGTCATTGTCTTCATAAATGATATCCTTGTATACTCCTGTAATGAGAATGACCATGGGAGTCACCTTAGAGTTGTCTTGCAAACTCTTAGACATAACCAGTTGTTCGCTAAATTTAGTAAGTGTGAATTTTGGCTAAGGTCTTTATCCTTTTTGGGTCATATTTTTCAGTCGAAGGTATTAGAGTTGATCCCCAAAAGACAGAAGGTATAATAAATTAGCCTAGACCTATCTCTCTGTCTGACATTAGAAGTTTCTGGGGTCTAGCGGGCTACTACCGTCGTTTTGTTAAACATTTCTCTTCTATTACATCTCTCATAACCCAGTTGATGCAAATGAAAGTTAAGTTCCAGTAGTCAGATTCCTATGAGAAGAGTTTTCAGTAGTTGAAAACTCAACTTACTTCAGCCCCTATGTTGACCTTGCCTGATGTTGACTTTGCCTGATGGTATAGATGGTTTTTTGGTGTGTTGTGATGCCTCGATAGTTGTCTTGGGTTGTGTGTTGATGCAAAAAGGTAAGGTTATAACTTATTTCGCTAGACAGTTAAGGCTGCATGAGAAGAATTATCCAACCCTTGATCTTGAGTTAGCTGCTGTGGTCTTTGCTTTGAAAATCTAGAGATATTATCTTTATGGTGTCCATATTGATGTATTTACTGATCATAAGAGCTTACAGTATGTGTTAACTTAGAGAGAGTTAAATCTTAGGCAGAGGAGGTGGTTGGAGTCATTTAAAGACTATGATATGAGTGCGCTATATCACTCGGACAAGGCCAATGTAGTGGCAGATGCCCTTAGCAAGTTGTCTATGGGTAGTGTTTCCCATGTAGAGGAAGGTAAAAAAAGAGTTAGCTCATGATGTGCATTATTTGGCTAGATTGGGTATTAGGTTGCTTGATGCAGTTGAGGGAAGTACTTTGGTGCAGAGTAGTTCTGAATCCTCTTTAGTTTCAGAAGTGAAAGAGAAGCAAGATAAGGATCCTAGTTTGGTCAGACTGAAGGAGTCAGTTCAGGACCAAAAGGTAGAGGTTTTCTCCCAAGGGGGAGATGGTGTGTTGAGAGTGCAAGGTAGATTATGTGTTCCCTATGTTAATGATCTGAGGTAAAGGATTATGGCCGAAGCGTATGGCACACGTATTCTATTCATCCCGGCATTGCCAAGATGTACCACGACTCGCAGGAAAACTATTGGTGGAATGGTATGAAAAAGGATATATCCAAGTTCGTAGCAAAGTGTTCAACGTGCTAACAGATTAAGGTATAGCACCAAAGACCTGGTAATGCGATACAAGAGTTTCGTATACCCACTTGGAAGTGGGAGGTGGTGAATATGGACTTCGTGACTGATTTGCCTCTTTCGCATTATTATCATGATTCTATTTGGGTTGTTGTAGACTGACTGACTAAATTTGCGCATTTCTTGCCCATTCATACATCTTATATAACTGAGGATTATGCTAGATTGTATATCTGGGAATTACTCAAGCTGTGTGGAGTTCCCTCGTCCATCATTTTGGATAGGGGCACTCAATTGCTTCTCAATTTTGGAGGGCGTTTCAGCAGGGTCTTTGTACCCAAGTTCTTTTGAGTTTCGCTTTTCACCCACCGACAGATGGTTAGGCTGAGAGGACCACTCAGACCCTAGAGGATATGTTGTGGGCATATGCTCTTGATTTCAAGGGTAGTTGGGATGAGCATTTTCCATTGATAGAGTTTGCTTATATCAACAGTTACCATGCTAGCATCGGAATGGCATTATTTGAGGCCTTGTATGGTAGAAGATGTAGATCACCCATAGGTTGGTTTGATGTAGGTAAAGCTGCTGTGATTAGGCCTGATGTATTATTTGAAGCTATGGAGAAATTTAAGTTGATTAGAGAGGTTAAAGACAACTCAGAGTCGACAAAAGTCATATACCGATATGAGGAGAAGAGATCTTGAGTTTAAAGTGGGTGATTTGTTGTACTTATAGATTTCACCCATGAAAAGGGTGAAGAGGTTTGGTAAAAAGGGAAAGATTAGTCCCCGTTATGTTGGCTCGTATAGAGTTTTGAGCCGTCTTTGTAAAGTAGCCTATTAGGTTGAGTTTCCCGCAGAGTTGTCAGCTGTTCATCCTGTTTTTCATGTCTCCATGAGTAAAAAGCATATTGGTGATTTTGTTGTAGTAGATCCTTCCGAGAGTGTTGATGTTCAGAACAGTCTTTCATTCGATGAGATTCCCGTTGAGATCCTAGATTTTCAGATTCATAGACTTAGGAACAAAGAGGTTCCCTTGGTCAAAGTGTTGGGGTGGAACTAGTCAGTTGAGGGCGCTACTTGGGAGGCAGAAGCAGGCATGTGAGACAAGTATCTGCACCTTTTTTCCATGAGTCTAGATCGATCTGAAGGTATTATTCTTCTTAAATTCAGCCTTTCTAATCTAAAGTTCAGCTATGTATCTATTCTTAGATGATTTCTTGCAATTTCTAAGGTATTCAAGAGTTTAGAGAGATTTTGAGCCGTTTAGCAAATTGCTTCAACTATGTGTACTCTGTTTATCCTGTGTTCCTAGTCTAACTAGTGACATTCGAGGATGAATGTTTTCAAGGGGGAGATGATGTAACACCCCACAAAGTTCCCTCATAGTCTGGGCCTTAGAGTGTGTCAAGTGAAGTGTAATTCTGACCCTAAATAATTGAGAAGATACTTCCAAGTGATTTGTTTTTAAACCATATAGAATTTTCTTAAATTTGACTTTTTGTCATGTAGAGAATTGAATTAGCTTTCCAACGATACCAATTTCATCTAAATCTGGCATTGGGGTGAGAAATTATGGCCGTTTTAGTGAGAGTTGTCGGAATCGCCCAAGTGCGACGGACGATCCGACGGACCATTGCAACCAAAGAAGAAACTCCCTTCCCTTGCCCAAGTGCGATGGCTAAGATGACGGACCATTAAGGCTGCGACGAACCATCGCCACTAAGGCAGTGTGGTCTCATCTTGGCCATCGAGCGACGGACGATCTGATGGACCATCGAACCTGTGATGGGTATTCGATCCAACCATTGTATCGAGGAAGTATGTCCCTTTTTGGTCATGGTGCGACGGACGATCTGATGGACCGTCAGACTTGCGATGGACTATCACTCCGATCATCGCAGACCCCGTTAGTATTTTTAACTCATTTTTAAATGGGCTTTTTGGTCTTTTCCACTCTTTTATCAACTTGATATATATTCCAAACGAACTTGATAGCCTCATTATCTCCCAAAACATCCAAAGGCTAGGGTTTCTCCCTCAAGAGCAAATCTAAAACCCTTCTCCAAAAAATCTAAGAACTCACCATGGATTCTAAAAATTGAGTTGAGATTTGAGTGCCCCAAGTTCAAAGGTTGCAAGAACCCTCTCTCAATAGTACGAAGAAGAGTTTAGAGCAAGCTTGTTCATCCAATTTCATAATCAAAGGTATGTGGGGTTTTTAAGAAGGGTAATCCTTTCACCCTTGTGCCCAAAAGCTTATTTAAACTACAATTCCCTGCAATTTATGAGATTTTACATGAAATTGAATTGGGGTTTCTCACCCATTGTTATTGGTTGCAAGCTTTTGATGTTTCCCTTGAATTGAGAGTCTAATGACACGATTTTTACATGTTTTCTTGAGAAATTGCAGCTGGGTCTATACCCCATGATTTTAATCCTAGGGAATTTAATAGTTGAAATTTTTGAAACATTGAAGTATATGAGTATGTTGAGATATTAAGATAAATTGCTGAAATTTTCAAATTTCTACATGGGTTATGAATCTATATGCTATCTATTATGCTTTTGATGAGTTTTAACTTGAGATTGAATTATGGGTTACTAAGCCCTACTTGAGGTTTGAGATTTTATGAACTATTGTGTTATAAGCACCCGTGATTTGAGTATTCTGAGATTGTTGAGAAATGTTTTGACCTAATGGTCATTGAGCTTTTAAATCCACTTTCCTACATGATAGTACAGATTTGATTATTGAGTTCATGGTGAACAATGAGATTATTTCTAAAAGTAGATTTTTACGAGATGAGCGCAGATAATCTAAAGGGAGTAGTGTTTAGCACTAAGCGGGTAAGTTACTATGGTTTCTTACCCCTAAACTATGTGCCACCGTAGGTTAGGCTTGAGGCCAAGTTTATGATTATTATTGGGCCTAAGGCCGAGTTGATATTGGGCCCAAGGCTGAGTTTGTTTAGTGATCACTGGACCTAGGTTATACTCCCTGGAAAGAGTATGATGCCTCTCCCCAACGTGAGGTCTCTTTCTTAGGAGGACAATCCATTGGACTTCATGTAGCTCGCATGGTTTATGTCGGTTAAGAAAAACTCCCTAAACTAAAGTATTTTCCATTGAGATAAGATATTTTCCTTTAAAACTAAAATACTTTCCCTTGATATGAGTATTTTTTCCTAAAGCTTGAAATGAGATATTTTCCTAACGTGAATGAAATGCCTTCAAGTATGTTCTAATGTTATATGATTTCGAGTTCCAAGTATTTGAGTTCAAAAGAGTTACGAGTTCTTGAGCATTGAAGAATTTTTACTCTCCATGTGACATATGCATTAGTTGAAAGTATTGCTTAAAGTTTCCTTTAGCCTTGAGTAATGAGAATAAGAGAAGGTAACTGATTTCAAAGTTAAACTATGATGACTCACGAGATTTGTGTTACATGCTTCATTCTACATGATTTATGAGCTTTACATTTTATACTTATTTAAGCCATGTGAGACATTACTTATTGCATGCATGATTTGATTAAAGAGTATTGATGTTGTTTTATATAAATGCATGCACCCCCATATACTCAGTACATTCCCAAGTGCTGATCCATATATATATCCATATGCTACATTGTCTTATAATGTAGGTTCAGGTACTCAGTCCCAGCCTCGTCTGTGACTTTTTAGTACCTCTGTCTATATCCCTATGGTGAGTCCTCGTGGTTCAAGGACCTATCATCACATATTTCAACATTTGAGAGACTATGTTATTACTTCAGTTCATTTTGAGTCAGTTGGGGACCTATCCCAATGGCTTTCTAGTTCATGGATTAGTAGAGGCTTTGTTAGACTAGTTATTAGATGGTGGTGGTGTTGAGGTTTCCAGTATTGTGGTCGTTTGGACCGAGCATTTTCTCCATAGTTTCTTTCATATGATATGACTATGCTATTGTTTGAATTATTTTATTTTGAAATGAGTATTTTTTGTAGAAGCAGGCTCAATGGGTTAGCTTGGGGCTACTTGTAGCCTTAAGCACCGTGTGATATCCCGGGAGGCAATTTTGGGTCGTTACAAACTTGGTAGAAGAGCTTAATGTTTTAAGGAGTCCTAGGGAGTCTGATAAGCCGCGTTTAGTAGAGTCTTGTTCTTCGATGTGTAGTGCGACATATCTATGAGCAAGAGGCTACAAGATGTTTTAGGAAAGTTGTTTGTTTCTTTTGGATTCTATCGTACCTACAGTTGTCCCTCTAATATAATAATTCATGTTCTTCTATTGCAGAAAATGCCTCTCTAAAGAGAGAATGTCCGTGGAAACAATGACGAGAAATCCCCACCTATTGATCCTTTGAATGAGATAGTATCTCACGCTGAGTTTTGGGCGGCCTTTCAGGCGTTAGCCCAAGCAGCTACCATTAATGTTCGGGCCAATAACCAGGCTGCAGTTGCTAATCAGCAGGGAGGTGATGTAGCTGCTGCTAGGATTCGTGATTTCATGCGGATAAATCCGCCAGAGTTTTATGGGTCTAAGGCATATGAGGACCCACAGTTGTACCTTGAGGAGGTGCTAAAGATCATGTGAGTCATGCATGTTTCTAAGGAAGAAAATGTTGAGTTGACGTCCTGCAGGCTGAAGGACATTGCTTATGACTGGGTTGTATCATAGAGGAACGGTAGAGGTGATAATGCTATTCCTATGGCTTGGCAGGTATTCCAAGATGCATTCTTGGACAAGTTCTTTCCGCTTGAGATGAGGGAGGCAAAGATTGAGGAGTTTATGAACTTGAGGCAGGGTTCCATGACTATTGAGGAGTACTGCTTGAAGGTCAACCAGTTCGCCAGGTATGCTCCTGATTTGATTTATGACACCCGGGCTAGTATGAGCAAGTTCGTGACCGATATTTCTGGGTTGGTACTGAAGAAGTGTAGGACTGTGATGCTACGTAGGGATATAGATCTGGCTAGGTTGATGATGCATACCCAGCAGATAGAGGTGGATAAGATTAGAGAGAGAGAGAGAGAGAGTGAGGGGTAACAAAAGAACTAGATCTGAGCAGCATGAGTATAGCAAGCCTAGGTTCCATGGAGGGAATTACCCTCAGTTTCAGAGGCTTTCATCTATGCCTGCGCCTTCATCAGCTAGTGCTCTCGCGCCTAGAAGCAGGCAGGAGCAAGGGGCATATCCTTTATGTCTAGGTCGCAGAATAGTATTGGTAACAGGCCTCGTTATCCTCCTTGTGCTAAGTGTGGTAGGGATCATCCTGATGAGTGTTTCATAGATTTGAGGGGTTGTTTTGGTTGTGGAAAGCAGGGCCACAGACTTAGAGATTGTCCTCATGCTAGACAGAGGAACAAAGATACCCGACCTTAGGCACAGGCTACTAGTGCACCACCTCCTGTACCCCATCCTGCCCCAGCTCAGGGCGCTTTATTTAGCACTGCTGGCGGTTAGCGCCAGAACAAATTCTATGCCTTACCATCCCATTAGGAAAAGGAGGACTCTCCTGATGTTGTTACTTGTATGCTCCGTGTCTTTTTCCTTGATGTTTATATGTTGTTGGACCCCGGGTCAAGTTTCTCTTATGTGACCTCACTTGTAGCTGTGATTTTCAAAATGAGTCCCAAAAAGATTTATAAGCCCTTCCTAGTTTCTACACTATTAGGGAGTCAGTTGTTGCTTAACAAGTGTACAAAGATTGTCCTGTTACTGTTCTTCATAGGGTCATACTTGTGGATTTGATAGAGTTAGACATGGTGAATTATGACCTTATTCTGGGTATGGATTGGCTTCATTCTTGTTATGCATCTATAGATTGTCGTACCCATGTGGTCAAGTTTTAGTTTACTGATGAACCAACTTTTAAGTGGTCTGGGAGTTTGGTATCTCCCAAGAGTCATTTTATCTCCTATCTCAAAGCCAGAAAGCTAATATCCAAGGATTGCATCTATTACCTAGTTAGAGTCAAAGACACTAAGTCTGAGGCTCCAACTCTTTAGTCAGTCGATATTGTTAATGAGTTTATAGATGTTTTTTTGGAAGACCTCCCAGGGGTACCTCCCGATAGAGAGATAAAATTCGGGATTGACCTTCTTCCCGACACTCGTCCCATTTCTATTCCACCATCCCGTATAGAACCTGCTGAGCTTAAGGAGTTGAAAGAGCAACTCAAAGATATTTTAGACAAAGGTTTTATAAGGCCCAGTATTTCTTCTTAGGGCACACCCGTTCTATTCGTGCGAAAGAAAGATGGTTCTTTGCGTATGTGCATTGACTATCGTTAGCTTAACAAGGTCACTATTAAGAACAAGTATCCTCTTCTGAGAATTGATGACCTGTTTGATCAGTTGCAAGGTTCAAGTTATTTCTCCAAGATAGACCTTAGATGCGGCTATCATCAACTTAAAGTGAGAGAATGTGATATTCCAAAGACAGCTTTCCAAATCCGCTATGGTCACTTTGAATTTCTAGTCATGTCTTTCGGGCTAACCAATGCCCAACAGCCTTCATGGACCTCATGAATCAAGTTTTTAAGCCATATCTTGATATGTTTGTCATTGTCTTCATAAATGACATCCTTGTATACTCCCGTAATGAGAATGACCATGGAGTCACCTTAGAGTTATCTTGCAAACTCTTAGAGATCACCAGTTGTTCATTAAATTCAGTAAGTGTGAATTTTGGCTAAGGTTTGTAGCCTTTTTGGGTTATATTTTTTCAGCCGAAGGTATTTGAGTTAATCCCAAAAAGATAAAAGATATAAGAAATTAGCCTAGACCTATCTCTCCGTCTAACATTAGAAGTTCTTTGGGTTTAGCGAGCTATTACCATTATTTTGTTAAAGGTTTCTCTTCTATTGCATCTTCCATAACCCGATTGACTGAAAAGAAAGTTAAGTTTTAGTGGTCAGATTCCTGTGAGAAGAGTTTTCAGGAGTTGAAGAATCAACTTACTTTAGCCCCTGTGTTGACCTTACCTGATGGTACAGATGGTTTTGTAGTGTATTGTGATTCCTCTAGAGTTGGCTTGGTTTGTGTGTTGATGCAAAAAAGTAAGGTTATATCTTATGCCTCTGGACAGTTAAAGCCACATAAGAAGAATTATCCAACCCATGATCTTGAGTTAGCTGCTATGGTCTTTGCTTTGAAAATCTAGAGACATTATCTTTATGGTGTCCATGCTGATATATTTACTGATCATTAGAGCTTGCAGTATGTGTTTACTCAGAGGGAGTTGAATCTTAGGTAGAAGAGGTGGTTGGAGTTGTTGAAAAACTATGATATAAGTGCGCTGTATCACCTGAAAAAGGCCAATGTAGTGGCAGATGCCCTTAGCAGGTTGTCTATGGGTAGTGTTGCCCATGTAAAAGAAGGTAAGAAAGATTTAGCTCGTGATGTGCATTATTTGGCTAGATTGGGTGTTAGGTTGCTTGATTCAGTTGAGGGAAGTACTTTGGTGCAGAGTAGTTCCAAATCCTCTTTAGTTTCAAAAGTGAAGGAGAAGAAAGATAAGGATCCTAGTTTGGTCAGACTGAAGGAGTCAGTTCAGGACCAAAAGGTAGAGGTTTTCTCCCAAGGGGGAGATGGTGTGTCAAGAGTGCAAGGTAGATTGTGTGTTCCGTGTGTTGATGATCTGAGGCAGAGGATTATGGCTGAAGTGCTTGGCGCGCGGTATTCTATTCATCCCGACACTGCCAAGATGTACCGTGACTTGCGGGAAGTTTATTGGTGGAATGGTATGAAGAAGGATATATTCGAGTTCGTAGCAAAGTGTTCAACGTGCTAACAGATTAAGGTAGAGCACCAAAGACCTGGTAATGTGATATAAGAGTTTCGTATACCCACTTGGAAGTGGGAGGTGGTGAATATGGACTTCATGACCGGGTTGCCTCTTTCGTGTCTTTATCAAGATTCTATTTGGGAGTTATTCAGGCTGCGTGGAATTCCCTCGTCCATCATTTCGGATAAGGTCATTCAATTTACTTCTCAATTTTGGAGGGCGTTAAAGTAGGGTCTTGGTACCCAAGTTCTTTTGAGTTTCGTTTTTCACCCGCAGACAGATGGTCAGGCTTAGAGGACCATTCAGGCCCTAGAGGATATGTTGCGGTCATGTGCTCTTGATTTCAAGGGTAGTTGGGATGAGCATTTTCCAATTATTGAGTTTACTTAAAACCACAGTTACCATGCTAACATCGGGATGGCACCATTTGAGGCCTTGTATGGTAGAAGATGTAGATCACCCATAGGTTGGTTTAAAGTGGGTGAAGCTATCACGATTGGGCCTGATGTAGTGTTTGAAGCTATGAAGAATGTTAAGTTGATTAGAGAGAGGTTAAAGACAGCTTAGAGTCAACAAAAGTCATATGCCGATGTGAGGAGAAGAGATCTTGAGTTTGAAGTGGGTGATTTGGTGTACTTGAAGATTTCACCCATGAAAGGGGTGAAGAGGTTTTTAATAAAAAAGGAAAGCTTAGTCCCTGTTATGTTGGCCCGTATAGAGTTTTCAGTGGTCTTGGGAAAGTAGCCTATGAGGTTGAGTTGCCTGCATAGTTGTCAGTTGTTCATCCTATTTTTCATGTCTCCATGCTTAAAAAGCATATTGGTGATTCTATTGTAGTAGATCATTCAGAGAGTGTTGATATTCAGAATAGTCTTTCATTCGATGAGATTCTCATTAAGATCCTAGATTTTCAGATCCATAGACTGAGGAACAAATAGGTTTCCTTGGTCAAAGTGTTGTGGCGGAACCAGTAAGTTGAGGGCGCTACTTGGGAGGCAGAAGCAGACATGTGATCCAAGTATCCGCACCTCTTTTCAGCGAGTTTAGATCGATTTGAAAGTATTATTCTTCCTTAATTTAGCCCTTCTAATCTGAAGTTCAGCTATGTATCTATTCTTGCATGTGTTCTTGCAATTTCTGAGGTATTCAAGAGTTTAGAGAGATTATGAGCCGTTTAGAAAATTGCTTTAGCTATGTGTACTCTGTTTATCCTGTGTTCCTAGTCTAACTAGTGACATTTAAGGACGAATGTTACCAAGGGGGAGATATTGTAAGACCCCACAAAGTTCCCTCGTAGTCCGAGCTTTAGAGCGTGTCAAGTGAAGTGTAATTTCGACCCTAAAAGATTGAGAAGATACTTCCCAAGTGATTGGTATTTAAAACATAGAGAATTTTCTTAAATTTGACTTTTTTATGTAGAGAATTGAATTAGCTTTCCAACGATACCAATTTCGTCCAAATTCGACATTGGGGTGAGAAGTTATGGCCATTTTACTGAGAGTTGTCGGAACTGCCCAGGTGCGACGAGCGATCTGATGGACCGTTGAGTCTGCAACGGACCGTCGCAACCAAGGTAGAAACTCCCTTCCCTGGCCTATGTACGATGGCCAGGATGACAGACCATCATGGTTGCGACGAACTATCGCCACTAAGGCAGTGTGGTCTCATCTTGGCCATCGAGCGATGGACGATCCAATGGGCCATCGTACCTATGATGGGCCATCGATCCGACCGTCGCATCGAGGCAGTATGTCTCTTTTTTGGTCATCGTTCGACGGATGACCTGACAGACCATTAGACTTGCAATGGACCGTCGCAAACCCCGTTCAGTATTTTTAGCTTATTTTTAAAAGGGATTTTTGGTCTTTTCCACTCTTTTATCAATTAGATATATATTTTAAATAAACTTGATATCCTCATTATCTCCCAAAACTTCCAAAGGCTAGGGTTTCTCCCTCAAGAGCAAATCTAAAACCCTTCTCCAAAAAATCTAAGAACTCACCATGGATTCTAAAAATTGAGTTGAGATTTGAGTGCCCCAAGTTCAAAGGTTGCAAGAACCCTCTCTCAATAGTACGTAGAAGAGTTTAGAGCAAGCTTGTTCATCCAATTTCATAATCTAAGGTATGTGGGGTTTTTAAGAAGGGTAATCCTTTCACCCTTGTGCCCAAAAGCTTATTTAAACTACAATTCCCTGCAATTTATGAGATTTTACATGAAATTGAATTGGGGTTTCTCACCCATTGTTATTGGTTGCAAGCTTTTGATGTTTCCCTTGAATTGAGAGTCTAATGATACGATTTTTACATGTTTTCTTGAGAAATTGCAGCTGGGTCTATACCCCATGATTTTAATCCTTGAGAATTTAATAGTTGAAATTTTTGAAACATTGAAGTATATGAGTATGTTGAGATATTAAGATAAATTGCTGAAATTTTCAAATTTCTACATGGGTTATGAATCTATATGCTATCTATTATGCTTTTGATGAGTTTTAACTTGAGATTGAATTATGGGTTACTAAGCCCTACTTGAGGTTTGAGATTTTATGAACTATTGTGTTATAAGCACCCGTGATTTGAGTATTCTGAGATTGTTGAGAAATGTTTTGACCTAATGGTCATTGAGCTTTTAAATCCACTTTCCTACATGATAGTACAGATTTGATTATTGAGTTCATGGTGAACAATGAGATTATTTCTAAAAGTAGATTTTTACGAGATGAGCGCAGATAATCTAAAGGGAGTAGTGTTTAGCACTAAGCGGGTAAGTTACTATGGTTTCTTACCCCTAAACTATGTGCCACCGTAGGTTAGGCTTGAGGCCAAGTTTATGATTATTATTGGGCCTAAGGCCGAGTTGATATTGGGCCCGAGGCTGAGTTTGTTTAGTGATCAATGGACCTAGGTTATACTCCCTGGAAAGAGTATGATGCCTCTCCCCAACGTGAGGTCTCTTTCTTAGGAGGACAATCCATTGGACTCATGTAGCTCGCATGGTTTATGTCGGTTAAGAAAAACTCCCTAAACTAAAGTATTTTCCATTGAGATAAGATATTTTCCTTTAAAACTAAAATACTTTCCCTTGATATGAGTATTTTTTCCTAAAGCTTGAAATGAGATATTTTCCTAACGTGAATGAAATGCCTTCAAGTATGTTCTAATGTTATATGATTTCGAGTTCCAAGTATTTGAGTTCAAAAGAGTTATGAGTTCTTGAGCATTGAAGAATTTTTACTCTCCATGTGACATATGCATTAGTTGAAAGTATTGCTTAAAGTTTCCTTTAGCCTTGAGTAATGAGAATAAGAGAAGGTAACCGATTTCAAAGTTAAACTATGATGACTCACGAGATTTGTGTTACATGCTTCATTCTACATGATTTATGAGCTTTACATTTTATACTTATTTAAGCCATGTGAGACATTACTTATTGCATGCATGATTTGATTAAAGAGTATTGATGTTGTTTCATATAAATGCATGCACCCCCATATACTCAGTACATTCCCAAGTGCTGATCCATATATATATCCATGTGCTACATTGTCTTATAATGTAGGTTCAGGTACTCAGTCCCAGCCTCGTCTGTGACTTTTTAGTACCTCTATCTATATCCCTATGGTGAGTCCTCGTGGTTCAAGGACCTATCATCACATATTTCAACATTTGAGAGACTATGTTATTACTTCAGTTCATTTTGAGTCAGTTGGGGACCTATCCCAATGGCTTTCTAGTTCATGGATTAGTAGAGGCTTTGTTAGACTAGTTATTAGATGGTGGTGGTGTTGAGGTTTCCAGTATTGTGGTCGTTTGGACCGAGCATTTTCTCCATAGTTTCTTTCATATGATATGACTATTCTAGTGTTTGAATTATTTTATTTTAAAATGAGTATTTTTTGTAGAAGCAGGCTCAATGGGTTAGCTTGGGGCTACTTGTAGCCTTAAGCACCGTGTGATATCCCGGGAGGCGATTTTGGGTCGTTACAAACTTAGTAGAAGAGCTTAATGTTTTAAGGAGTCCTAAGGAGTCTGATAAGCCGCGTTTAGTAGAGTCTTGTTCTTCGATGTGTAGTGCGACATATCTATGAGCAAGAGGCTACAAGATGTTTTAGGAAAGTTGTTTGTTTCTTTTGGATTCTATCGTGCCTACAGTTGTCCCTCTCATCTAATAATTCATGTTCTTCTATTGCAGAAAATGCCTCTCTAAAGAGAGAATGTTCGTGGAAACAATGACGAGAAATCCCCACCTATTGATCCTTTGAATGAGATAGTATCTCACGCTGAGTTTCGGGCGGCCTTTCAGGCGTTAGCCCAAGCAGCCACCATTAATGTTCGGGCCAATAACCAGGCTGCAGTTGCTAATCAGCAGGGAGGTGATGTAGCTGCTGCTAGGATTCGTGATTTCATGCGGATGAATCCGCCAGAGTTTTATGGGTCTAAGGCATATGAGGACCCACAGTTATACCTTGAGGAGGTGCTAAAGATCATGTGAGTTATGCATGTTTCTAAGGAAGAAAATGTTGAGTTGACGTCCTGCAGGCTGAAGGACATTGCTTATAACTGGGTTGTATCATAGAGGAAGGGTAGAGGTGATAATGCTATTCCTATGGCTTGGCAGGTATTCCAAGATGCATTCTTGGACAAGTTCTTTCCGCTTGAGATGAGGGAGGCAAATATTGAGGAGTTTATGAACTTGAGGCAGGGTTCCATGACTATTGAGGAGTACTGGTTGAAGGTCAACCAGTTCGCCAGGTATGCTCCTGATTTAATTTATGACACCCGGGCTAGTATGAGCAAGTTCGTGACCGATATTTCTGGGTTGGTACTGAAGAAGTGTAGGACTGTGATGCTAC
>NC_061112.1:21436109-21546589 GCF_002878395.1 Capsicum annuum | reverse complement strand
GGAACTGCCCAGGTGCGACGAGCGATCTGATGGACCGTTGAGTCTGCAACGGACCGTCGCAACCAAGGTAGAAACTCCCTTCCCTGGCCTATGTACGATGGCCAGGATGACAGACCATCATGGTTGCGACGAACTATCGCCACTAAGGCAGTGTGGTCTCATCTTGGCCATCGAGCGATGGACGATCTAATGGGCTATCGTACCTATGATGGGCCATCGATCCGACCGTCGCATCGAGGCAGTATGTCTCTTTTCTGGTCATCGTTTGACGGATGACCTGACAGACCGTTAGACTTGCAATGGACCGTCGCAGACCGCGTTCAGTATTTTTAGCTCATTTTTAAAAGGGATTTTTGGTCTTTTCCACTCTTTTATCAATTAGATATATATTTTAAATGAACTTGATATCCTCATTATCTCCCAAAACTTCCAAAGGCTAGGGTTTCTCCCTCAAAAGCAAATCTAAAACCCTTCTCTAAGAAATCCAAGAACTCACCATGTATTCTATAAATTGAGTTGAGATTTGAGTTCCCCAAGTTCAAAGGTTGGAAGAACCCTCTCTCAAGAATATGAAGAGGAGTTTAAAGCAAGCTTGTTTATCCAATTTCATAATCTAAGGTATGTAAGGTTTTGAACAAGGGTAATCCTTTCACCCTTATGCCCAAAAGCTTATTTAAACTACAATTCCTTGCAATTTATGAGATTTTACATGAAATTGAATCTGGGATTTTCACCCATTGTTATTGGTTGCAAGCTTTTGATATTTCCCTTGAATTGAGAGTCTAATGGAATGATTTTTACATGTTTTCTTGGGAAATTGCAGTTGGGTTCTATACCCCATGATTTTAATCCTTGAGAAGTTAATAGTTGAAATGTCTGAAACATTGAAATATATGAGTATGTTGAGATTTTGAGATAAATTGCTGAAATTTCCAGATTTCTACATGTGTTATGAATCTATATGCTATCTATTATGCTTTTGATGAGTTTTAACTTGAGATTGAATTATGGGTTATTTAACCCTACTTGAGACTTGAGATTTTATGAACTATTGTGCTATAAGCACCCATGATTTGAGTATTCTGAGATTGTTGAGAAATGTTTTGACCTAATGGTCATTGAGCTTTGAAATCCACTTTCCTACATGAGAGTACAGATCTGATTATTGGGTTGGTGGTGAACCATGAGATTATTTCTAAAAGTGGATTTTTATGAGATGAGCACAGATAATCTAAAAGGAGTAGTATTTAGCACCGAGCGACTTCTTACCCTAAAACTACGTACCAGCGTAGGTTGGGCCTGAGGCTGAGTTTATGATTATTATTTGGCCTAAGGCCGAGTTAATATTGGGCCCGAGGCCGAGTTTATTTAGTTATCACTGGACCTAGGTTATACTCCCTGGAAAGAGTATGATGCCTCTCCCCAATGTGAGGTCTCTTCCTTAGGAGGACAAAACGTTGGACTCCATGTAGCTCGCATGGTTTATATCGGTTAAGAGAAACTCCCTAAACTAAAGTATTTTCCATTGAGATAAGATATTTTCCTTTAAAACTAAAATACTTTCCCTTGATATGAGTATTTTTCCCTAAAGCTTGAAATGAGATATTTTCCTAACGTGAATAAAATGCCTTTAATTATGTTCCAAAGTTATATGATTTCGAATTACAAGTATTTAAGTTCAACAGAGTTATGAGTTCTTGAGCATTGAAGAAGTTTAATCCTCCATGAGACATATGCATTAGTTGAAAGTGTTGCTTAAAGTTTCCTTTAACCTTGAGTAATGAGAATAAGAGAAGATTACCGATTTCAAAGTTAAACTATGATGACTCACGAGATTTGTGTTACATGCTCTATTCTACATGATTGATGAGCTTTATATTTTATACTTATTCAAGCCATGTGAGTCATTACTTATTGTATGCTTGATTTGGTTAAAGAGTATTGATGTTGTTTTATATAAATGCATGCACCCCCACATACTCAGTACATTCCCAAGTGCTAATCCACATATACATCTATGTGGTACATTGTCTTATAATGTAGGTGCAGGTGCTCAGTTCCAGCCTCGTCAGTGACTTTTGAGTACCTCTATCTACATCTCTACAGTGGTGAGTCCTCTTGGTTTGAGGACCTATCGTCAGACATTTCAGCATTTGAGAGACTATGTTATTATTTCAGTCATTTCGAGTCAGTTGAGGACCTATCCCAATGGCTCTCTAGTTCATGGATTAGTAAAGGCTTTGTCAGACTAGTTATCAGATGGTGGTTGTGTTGAGGTTTCCAGTATTGTGGTCATTTGTACTGAGCATTTTCTCCGTAGTTCCTTTAATATGCTATGACTATGCTAGTGTTTGAATTATTTAATTTTGAAATGAGTGTTATTAGTAGAAGCAGGATCAAAGGGTTAGCTTGGGGCTACTTGTAGCCTTAAGCACCGTGTGACATCCCGCGAGACGATTTTGGGTCGTTACAAGGGCCAAATTTAAAAATGTATAAATGTTGATACGTGTAGAATTTTCTAGCTCTAGACCCACCAAATTATAGATAATTGAATTAGCTTTTCAACGATACCAATTTCACCTTAATCCGATACTCGATTGAAAAGTTATGGCACTTTTAGTGAGAAACAGTAGGCCAATGTGATGTCACCACGTTGCGGTACAGGGCAGATTTGCAATGTCCGTTTTCCAGTGAAGCACCGCGATTATGTTGCATCACGGTGAAGTCTAAAATCCCGTTCGTCCTTTTCCAATAGCCCACCGTGATTGGCCAGTTGCGCTAGAAATTATGATGGAGCATTGCTCCACGTCGTGGTGGAGTGAAAATTGACACTCATCTTTTTCCAGTGATGCAACGCGATTACGCCGCATCGCCCCAAAGCCCAAAATGGCAATTGTCCCTTTTTCAGTAAGCCATCATGATGGCGCCGCATCGCGGTGAAGTGCAAAATTGGGATTTCAGTTCCGAATTAATTTTTTCAAAGGGCAACTTAGTCTATTCCCAAGCCCCCAAATCATGAAAAACGCAAGATCAAACCTATTCTAAGCCTAATACGCTCATTATTCACAAGATTCCTCTCCAAGAAACCCTAGAACTCTAATTTCAAATCCTCAAGAAACCCAAATTCCACCACTTTTTTTCAAGATAACCAAAAATTCAAGATTCCCAATTCAAGTTCTTCAAGAAACAATCTTCAATAGCACAAATAGGAACACAAAGTTCAAACTTCTTCATCCATTCGTTAATTAAGGTATGTGGGATATTCAACAAGGATAATCCTTTCATCCTTGTGCCCCAAATTAGTTTTAAAGTTGAATTTTATATGAAATTATATTAATTTCAATCTAGGGTTTATACCCACTCATTACTATTTGATGATTATGAGATTACAAGTGATTTAGACGTTGAATTGCATGTCTACTTTTGTATTTTTATGTGCCATTATTTCCATATTTAGCATTGAATTATCAAAATTTTCATTATTTAGCATGAACTTTATGATGATTTGACATGAAATTGATGCATGGGTTACTAAGACCTAGTTTGAATGTTGATATTTCAAGAAGATTATCCTTTTAAGCATCCCATGACTTGTTATATTCAGATTTTGAACAAAGATTTGATCTTTTGATCTCAACTTAGATATGGAATCTACTTTACAGTTTCATTACAGTAAATAGACTCACAAGAGGTTTTCATTACAAACCCTTATACTAGTTTTAAAACTGGATTTCCTATAGAATAAGCATACAGATTAAAGGGAATAGCATTTAGCACCGAGTTAGGTATGTTCACATGCCCCAGAACTATGAGCCAATGTAGGTTCAGATTATCAGATTATTCCTATTTCTATATGGAAGACAGTTATAGATGTGATCACTTAGATTAGGTTATGCTCCTTGGCAAGAGTATGACACCTCTTCCCAACGTGAGATTTTCCCATAAGGGAACTAGACATTAGACTCCATGTTAGCTCACATGATTTATGTTGGTTAGAAGAACCTCTCCACATAAAACAGTAAAGAATAATAGTAAAGATTTTAGAAACTAAGTGTAAAGGCTCACAACTTTATTCATATATTGCTTTACATAAGACATTAGCTACTAGATTTTAGCTTTCAGTTTACAGATATAAAAGTGAGTCCTCTCTACACTTAGACCACATGATTTAAAGATAGAATACTAGTACAACTTTTAGAACTAAGTGTTATGACTCACAAGATTTATACAGTATGCTTTATCACTCATGATTCATGATTTTATCTTTCAGTTATTCCAACCAATGTGAGTCATTTATACTTAGCATGTATTATTTTATAATTTTATACAAACATTGAGATATTATTTTACTTATGAATTCACCCCCATATACTCAGTATATTCCAGAAGTACTGATCCACATAGACGTCTATGTGATACATTATCTCATATTGTAGGTTCAGGTGCTCAGTTTCAGTAGCATGAGTGATTTCGAGCATCTCCATCTACATTCCAACAGTTGGTGAGTCCTCATAGTTTGGGGACCTAGTTATTCAGTTTTTTTCAGCTTATTAGAGTAGTTGATTCAGTATTTTCAGTCAGTTCGAGTCAGCTGGGGACTTGTCCCAGTGGCTCTCTAGTTATTAGTAGTAGAGGCTTGTCAGACTGCTAGACACAATTCAGATTTCCAGTATTGATTGTCCAGATTTTTTAGCCAAGTACTTTCAGATATCATGTTCAAAAAATTTCAGCTTAGCTCAGACAAAATTTCACATTTTATCTTTTATTATATATCTATATTACTTTATTATAAGCTTCAGATTTAGTAGAAGTCTTACAGGGTTAGCTTAAGGTTACTCATAGTCTTAAGCACCGTGTGATATCTCGGGACCTATTTTTGGAGTATTACAGTACCGACTTCTCTTTATGTCTCCCGAGTATGCTACCCTCTGCCAGCTTTAGAGAGTTGGTCTAAGATTTCCGCAGCTAACTCCCAACGAAGGCTCATAAAGTACCCACTACTAATACTATCAGAAACTTCTATAGTGTTCACATTTTGGCCTTTATTGAATATCTCAAGCAAATTTATCCTTGAAATTATGTGATTGGGAACAATTATTAACTTTTTCTTAAACCTCAACTATGTCTTGTATAGTGGCTCTGAATGTAATTGCCTGAACTTATAAATCTCATCCTTAAACAAAAATATTCTAGAAAGCAGAAAAAATATGTCCAAGAATTATGTTATCAACTCATTCCAAGATGTAATGGATCTATGAGGCAGTTTCCTTAACCATAGCGTCTCTTCGCCTGTAAGAGAGAATGGGAATAACCTGAGTCTCAAATCTTTCTGACTTACCCCAGGTAAATTATATGAAGTACAAATCCCAATGAAATTAATGATATGCATATTTTCATTATCTGTCAGCAAACCAACAAACACACCATTCATATTAAGAAACTGAATTAGAGCACTTATAATGTCAAACTTCACTCTTTAGGGAAACTCAGGAGGAATATATCTCTTGTCTCAATAGGCTCAACATACCCTAAATCTTCTTCCGAATCATCAAACACAAGTAAACACTCATAAGTTGGGGGTGGTTGAGCTCTATCCCTTCAACCTCTATCTCTATTAAGTGCTGCTCAATGCTCTTCTTTCTTTTACACACTTTCCTCTTTAGATTCATGACGGGTATTTTCCAACCTCGAATTCTCCTCTGCTAATAACCAAACAGTGGTTTATACGGTTACTTCTTGAACACCATACAGAGGTGGTAGATTCAAATTTGGATCATCTTGAACCCTATAATACCGAACTCCATTCTAATGTTCTTTCATCTTATAATTCTATCATAAGGTACGCTCCAGCTCAAGATCACGTGGTACCAAGGGATTGCCTTGACTCCAAGCACTAGGCATAACTGGCATATACCCTAAAAATGGTAGAAAACTGAAAATCAACAACCTCAACAACATCAATCAATCAATCCATAACCTTAATCCACAATAAAGGAACCAAAATTTGATGTCTCTCAAATTACACCTCAAAAAATTATTACATGACCGCTGTCAAATAAAGAACCCAACGAAGTTTGGGGTCGAACCCACAGGAAATAGGATGAATCTTTGTCAAGAACTTACTAATGTAGTTGGAAAGTGCAAAAGTAAATGAGGGGATTTTGTAATAACAGTAATTGTAGCAAATCTTGAACACTTTAGGTTGAAATCAATATAAGACAACACTAGGAGTATGTTCCCCTTGACTTCCTAACTCCGCAGACTTATCGTGCTCGTCAAATTATCTTAGTTCCTTGAATGCGAAATCTAAAAAGTTATGTATCACCAACTACCTATCAACACCCTTTGGTCAATTTCACTCATTTTCTCTTAGTCTCAAGAGTGTCGCATTACTAACCCAAGTCCTGTTTTTTAAATTAACTATCTCCTTTCGATATCAAATTAATTAATGAAGGTTGGAAGTATTAAATTACTGTTGTGATCTTGTTTTTCTAATCTCAAACTCTCTCTTGAGTTAGTATCAAATACAAGTGGGTTTTTAGCATCTGCAGTTGCTAAGGGAGCAATCAATATGAAGAAAATCATAACACATGCATAAACACCGATCAAAAAAGTCTTTGCACTTTCTCTACTTTGTTATTCTATTAGGGTTTCCACAACCCTAGTTAAGAGGTTTAGCTGCTCTTTTTTCCAGAACACCCATAGAATTCATAATAGAAAGCATACAAATAATCTTACAATAAATTAAGAATGAAAACTAAAATCTCAAATTAATCTTAAATAGTAAAAGTCAAGAACAAGAATTCCAAGATCAAAAGTGTATCTCAGAATCAATATAATGTTTTAAGTATGTAAAGTTTGTAAAGTAATAACGAGAAATCAATGTGGTATTTATAGGATACATTAGAAACCTATAAATCCTAACCAAAATAAAATAGAAAAACTACATTGGCACCCACCTATGACCCCACTTATGAGCCATAGGTACTACCTATGTACCCTTGATTGTTTCGTCAGCTTTAGAGGAAAATCCAGGATTTATATACCTACTTACCCCCATAGGTACCACTTACCCCCCATAAGTAGGCCTTCATAAGTTTAAGAATCAACATCAACTTTCAAAATACATCTTCTGCAACCTACAGACCTATTTACAATGGGTGTAAGTACCACTTAAGGCCCGTAGGTGGGTCCGTAAGTAGCCTCCCAACTGCACTTCATCATCTTTTTCTCTTCTTCTACTCTAAAACCTATTTTCTTGTAAAACCAACATAAAAACACATCACATCTAACAAAAAAAAAAACTTAAATACTTGTATAATTTTTGGTTTTAAGCATCAAAAGTTCCATGAAACCATGGAAAACCAACCATCAATATATATATATGGATGATGTCTGCTATTTTATATCCAATCCTTTTTATTTCGGAAGGAATCCAAATTCGATTTCACATCATTTTATGTATCTTTTGAATTTAATTTCATGCGCAATATCATAATTATAATGATCCTTCATGTTATTTTCCTCATTTTCGTGCGTTCTCAGTGTTTAGAGCTTTTATAACTGTCTTAAGTTAGTTATGACTTACTAGGATTGATAGTTCAATTTTCAGATAGTTCGCGTGGAAATTTTATTTTTATTGAATGTATTTTGAAATATTTAAATTAAATTCGAATTTGGTAAGACCATATAGTTAATTACCTTTCTAAAATACGTTTGATACTTATAAAATTCTTTTATTATGATATATCTATATTACTTTATCATAGTTTTATAATCTATTAATATTTTAAGCGGAGACTGTGAATCTAGATATATTTATTATAAAATAGAGGGTTTATCTGAAATAATATTTTATGAATTATGATATATTCAGAATATTATATTTATTTTATCATAAACCTATGCAATATCCGAGTATATACATAATGGAATTAAATTTAATTGTTGGTATGCATGTGTTAGTATATATACATGACATGTATGTCACTTAAGGCCAACTGTCCATTTTAGTGGCCAAATGTCAAATAATAACCCAAGTCCATTTTAGTGATGATTAATCACATGGTATGAGTTTTGTAGTAAGAAGCAATGAGCTAATCTACCTAATTCTCAGCCAAATAATCTAGTAAATATCACATAGACATTCAATATATTCTCGACAGACTATATGTGTGTGTGTTTGAATGTTTATGTTTAAGGGTGTTGTGATAATATTCATTTCATAATATAGTTGGTCACTGAGAAATAACTATATAAATTATCTACATTAAGTTATTCAAGCTCGGGTTCAAATGAGGCACTATTCAAAGGCTTCACGGAGAGGCTTTTAGCTTTGCCTTCCAGGTAGGCTAAGCTTAGCCTATCTTTAGATTGGGATTATTTATAATAAATGTGTGATATTATGCTAGTTTTGAAAAACTGTATTAAGGGTAGCTTTTGAACATTTCATGCTTTATTTATCTAGTTAGGGCCCTATTCTGGTAAATCAGTGCCATTATCTCTTAGTATGGTGTAATGGTTATGAACTTAGGCATGGTATTAAGCTTGGAAACCATGAATTCCTTCCTTTTAACTAAGTTATGTATATATTTAAATATATTTTAGTTATGGTTTGAGGCCAATATATACTTTATTTCTGTTATTATTATGAGTTTTGACACCACTTTGGTATCAGATATGGTATGATTTGAGTTTTAGTTGTACAATTGAGTATGGTTACTATTAGTCCCAGTTTGAGTCCATCATTTGGTTACGATATGATTTGGGAGTTATGGCATCGATTACCATTGTTCTGGGAGTTGTGGTTCCTATGAGTTTCGATTTGAGTCTGGCATCTGATTATGAGTTCTGTTGTATATCATATTTGTGGCCTCTCTTTATTACCCACTATTTTTGATTCGAATTCAACACGTGGCCTCTTGTTATATTATCCACCACTATCGTTTTGGGCCTAGCCTCTCGTTACTACTCATTAATGTCGGTTCAAGCCCGATGCACATCTGGATTGCTACTATGATTTCTTGATATTGGTTCAGTTACAAATTATTTATAATTTTTCTTTAATTACTTCTTGTGTGTCCCAATGGCTTATGGTGGCATTTTTGAGTTAATTGTCTTTTTCAGTGTACCTGACGGACTTATGGGGCCCCAGTTAGGTTATGTTAGGCTGACTTCTCATTACTACGTTATTTACCTTTTTGTATCTTGTATACTTATTCCTTTATTGCATTCGCATAGCTCGATGGTTGTTTACCTTTCTATCTTTTTTTTATTATTGACTTAGATTATACCCTCACATTTTAGTTATACTTTTTCTATATGTGAGCTCAGTCGGCCAATGATACATACTGAGTATTCATTTTTTTAGTACTCATATTACACTTCGGCATCTTTTTCCTGATGCAGATTAAAGTATTTGTAGTTGATGTTGAAGTGATTTCCTCCACCCCGGTACTGATACGGAGCAACGTGAGCTTTCTAGAGTCTGAGGCTGATCTTTCTCCATCTGTTCCAGTATAGTCTTTTGCCTTCAAAACTACTGTGTATATATTATGTATACTTTGGATATTGTCTAGCCCTCTTATTTTGTTAGAAGTGGCTCTAGTACTGATCTTATCAGGTCTTCGGAGGGATTATCTTGTATATTTTGTCCCCTACCTCCCCTGTTCAATATATTTTATAGGTAGATTTCTTTCCTTATGCTTATGTTACTGTTATTGTTGATTTTACCCCTATTTTCCCTTAATTTTCGCCCATCAGCCTATTACTCGCTATTTCGGGCTATGACTTGGCTTGCCTACTGATAAGATATAGTGGATGCCATCATGACTTGAAAAATCAAATCATGACAATAATATATTCTTATCTTTGAGAGTTTGAATCTCCACATTTTAATTCCCTATATAAATAATGAATAGTTCAAAAATTATAAAGTAATTCATTGTTGCTACCCAAATTTCTAGTTCCTAAAGTCTTTTAACTATATTACACATTAGAATTTTGTGTCACTTAAATCTAGTTATATCTTACATGTCAACCTACTACATATTTACATTAGTTCATTCCAAAATAAATGATTAAAAGGAAAAACGTGATCAGTTAAGTTCATAAAATTTCTTCAAACGAATAATGAGTATAATTGCCAAAGAAAATTATGAAACTTCATAATAAAGAAAACTACAATTCTCCTGATATTTTAGGATTCTTAAATATTAATTTTTTTTTATTCTATATTTTTCTCATTTTTAGACTCTTTAATTTTAAAAAGAATATTTTTACTACTAACAACATGAGTTTTTAACACCATGAAAAGTGGAATTGCCATTCAACGTCTTTTTTCAACTTAGATACAATATATTGTGACGGATTTTCAAAATTATGCAAAAATTACTATAAATGACAATTTTTTTCATATCTGTATAATGGAAAACTATTTTTAAAATGTTGATCAAAATTTATATTATTTGACTCTTAAAAAGAAAATTATGACAACTAAAAATAACGGATGAAGTATTTTCAATCGAGAGTGAAGGTAACCTAAAAACAAAGAAAATAAATGAATAAGAAGATAATCTAGAAAAATAAGTTAAAATATAGGTACTCTGCATTGTATGGAACAAACAAATCAATGAAACTGAACGAAAAATATTATGAACAGAAATTTTGTACTCGATTTCAAATTACTAACATTCACGCACACCGATATTTACCGTCCTCTGTAACCTTCATCAAGGTCCTCTTTATGGCCAGGTGTAATGTCTTTAGTTTAGCATACAACTGAGCCAAGCTATTGAGAATCCTAAACAGTAGAAAAGGCAACACTAAATAAGTAAAACAATTCTTCAAAGAGTGTCGATGAGGAAAATTATGAAACTAACACCATTTTTATAGAAGTTGGTAAAAGTCAGAAAAAAAAGTTTTTTGCACTACTTGTCTAACCTAAAAGAAATTTACCGACCAAATACTGCAGAAAGAAAAGAAAAGAATGATAATAAGATTTGTCCGACAAAAAAATAAGAACTCATAAGAACTCTACCAAAAAAAAGGAAGTTTACAATTCGAATGAAGAGGGGAGTTAATACCATTGGAGCTGCGAATAGGTTAGTATAATTAAGACATCTATCAATATATATTAGGTTTTAAATTCCTTATTTTGCACGTATAGGTTTAAATATTTTTAACACCTACATAGTTATACATATTACATAAATAGAAAAACAATTGATACAAAAAGGAAGATTCGGACTTAATTTTACGGGAAAAAAATGCATGGAAAGTTTTGGCACTATCTATAATCTATATCTATGATCTAAATCTATAATCTATAATTTATAATCTATATCTATATCTATATCTATATCTATATCTATATCTATATCTATATCTGTATTAAAAGCGTGAATGGCCTTAGAAATATTATTTGAACTTTTTGTCCTTCATTAAAAATCCTTGCTTTAGATAAGATCGTCTTTGCATTATTTTTTTCTAATTTTTAAGAGTTGAAAATTGATTAAATATATTTATGATAAAACTTTTCCTTGTTTGAAGTCATTAGAATTAATGACAACTTATACTTTTTTCATTAGTTTAATAATTCTAAATCAAGTAAATTTGATTTTAAGAAGATCTACAAAATCTAGAAATAAATATAAAAACGTTAGAATAAGAAAAATTCAAGAAGTATCAACTTTTTCTTAAAGTTTTAAGTACGTAATAAGAATATAATTAATGATTTTATAAAAATTTGACTCTAAGAACAAAGAAAGATTTTAAATATTGAAAAAAGAAGAAAATAATCATACCACAGATGTACTTCAAATTGATGTGTTTCTCTTAGTCTCTGGTAAAAAGGAAAAGGGGTACTGCATGACAAACTAAAAATGATGATCCATCAACCATTTAAAACTTCTGGTAGTAAATGTATATATGTGTTTATACTAAACTATATCTTTATTTTTACATTATTATATTAAAGTGTGAAGGATCTTTTAAAAGTGAATTGAACTTTTTACACTCCATTAAAAATCTCTGCAATAAATAAAATTATTTAATTTTAAATATCAAACATTACCGTATATTTTTCAATTATAGTTTGCACAAGATCATATAAATTAGCTTTATCGAACATTTATTCAAATTTTAGTTTGCATAGGAGAACATTAAAATAGGTATTGCATCTCTATTCATTATAGTGTCTTCCCAATTCTATTGAGTCACTTCCATAATTTTACTCAAGGACAATTTAACAAATTTCTTTAACATAAAAATAAAATAGATTCATATTAAATCGAGATGCCCTTGTCAAAAGTTTTGATAAAATTGATACCTCTTTAGTAAAAATTTAATTATTACTTGAATCTCTAATCACAATCCATTACAAAGAAGTTGGTAAAATTTTACTAATTGAATTTAAGGTCTTAAAGAAATAGATTTTTGATAAAATATAAATTTTTGCAAACATTTTTTTAAAGTACAAAATAGATATCAAAGTATACAAAAAGCTGACCTAGTTATCTTAATTAATATACTTACGACCTTTGCTGGTCAATCATGCTAAAAATATTCCTTATTTACTTATTTTGTATAGTCTATAATCTCTAGTGGTGATACTATCAAATAACATTGATATACCATATTATAAAGTTAACTATGATTTTTTCACAAGAACTACAATAAATAATATGTTTGAACCTATAATTTTTAATGTAATAGATTTAGTATTAAGAATCTTAAAAATTAAATCATTGTAATGACCCTTCAGGTCATTTTATATATTTCAGCTTATTTTCGCCATTAGACCTTTTCGATAGTTGACAGTTCGGTTATCGAGTAATTCATTTTATTTTTAGAGTCAATTCCCCTTTTTGAAGTCTTCGCTGGTTCCAAATAACCACCAGATAAAAACTTCAGTTAAACGACTCCGTATACAAATTCTGACTATCTTATTAACTTTAAAATATCGATTTTAGGCTAGGAGGACTCTTAGTTCGGGTCCTGAGGCATTCAGACTCATTTTGACCTATTGGTTGGAAAGTTAAGAAAATGAAAATTAGGTGTGGGACCCACTTTTTATCAAAATGACATCGAATGAAAATTTTAACTACACCATTGAATCTGAAATATCGAATTTGGTGTGATACATAGTTTATTTGCGTGTATGGGGTTCTGAATGAATCCCAAAGACCCGATCGAAGTCCATTTCAAACTTAGAAAAATCTGGTGCACTAGGATCTGGTGCAACTGCAATTGCGAAAGGTAAATCACCATCGCCATATGAGATTGATGAATCAGGCTATAAATCGCATAAGCCAAACGCGATTTACTCTTTGTTTAGCTGGTCATGATCGTGATTGCTGTAAATCACAATAGCTATCATTGCGTAGTCGCAATATGTCACAATAGTGATGCCCGAGGACTAGGGATGGGTATAAATAGACTTTTTTTTGCCCGATTTTATCTATTTTTCATCCATTTCAAGAGAGATAAGACTCTAAATAGTGTGATAGCTAGAGTTTTTTAGCTTGTAGGAGATTTGAAAAGCTTGATTAATGTTTATTTCTTGTTTTTCCATCGGAATTTGAGGTAAGATTCCTCTAATTTCATGGTATATTTTTTTTATATTTCTTGTTCAAAAATTTCAAAATCTTGGAGGCTTGATTTTAGCCCCAAATTAGCTTAGATTTCATTCATTTTTAGGGTAATGATTCCTTGAGCATAAAGGAACGTTGGGCTGGTTTTGGAAATACAATTTTCGTAAGTGAGATCCACATGGGATTTTAATATAATTTTTAGACCCAAAGCATAATGGCACAATATGGGTATAGTTATTCTCGTATAGATGAGTTACTCTTCTAATAAGGAGATTTTCTTAGTAACTTGAGTTTAGGATAGAATTGACCTTGTTTGCCATTCCTTTGGTGGAATTGGATTAGTTGCTCCCTATTGGGAGAGAATACTATTATAGATCTAGTTATGGCTTATTCAACATTTAATAATGGATTTAGATACCTTAGAATAGTCTGGGGTAGACATTGCTTGGTAAAGTATTTTGAAAATTTAGAAGTGGGCTCTTGATCTACCTTAGGCCAAGACTTGTGTTAGGGATTGAAGACGTTTCATATATCCGTATACATCTAGAAAACATTTGTCTATTGTGATTTTGAGATGCCTTGGTACTTGATGGTTATGATGAGTTAAAATTGGGAGTAACACCTATTAATTACGCTATGTATAATTCCTTGATTAAGCGAATGATGAGCTAATTGAATATGCTATTGATTAAGCCCTTGATTATTATATTAACTAAGTCATTTATTAGGCTATGGGTTGAGCTATTGATTATGCTTAATATTGTACTCATTGAATATATCAACAATTATACTAAAGATCATACTTATTGATTCTATTAGCAATTATGCCAAAGATCATATTTATTGGCTATATTAATGATTATGCTATTGATTATGATAAATAGTTGCACTAACGGTTATGCTATTGAATATTTCAATGACTTTGCTATTGGCCATGATAATGATAATATGATTACCAGTATAAGTCAACATATTGATTATGCTATAAATTATGAAAAACTGGTTTGAGTTTGAATGAAGATGATGATATCGATTATTTATACCCGACGTAAGTCTGGATGATGGCTATGATATTGATGATGATAATAATGGTATTGGTGATGATATATAGAATGATATCCATGATGATGTTTATGATGATGTTGATGATTATACCTATTGGTTCGTGTCCGGCAATATATATTATACCATGATCATACACTCCTTATGATATGATGATATTGGAGTGTGAGATTGACAATAGTGATTTGAAACACTGACAGCGCCCAAGCGCACACGCAAGTGTACGTGGTCTTATCAAGTAGTAAAATAGCCTAATTAAAGCTAAGTATCGATTCCATAGAGACTTCATTTAACAATAATTTAATTTTAGTTTACAGTTTAGATTAATTTAGTGCAAGAGTAACCAAAAAAAAAGTTCGAAAATTGAAAATTTAAATTAAAGTAACAATGTGTAAATAAAAGTACTTGGAACAATAAATGGATTAAAGCCCAGGGTTAAAGCACTTTGAACAATCATACTATGTTATTGAATCTCATTTGTTAACTTGCTTATCTTGGTTGTTGATTCGTAGGGTTAATTGCATGATCATGATTTTTCAACATCTAATCTTTTACTTAACATGGACATTACAAATAAATCGTTGAGCGGGGATGTAATAATCCAATTAATTTATTACATCTATCGTCCTATGTTTGAATCAAGTAAGGAATCTAAGTACATCCCTGTCCTAAGTACATCTATTTCAATTCTTTATTTTATAAAAGAATAAGAACCCAAATTTTGTTTATTCCCATGTTCTATCTCCCTATTCCTTCTCCTGAGATCAAAAGGTCGATAATTTATATATTTTATGGGTGATCAATCCATCAAATAATTAAAAAAAGAATAAACAAATAACCAAATATTATAAGCAAATCCAACAAAATTAATCCAAAACAATAGTAATTATGTTATTGGGTTTAACCCCGGAAAGAGGGATTTTAGCCGATAATATTCATAATCACGATTCAATTGATTGAATACATGATATGATATATAAATACTAAATAAGCTAAAAAAACCTAAGAATTGTGTAGCAGCTTCCACATTGATTTTTTCCACCACCGTTTCCAAGCTTAATAATGTATTAGTCCAAGACCTTCTTTAGTTATTGTCCAGGTGTGGGTAATTTATAATATTTAACTCCTAATAACACTCCTTGTGGGACTAAAGAATGCGCAAGATCCAAGAAAATTCCCACAAGATTCCCTAGTTGCATTAAATTGCGTGCCATGCAATTGAATTTGTAAAATATGCAAAAACCGTGTTAGAGTGGGATTGTAAATAGGCCGTATAATATGACCCATCTTGACGCGACTTATGAAAACAAGAAATGTAGGTAGTGACACAACTTCTGAATACAATAACCTAATGTCGCGACGCGATCAAATCGCGAGAGCTCACTGGAAGTTGCATCCAAAATTTTGGTTAATAGAACGTTCCTTCTTTTTTTCATGCCTTTTGTAGTGTATTTTCAGTAAATTTCAAGTTTTTTTATCATCAATATATCACCGTATTCAGATCACAAAACCTCCTACAATATCACACATCGCAAATTAGAGATCAAAACAACACACTATTCTCAATGATGAATCAAAACAAGAGCTAAGATAAGGCAAATTCGCAATGATCTTCCACCTATTATTTCGACTCTTGACTTAATCAAATTAAACTTTGCACATAACAAATAAGTTGTTCCACTTATAATTACACATTTAAAATATCTGGAATAAATTAACAATAATAGAATCCAATAAAACCAACTAGACACATAACTAGCTCAAGTTAGTAAAACTAGTTTTCCGGATTGAACTCTAAATGACTCAATTAAGCAAAAACTTATTTGAAAAAACATGAAACCTTTTAATCACGCACTTGGACACTTAAATACTTATTTATATCAATATAAAAACGTTAAGCACATAAATTTCTCTCAAAATGAGGCGAAATAAGCTATAATAATGATACCGAAGTGTATAAAACCACCTCAGATCAAACACCTCGGATTTTGGTCCTTGAAAAATCCTAGAGCTTTGAGCTTGCTACTCAGACTATGAATCATCATACAATTCATAAGATGTCATTACGGGTCATATGACCCTAATCGTAGCCTGACCAGTGTATTTGTATAAGTCTTTGTGTTGGTCACAGTAAAAGGTGTCAAATGTTTTTGTCTTTCTTGCTATTTGACCTAATGAGTCGTAAGGTCTAAATATGAGTTATAGGACATGATTTGTAGTTAGACCAGTGTTGGTGCCCATGGATACTGTCTAACCTACGACTAAGTGTCACCTATGTATCGTAAGGTCACCCGTAACGACTAGGCAATAGTTTTTCAATCTTTTATTATGGACACTTTGGATATTTTCCTCATTTCCAACTTAGAAACCTCCTACATAAAATATCTTGTGGCCATTATTTTCAACACTTACCAATTGTAAACACTCTCTCAAATTCCCCATTCAAAGACAAGGATAGGGTTTCAAGAGTTTGGCCTTTTAGGGCTCGTGTTGTTTCCTATACTAACTTCTTGGTGATTAAGGCATGTATCTCTCTTCCTAAACTTGTGTTTTCATTATTGCATGGATTGGTTTAATATTCACATGGTTTTGATGTTGGATTTTGAATGATAGGTTGAGGGTTTTGGATTTAATTTTTTTAAATATTTTTTCTTCAATTATTATCAATTAATTATACTTGAATTATTGATTTGTAAACTCATTGGGGTACATAGGAATGGTGAATGAAAATAAGGGTACAAAAATTCCCCAAATTTGTAAATAATGGAACTAGGGGTACATGGACTCCCCAAAATAATTGGATTTTAGTATTGAAATTGATAAGAACCCTCACCCACTTGCATAATTGGTTTCAGAATATGGTAAATCGATTGGCTTGGTTTACTTCTTTAAGACTAATGCATTGCATAGCTGGCTAACAGATACAAATGATCCTGAAAACCTTGTGGGGTACAAGAATTGCCCCAAGTGAATAATTTTCTTAAAAACCTTACGGGGTACAAGGATTCTCCTAAGTTGATTTAATAATAGAGTCTAGGGTACAAAGATTCCCCAACTGTTGGCTTAATGAAATTAACTTGAAAGTTATAGTCGGGATGATGATACCACTTGATAATGCCTTAGGAATTGACTCCTTAAGTTAATGGATGGGCTGTAGACTATAAGCTAAATTTTTTAATTGGGCTTAAAGGGGGTTGTCACTTTACTCAAGTCATACACTATATATATATTTGTATTATGGCTAGCTTAGGGTACAAAGATATCCTGGCCTTCTATGATATCTCTAAATCTTGTGGCTAACATGTACTAGGGCCCAACTAGGGGGTGGAAGCTAGATCCATATAAAATATGGGTTGTTATTAGGACGGTCAAGCTACACAATCCAGGTTAAGGTTTTAAAGCTCATGCTAAGCCTTGTTCTCTACCCTAGCATGTGATATATATATATATATATATATATATGTATGTATCTATATATATATATATATATTCAAATATGATGGTGTACATTGATTTTGAATGGTTTTGAACTGTTAATACTGTCATTATTTTATGCCTTGTGCCTAAGTTACATACTAGAGCTCAACCTGCTAACCATCTTCAGATGACGTATCCCCATGTAATGTAGGGTCCGAAGGTACTCCTACTTTTCCTACACAGTGATAGGATTTTTAGGTTGTCAGTAGTCAGCTTAAAGTGGTGGGCTTTCTTCTTTCGAAAGGCCATTGCTTATTAGTTTATCTATTAGCATAGACTTTCCTTTGGACCCAGGGCAAGTAACGACCTAGATTGATGTGTTTCTTTTAGAGGCCTTGTGGATTACTGTGGCTTGGGTATTAGTTATTGATATATCTTACACTTCTAGAGATTACCTTTATCTATCTTGTTATATGTTTGAAATTTAGTCACTGTTAGTGTATTGTGTTTCTATTTACTAGGCAAAGGGGGTGATCTCTGGTCTATTATGTACTTGAGATACCCGTTACGGCCAGGCCCTGGTTTAGGTCATGACAATATTATTATCAAAGCCTTAAGTTTATGGTCAATTGAGTGTCAACAAAGTCATGTCAAGTAGAGTCTATTTTATGGGTATGTTGCGTGCCACACTTATAAGGGAGAGGCTACGAGGTATGTAGGAATGTTTCCCTTTCTTATTATTCTATTTTGGGCCATAGAGTCTAAGTTCTTAAAAACTCCTCTAATTTTATTTGTTTGCATTTTTGATCATGCTTCTCAGAAGATCTGATGCTCGTGAAACCTTTTCTGTCCTACCCAAAGACAATATGGATGGAACTCATCCCACTTATAGAGTACAGACCTGGTCTAGGGTCCTAGCTCCTGATTGAGTTGCCTTTTGTAGAGTTCCACCGGTGTCTATCACTCCTCTTTGAGCTTCTTGAGCTGATGATGATCATGCCCCACCACGTCAAGGAAATATTTCCAATGTCGAGTATTGTTGGTCTATTCGTTTTTTAACCCAGTTGGTGACATCTCAGTCATGTTAGTCGGGTCTTATTGGTACTATTTTAAGTTCTTTGAGGTTACTTGAGTTAGGTAGTTTATGAGGCTCAACTCTCTAACCTTTACTAGCTCTAGGGTTGAGGAGAATCCTCAATGGTTTATAGATGAGATCGAGAATTTTTTTTTAGTTATGTATGCTTCTAACTCTAAGGGTGTGGAATTTTCCACATATCAGTTGAAAGATGTGGCATATCAGTGGTACTAGGAGTGGGATTAGTATAGGGGTGATATGTAGAGTTGGCTTTATGGGATGATTTTTCTAATGCTTTTCTTGGTTGTTTCTTTCCTTAGGAGTTAAGAGAGGCCAAAGCTGAGGAGTTTATAAATTTTAAATAGGGTAGGATAAGTGTGAAGTAGTACACTCTGAAATTTCATTAGTTATCCTGCTATGCTCTGGAGTTGGTATCTTCTATGAGGGATAGGATGAGGAATTTTACTTTTGGGTTATCTTAAGACTTGGTCCTGGAGTGCAAGCCCGAACTGCTGAATAATAATATGGATATCTCTGGGTTTGTGGTATATGTACATCAAGTCAAAGAGAAAAAGAAGAAGTAAGCAAATATAGGAGAGAGGTAATGTATGAAGTACAAATATTTGGATTAGGATGAAGGTCAGCAATAGAGTGGTAGAGATGGTAAGTAATGGTCTAAGAAGAATTAGGAAAGTTCTAACTCTTACTCATGGATAGTACCCCTTATCCAAAGCCGTCTGGCGATTACTGTTTATAGAGTAGTACTAGTCCTAGGGCATAGGGTTCCTAGTCTCAGGCCAGTGAAGCTCAGTTAGCCCCAACCTATCCTCCTTGTAGGTTTTGTGATTAGTTACATCATGGTTTCTGTGGTGAGGAAAGGAACTGATATTTCAATTAAGGTCAACCTAGACACATGCAGAGAAATTATCCCATGTGTAAGGCTTCTTCTGGAATTAATAAGGTCTCTGTTACTACTTATTCAGCTCCGGTACCAAAGGGTGATACTTCTAATACTAACATTGGTAGGAATTGTTTGTATGTTCTTGACACGCACCAGCAATTTGAGGCATCTCCTGATGTCGTTACATGTATGTTATAACTCTATTCCCGTGATGTGTATTGTCTGTTTTATCTATGGTTTACTTTTTTTAATGTGACCTCGTATGTGGCTATTCATGTTAGTTACGATCTCAAAAGTATTTTGGATCCTTTTTATGTGTCTACCCCGATGGGTGACTCTATTATGGCTAAAAAAGTTTATAGGGGTTGTGTAGTATCTATCTGTAGTAGGGAGACCTTGGTAGATTTAATTGAATTGGATATGCTAGATTTTGATATTATCTTGGGGATGGGTTAGCTCTATTCATGCTATTCCTCTATAGATTATCGAACCTGTAAGTTCATTTTTGAATTTTGTAATGAGCCAGTTTTAGAATGGAAAGGGAGTCCCTAGTGCCTAAGGGAAAGTTCATTGCCTATTTTAGAGCTTGGAAATTGATTTCCAAGGGGTGTCTATATAATCTAGTCTGGGTTAAGGATTCTAGCTTAGAGGGTCCTTCGTTATAATCCATTCTCGTGGTTAATGAATTTCCTGAGGTGTTTTTTGATGACCTTCCAGTATTTCTCCCGATAGGGAAATAGACTTTAGGATTGATATTCTTTTAGATACCCATCCTATGTCTATCCATCCTTACAGAAGGCTCCATCCGAGTTGAAAGAACTTAAGGAGCAGTTGAAAGATCTTATCGATAAGGGTTTTATCCTCTATAATGTGTCTTCGAGGAGTGCTCTAGTTCTCTTCGTGTGTAAGAAAGATGGTTTCCTTCGAATGTGTATAGATTACTATCAGTTGAATAAAGTGATGGTAAAGAATAAGTATCCTTTTCTTAGGATTGATGATCTATTCAACCAGCTTCAGGGTGCTAAGTACTTTTCTAAGATTGATCTTTGGTCGAGTTATCATAAATTGAAGATTAGGGAGGTGGATGTCCCTAAGACAACTTTCCGAACTCAATATGGTCATTTTGAGTTTTTGGTGATGTCTTTTGGCTTGACTAATGCCCCAGCAACATTTATGGATCTTATGATTTGGGTATTTCATCAGTCCTTGGAATTGTTCATAATTGTGTTTATTAATGATATTTTGGTGCATTCAAAGAGTCGGAATATCATGCTAATCACCTTTATATAGTGTTGTAGACCCTTAAGGACCAACAGTTGTATGCTAAATTTTTAAAGTGTGAATTTTGGTTGAATGTTGTTACTTTTCTAGGTTATGTTGTTTCTAGAGAAGGGATGATGGTGGATCCACAAAAATTTGAAATTGTTAAGAAGTGTCCTAGACCCACGACTTTAATCGATATTAGGAGCTTCTTGAGTTTAGTCGATCATTATAGGAGGTTTGTGGAGAGCTTCTCATTTATTGATGCTTCATTGACTAAATTGACTCAGAGAAAGGATAAGTTTATATGGTCGGATGCTTATGAGGGTAGTTTTGAGAAGTTGAAGGATAAGTTGACTTCTGCTCCTGTTCCTAACCTACCTAAAGGTACTGATGATTTTTTTGTTTATTATGATGCGTCTCATGTGGGATTGGGTTGTGTTTTGATATAGCATGGCAAGGTTGTAGTGTATTCTTCTAGGCAGGTTAAGGTGCACGAGAAAAACTATCAAACATATGGCTTGTAATTATTAGCTGTGGTGTTTGCACTAGAGATCTGGCGTTATTATTTGTATAGAGCTCATATGGATATTTTCTCAGATCATAAAATCTTATTTTGATGTATTTACCCAAAAGAAACTGAATCTCAGGAAAAGGTTATGGCTTAAGTTGCTCAAGGACTATGACATGAGTCTCCATTATCATCCAAGTAAAGCTAACGTGTTGCTGATGCTCTTAGTAGGTTGTCCATGGGAAGCTTATCTCATATGGATGGGGAGAAACGAGGTTTAGTGAAGGATATTCATCGGTTGGCCAATCTTGGAGTTTGTCTCTTAGAATCTAAGAACACTGGTGTAATTTTTAAAGAGGTGGTGAAATTATCTCTCGGTGTTGAGGTAAAGAAAAAATAGGTTTTAGATCTTATTTTGATGCAGATCAAGGGTGATGTGGGCTAATAGAAAGTTTTGGCTTTTTAGATTGGTGGTAAATATGTCTTAAGGTACCAAGGCAGACTGTGTGTTCCTGATGTTGATGGGCTGTGAGTAAAAATCTTGGTGAGGGTCATGAGTTGAACTACACTGTTCATCACAGTTTGACAAAGATATACCATGAATTGAAAGAGATCTATTAGTAGAATAACATGAAGAGGGATGTGGCTAATTTTGTGGCTAAGTATACGGTGTGTCAGCTGGTGAAGGTGGTGCACTTGTGGCCTGGTGTGTTATTTCAAGAAATCAAGTTGCTTTTGTGGAAATGGGTGGTGATTACTATGAATTTTGTTATTGGTCTTCCATGGTCTCAAAATTAGTTTGACTTAATTTCGGTAATCTCGTCATTTCTTACCCATACAGACTAACTATTCTAGAGAGGACTATGGGAAATTATTTATTCAGGAGATTGTGAAGTTCCATGGTGCTCCAATTTCCATCATAGTCGATCGAGGTACTCAGTTCTCTTCTTATTTTTAGCGTTCTTTTCAGAGAGGTTTAGGAACTAATGTAAACTTTAACACCGCTTTCCACCTTTAAGTAGATACGAAGAGGACCATTCAGATATTAGAGGATATGCTAAGGGTTTATGTGATCGACTTTGGTGGTATTTGGTTTGATCATTTACCTCTCAAAGAGTTTGAGTATAATAATAGCTAGCACTCTAGTATTGGGATGACCCCATTTGAGTCTCTTTATGGTAGGATATGTCGTTCTCCAATTAGGTAGTTTAATGTTAATTAGACAAGGTTATTTTCTCCTGACTTGGTCCATCAAGCTATGGAGAAGGTGAAGGTGATTCAGGATAGGTTTAAGACCACCCAAAGTCGCCAAAAGTCCTATGTGGATGTGAGGCGAATGGAGTTTGAATTTAAAGTTGGCGATTGGGTGTTCTTGAAGGTGTCTCCCATGAAGAAAGTGATGTAGTTTGGAAAGAAGTGGAAGCTTAGTACCTATTTTGTGGGCCTATATTTACTTTTGAAAAGAGTGGGTAATGTAGCTTATGAATTAGATTTGCCTTCTAGTTTGGGTTCTATTCTATCGCTCTTCCATGTTTTTATGTTAAGGAAGTGTGTAGGTAAACCTTCCTTGATTGTCTCTTTGGAAAGTGTTATTATTTTAGATTCTTTATTATATGAGGAATTCCCGGTTAAAATTTTAGATTGGCAAGTTTGTCGTTTGAAGACTAAGGATGTGGCTTCGGTGAAGGTTCTATGGAGGAACAAAAAGTTTGAAGAAGCTATTTGGGAAGTCGAAGTGGACATGTACTCCAAGTATCCATTCTTGTTTCCCGACTTGGATAATTGTGCTTAAGGTATGTGTATTCCTTAATATCTCTATTTTTTGTCTTTGTTATTGGAAATTGTGGTTGTGTTTTGTGTTAAATCATGCAAATGGATGCCTTGACTCATCATTCAAGAACAGATGATTCTAAGAAGGGATAATAAAATACCTTGAGTTTCAGTCCTTGAAACTTTTTAGAGCTTTGAGCTCACTGAACAGACTACAACTCATTATATGAGTCGTAGGGTGTTATTATGGGTCATAGGACCCTAATCGTATCTTGACCAGTATGTTTGGCTAAGTCTCTATGTTGGTCATAATTGGCACCCAATGAGTCATCAAGATTCATTATGATTCGTATAGTGGTTCTTGTAGCCTATCTAGTAAATGGTGTCCAATATTTCTATCTTGCCTATAATTTAACGTAACGAGTCATACATTTAGAATATGAGTCATAGGGAACTGCGTGTAGTCAGACCAGTGTTGGTGCCCATGGATACTGTCCAGTCTACAACTAAATGTCACAAGTCGTAGGGTGACCGTATGAGTCGTGAGGTCACCCGTGATGACTGGGTGATAGTTTTTTAGTCTTTTATTAAGGGCACTTTGGACATTTCCCTTATTCCCCACTAATACCCCACGTATATAAAATACCTTGGGGCCATTATTTTCAACACTTATCAATTATAAAAACCCTCCCAAACTCAATCAAATTCCCCATTCAAGGACACGGCTAAGGTTTCAAGAGTTTGGTCTTTTATTGCTTAAGTGTGGTTGCTCTTCTAACGTCCTGATGATTAAGGCATGTATCTCTCTCCCTAAACTTATGTTTTAATTAATGCATATATTGGTTTAATATTCACATGGTTTTGATGTTAGGTTTTGAATGATGTGTTGAGGGTTTTGGATTTAATTGGTTTAAATGCTTTTCCTTCAATTATTATGGATTAATTATACTTAAATTGTTGATTTTTACACTCATTGAGGTGTATGGGAATGATGAATGAAAATAGGGGTACAAATTCCCAAATTTGTAAACAATGGAACTAGGGGTGCATTGACTCCCTAAAATAATTGGGTTTTGATATTGAAATTGATAAGAACCCCAACCCCACTTGCATAATTGGTTTTAGAATATGATTAATTGATTGGCTTGGTCTACTTCTTTAAAACTAATGCATTGTATAATTAGTTAACGGATTAAAATGATCTCAAAAACCTTATGGGGTACAAAGATTCCCCCAAGTGAATGATGTTCTTGAAAACCTTATGGGGTACAAGGATTACCCCAAGTTTATTTAATAATGGAGTCTGTGGTACATGGATTCCCTAAGTATTAGCTTAATGACAGTCCCTTGCAAGCTATAGTCGGTATGATGATACTACTTGATAATGCCTTAATAACTGACTCCTTAAGTTAATGGATGGGTTATGTGCTAAATGTTTTAATTGGGCTTAAATGGGGTTGTGTAGGTAGCCGTAAAGGTGTGAGTCTCGAAGGACTAATACTAGAAACTCATGTTTGTCGACGTGTGGGTTTGTCTAGATAACTGTGTGCTTTGAATGGGGAATTTGATAGGGTTTTTACAATTGATAAGTGTTGAAAATAATGGCGCCAAGGTATTTTATATACGTGGGGAATTAGGGAAATTATCCACTAACTATTGATTGAGTTTGTAGCTGGCGTAGGGTACAAAGATTCCCTGGCCTTTTATGATATCTCTGGTTGATGAGGCTAATACGCATTAGGGCCTAACCAAGGGTGACAACTGGACCCATATAGCCTATGGGTAGTTATTAGGATGGTCAAGCTTCACAAACCAATTTAAGGGTTTAAACCTCATGCTAACCATTTTTCCCTACCTCGGCTTATGATATATATATATATATGTATTTTCATATGATGGTGTGCATTGATTTTGAATGGTTTTGAACTATTAATCCTGGCATTATTTTACCCCTTATTCTGAGTTACATGCTAGCGTTCAACCCACTAACCATCTCAGAGCACTGTATCCTCATGTGATGTAGGGTCCGAAGGCATTTCTACTTTTCCTATGCAGTGATAGGATTTTTTGGTTGTCAGCAGTCAGCTTGAAGTGGTGAGCCTCCTTCTTTTGAAATGTCATTTCTTCTTGATTTATCAATTATCTATACTTTCCTTTGGACTTATTTTTAGTTATCGTCGGGGGCATGTCCCGAGCTTGATTGATGTGGTTTTGTTAGAGGCTTTGTAGATTACTGTGGACTGGGTAATGGTTGTTGATGTATCTTAGACTTCTCGAGCTTACCTTTATCTATCTTGTTGTATGCTTGGAATTTAGTCATTGTTAGTGTATTGTATTTTTTTTGACAACACAAAAGGGGTGATCTCCGGTCCATAGAGGACTTGAGATACTCGTCATGGCCAGGCCCTAGTTTGTGTCGTGACATGATTCTAGCTAAGCTAAAAAATGAGGGAATGGTTATGATGTGGCAAGGTATGAATGAATTCAAGTGAAAAAAGTGACTAGATAATGAATAATGATTAGTCGATAAATGGTGATTAGTTGATAATCGATGATTAGTTGGCATATAATGATTAGTGGATAATTAATGATTTGATGATAAAAAGTGATTAGATGATAAATAGTGACTAGTTGATAATTGATGGTTAACCAATAAATGATGGTTAATGGGTAAATGATGGATATGTTGTAGTATGGCATGGAAGAATTCTAGTTGATCATGAGAGTTGTTAAACGATCGTGGCAGGTTATACTATATTGTTTGTACCTTCTAGGCTTATGGGAGCATGCAATGAGCTATTTAATTTTCCTTACTAATTGTCTTATGGTATCAATTTTGTAGTTATAATTAAATGTGTTGATGCTCTACATTATGTTATGTTATTATTCCGATTTACTTACATATCCATGTGCAACAATGTTGGAACGACTATCAAGTTCGAGTCCTTATCACGACTTAGTTATATTATCTTGTATTTTATTATATTTATATCGTGATTTAGCTCAGTCGGCCGATGATGCCTACTGAGTACCTATTATTTTGGTATTAATACTACACTTTTGTACCTTTTTAGTGCAGATCTGAGTACTAGTTGCCACCGTTAATCGACATTTGTGCTGTGATAAATTTTTGATATAGGGTGAGCTCTTGGAGTCAGAGTCGCTGTTTTTATTCTATCTTACTTATGTCTAGTTTTTTGTTTTGAGATAGTTTATATTGACTATTTTAGATTCTTGGGTTGTATTTATAGATGCTCTTGTACTGGCTCTACTAGGTCTTGGGATTTGGTTCTTGAAGATCAGCTAACCTTGGATTATTTCCATCTCATGTTTATTTATAAAATATGTTGTTGATTTTTTCTGTTATTGAGCATTTCCACTAAGTTAACCCATTGTGTTTAGCTCCATGTAATGGTTTGGCTTACCTGCTGGGGGGATAAAATGGGTTCCATCATTCTTGTAAATCAGCTTATGGTAGATTGGTATTAGATCCTAGGCTACACCAGTATTATTGATACAAGAGCAAGTGTCTAGTAGAGTCCCACAGATCGTAATAATGATGTCCGTTTCCTATCTTTGGGAGGCTATGGGATATTTTTAGGAGTTCTTCACTTCTTTCACTCACTTTGTGCTAAGAGTCTAAGTTGGTTCATAGAACATTCCCTTGACTTCATTCTTTCATTGATGGCTAGGACACATGCTATCGCTACTTGAGATGAGGTTACCGAGACCGAGCCTAGGGATCTTACTCCTATTCATAGACAGCTTCGATATGTGTCCTCAAGTAGGGACTAAGAAAGAGGGCCTCTACCATACCCTATTCTTACTCTTGAGCCAGAGATTCTTCTGCCTCAGCCAACGATGGGCCAGGGACAGCCCAATCTCTACTAAGGTTTATTTCTTATTCAGTGCTCAGAGATAATTTAGTTCTAATTTTGGGTTTGGTTGGTGGTGCTCCATTTGATGGTGTATAGTCTACTGATCAGAGCGGTACTGAGGCTCCTAGAGTTGAGGTTCCTTCTATTCCAGTAGTTGCTTAGTTGGTAGTTGCTCAACCAGTGGTTTCCCAGCTTTCTATGTCTATTGAGGAGTATAATATATTGGATAGATTCTATATATTATTTTGTTCTACGTGTTTTAGTGCTCTAGGCAAGGATGCATATGGGTTTCTGATTGCTTGTAAGGATAAGCTTCATAATTTGGGCCTTGTTGAGACTTGTTGTTTGGATTACACTACTTTTCAGTTAGATGTGGTTGCTCGACATTAGTGGAGACGTTATATTGATTCCAGGCCAACTGGATATTCTTCTTTAATATGGACTAAGTTCTCAAAGATATTCTTGGAGAAGTACATGCCTCCCAGCCTCAGGGATCGATTGAGAGATCAGTTTTTGAGATTGGAATAGAGCTGAATGATAGTTATGGAGTATGAGTCTTGTTTTCTTAATTTTCTAAAAATGATACTTCTATTCTGGGTACTGACTATGAGAGGGTTAGTTGCTTAGTTAGAGGGTTAAGACTTCTCCTTCGTATGCCTACTCAGAGTTTTGTTGCTTCGGGTAGGTCTTTTAATGGGGTTTTTGATCATGCTCAGGTGATAGTTGAGATGCATTATGAGGCCTGTAGGGGAAAAAATAAGAGGCCTAGGTATCAGGGTGGTTTTAGTTAAAGCCGTAGTAGCTAGCGATTCAGAGATAACTATTCTCATGGTAGATATCCTCCGCGTCCACAGTATCAGCCTCAGAGTTAGCGAATTGGCCTGTTCAGGCAATGCTTCAGATTATCGATAGAGCTCAGTCTATTTCCAGTGATTACCCTGGTCAAGGTGGCGATCAATCTTTGAGAGTTTCATCTTCTGGTTATTCTAGACATGGTGGTTATTCCAAGTCTACCAGATCTTCTAGTTTAGCTCAGGTGAAATGCTATAATTGTAGAGCTTGTGGTCACTATTAGTGAGAGTGCCCTAGTCATGGGGCAATTATTTCTTCAACTCAGAGTGTTCCCCCCATATTAGAACAGTTCATCCCTCAGCTAGAGGTGGTTATCAGGGTCATAGGGGCGGTCCCTAAGGTGATCTAGGTAGTTCTCAGAAATGTTGGACAAGAGATTGGTTAGGAGCCCTGCCAGGTGGTGAGCATGGTAAGTTTTATATAGTACGTGCTATACCCGAGGCTAAGTCTTCGGATGTTGTTGTTATAGGTATACTTTTGGTATGCCATCATTTGGCTTTTGCTTTTTTTTTTTTGTGTAGGGATCGACTTATTCATATGTATCTGCTTATTATGCTCCCCAGTTAGAGTTTTCCTTGGATTTATTATCTGTGCCCTTACATGTATCTACTTCCATGGGTGATTCTTTAGTAGTGAATCTGGTGGTTAAATCCTATGTTGTGACTATTAGAGATGTTGATACTCATTCTGACCTTATTATTTTAGATTTGCAGGAATTTGAAGTGATTCTTGACATGGACTGGTTATCCCACTATCATGTGGTCATGGATTATTTTACTAAGAACATTACCTTAGCCATGTCCAATATACCTCTAGTCGTGTGGCGGGGAGCTGTTAGCCATGAGCCGATGGGGATTATTTCTTATATGTGTGCTAGAAAACTTATTTTGTAGGGTTGTGAGTTTACCTCACTTATATTTGTGATGTTAGTGTGTAGAGTCCATTCTTTGACTTTGTCCCTAAAGTTCATGAGTTTTCTAATGTTTTCCCTATTGATCTACCTGGTATACCTCCTACCCATGAGATTGAGTTTGTTATTGATCTTGAGCCTAGCGCCCAACCTATTTCTATGGAATCTTACCTATGGATTCGGTCGAGCTTAAGGAGCTGAATTCTCAGCTTTAAGATCTTCTTAATAAGGGTTTTATTATATTAAGTGTGTCTCCTGAGGGAGATCCTGTGTTGTTTGTGAAGAAGAAAAAAGGCTCCATGTGCATGTGTATTGATTATAAATAGCTTAATAAGGTGATGATGAAGAATTGTTATCCTATGCCTTGTATTAATGACTTGTTCAACCAGTTTTAGGGTGCAATAGTGTTTTCTAAGATTGATTTAAGATTTGGTTACCTTCAGTTGAGGATTCGGGCTGAGGATATACCAAAGATAACTTTTAAGACCCGCTATAGTCATTATAAGATCTTGGTGATATCTTTTTAGGTTGACTAATGCCCTGACCACATTCATGGATTTGATGAACTGAGTGTTCATGCCTTAGTTGAACTCCTTTGTAATTGTGTTCATTGAAACATTCTTGTGTATTCAAGGAGTAGAGAGGAGCATACGAAGCATTTGAGGATTGTGCTCTAGACCTTAAGATATCATTTGCTTTTTGCCAAGTTCTCTAAGTGTAAGTTTTGGATTAAGTATATGGCATTTCTTGGATATATGGTGTCTAAGGATGGGATTATGGTAGACTTGGAAAAGATTGAGACCATTCGTAATTGGGCTAGGCCCACATCATCGACCAGGGTTCATAGCTTTATTGATTTGGATAGTTATCATCGACGATTCATCGAGGGATTTGCTACTACTTCAACAACTATGACTAGATTAACTTGGAAGGAAGCTGTTTTCTGATTGTTTAAGGAGTGTGAGTTGAGCTTTGGAAAGCTCAAGGATTTTATCACTTTAGCTCCTATTCTAGCTTTTTTTGCAGAGGGTGGGGGATTCCCTGTGTATTTTGATGCTTTTGGTGTTTTGGATCGTGTGTTGATGCATCTAGGTTATGTTATTGCTTATGCTTTAAGGTAGCTTAAGGTGCACGAGCGTAACTACAACACTCATGATTTGGAGTTACCGGCAATAGTTTTCATGCTTAATATTTGGAGGCATTATCTCTATTGTGTGTATTATGAGATTTTTATCGATCACAGTTTTCAATATCTTATGACCCAGAGGGAACTTAAATGAATTTAGTTTCTTAAGAATTATGACATCTCTATCTTTTATCATCCGAGTAAGGAAAATATGGTAGCAGATGCCTTGAGTCAAAAGGCGATGAGTATTGGTAGTTTGGTTTGTATTTCAATTTCTCAACGGCCGTTGGCACGAGGAATTTGGTCCTTACCTAACTTGATGGTTCGCCTTAATATTTCAAACCCTAGAAGGATTCTTGTTAGTATTGAGGTGAGGTTTTCACTATTTGAGCAGATTGGAGATCGACAGTTTGAGGATAGTAAGCTTCGATTACTTCATGATTAGGTGCTTAGTGGTGAGTCTGAGAGGGTCACCTTATATTTTGAGGGTGTGTTAAGATTTAATAGCTGCATTTGTGTTTTGAGGATTGATGACTTGATTTAATTGATTTTGCATGAGGCTGATAATTTGAGATATTCCATTCACCTGGGTACAACTAAGATGTATCTAGATTTGAGACAACATTATTGGTGGAGTGGCATGAAGAGAGATATGAAGGACTTTGTACCTCATTACATGTGTTGTCAGTAGGTGAAGTCCATGCATAAGCGACCAAGTGGTTTGACTCATAGATTGCTCATTCTTGAGTGGAAGTGGGAGCATATTATCATGGATTTTGTAAGTGGTTTACCTCATACTTCCCATGGTTTTGATGCCGTTTGGGTCATTATATACCGGATGACCAAATCGGCATATTTGATTCCTATTCAGATATCTTTCAGCACCGAGAGGTTGTCTCGTATCTATGTTAGTGATAAAGTCCACCTGTATGGTGTTCCCATCTCTATTATTTTAGACTAGGGTTTCGTGTACAGTTTGATCTTTTGAAGAGTTTGTCAGGAGGAGTTAGGTACTAAGGTGAATCTTAGTACAACCTTTCATCCCTAGACCGATGGTCAGTCTGAGCGGACTATTTAGGTTCTCGAAGATATTCTTCACGATTGCATTATGGATTTTGCAAGTCAGTGGGAAAAGCACTAGTGAGTATTAAGATGGATCATTTTGAGACTTTACATGGTAGGAGATGTTGTTCTCCGTTTGGATGGTTTGAGACTTTTGAGATTAGACCCCGCGGTATCGATTTGCTTCAGGAGTCGTCACATAGAGTCATGGTGATCCAGGACAAGTTGAGAGCAGTTCAAAGTAGGTAGAAGGCCTATATAGACCATAGGCTTCACTCCTTGATATTTGGAGTTAGTGATTGGGTATTCCTCCGTGTGTTTCCCATGAAGGGTTTGATGAGATTTGGAAGGAAGGGCAAGCTCTACCCTAGGTATATTTGATGTTTTGAGATTCTCTGCACAGTTAGTGAGGTTGCTTATGAGTTAGCTTTACCTCTAGATTTTGCTGCTGTTTATCCAATTTTCCATGTTTTTATGTTGCGGTGATACCTTCCTGATCCATCCCATGTGCTTATGTAGGATTCAGTCCAGCTTGATGAGCAGTTGACCTTCGTGGAGTATCCTGTGCTCCTTTTGGCTAGTGATGTTAGACAACTGCATACTAGAGAGATCCTTGTAGTGAAGGTTCAGTGGAGGCATCGCCCAGTTGAGGAGTCTACATAGGATATCGAGAGCGAGATGCGGAACTAGTATCCTCATCCGTTCGAGACTTTAGGTACATCCCAATCCTTAACTTTCGCGGACGAAAGTGTTTTTAGTAATGGCTATTGTAATGACCCTTTAGGTCATTTTCCATATTTTAGCTAATTTTTGCCATTAAAGATTATCTATAATTTCTCCAAGTCATTTATGACTTGTTGGAACTGATAGTTTAATTACTGGGCAATTCATTTGTTTTTTAGAGCCAATACCCTATTTTGAACTCTTTGCTAGTTCCAAATGGCCACCGGTCAATAACTTCAGCTAAATGATCTCGAATACAAATTTTGACTGTTCCAGCAGCTCCAAAATATTGATTTTAGTCTACGAGGACTCTTGGTTTGGGCATCGAGGCACCCGAGCTCATTTTGTTCTATTGGTCGAAAAGTTAAAAAATGAAAATTGGGTGTAGGACCCACTTTTTGTTTAAATGACCTCGAATGAAAATTTTAACTGTGCCATTTAGTCCGGAATGTTGAATTTGGTGTGGTAGAATAGTTGAATATGGTGTGGTAGTAGAATAGTTTATTTGCATGTACGGGGGTTCCAAATGAATCTTGAAGATCCAATGGAAGTCCATTCTGGACTTAGAAAAAGCTGGTGCACCAGGATCTGGTGCAACCACGACTAAAGGGAAAATCGCGACCGCCATATGAGATTTATGACTTAGGATATAAATTGCATAATCTAAATGCGACTTACTCTTTGTCTGGTTATTTTTGATAGCGATTGCTGTAAATTGCAACAACGAGCCATTGTGAAGTTCCAATATATTGCGATAGCGACAATCGGGTCACGATAGCGATACTTGAGGACCTGGGATGGGTATAAATAGACCTTTTTATTCGATTTTGCCCATTTTTGATCCATTCCAACAGAGCTAAAACCCTAAATAGTGTGATAGCTTGGGATTTAAGCTTGTGGGTTGATACGACCAAATTACAACTCTCGTTAGAAAGTCCAAGTGGTCGCTGTCAAATATAGAACCCTACTAGGTTGGGTCGAATCCCATAGGGAAAACTGTGTAAACTAAGTGTTATGGTTGTTAATAGACTTTTGATTGAAGGTTCTTGATTAAAGGGGTTTTTGAATTGTTAACAATATTTAAATGGTTGTAACGAGTAGAGTTCTAGCTAGCGAGTTTTATTGCAAGTACTAATTTAATGAGAATAAACAAACTAGAGTTATGTTCACCAAGATATTCAAACAGATGGGGTTGCGAATTATCTTAAATTCCCAATTTACAACTTTAATTACAAGAATTATTGAATTCTAAGGTTTACCCATTTGTTTCTCAACCTAAATGGGTGGTTTACCCTTTAATTCTTCCGAACTCAAACAATATATGAATTTATTCAACTATTATGTCATGTGAGTCAATCCTTACCAAGGCATCAACTCATATCCCAAAGGTTAAGACCTTTAGATTTCATGTAAACTCTTTCTTTTCCCAAAATATACTTTTCATCTCAGACAAGTAATGTTCTTAGGCTCACCCTTCAAGTTTGCAACCAAGAAAGGTCATTAATGTGAAGAAGGATTTATACAATCACAATCACGTATGGAAATTAAGCATTTTCACAACCCCAATCAGTTATTGACATCAAGGCTCCCATAACCCTAGTTATGGGGGCTTAGCTACACATCTCAAGAGAGGAATAAGAAGGAATCATTGTGTTCTTCATAAATGAATTCAGAAATTACTTACAAAAATCACAAGAATTGTTCTTGAATCTTCAGTGAGAATAAGAATAAAATGACTAGATTCACAATTGTAGCTTTGATATCAGAGAATACTACATTACAATAAGGCTTTCTAGATAGAAATATGATAAAAAATACCTAAATAAAACCTAAACTGGGTATTTATATGTTCCCAGGTACTGAGGATTTAAAATTTAAACTCATTAAAGTTTCATCGAAGTTGACGGCCCATCGGAAGCTAGATGGTCTGTCATGTGGACTGTCACTAATGGTCCCAAAGTACCTCATTTTGTTTATGGATGATGGTCATGTTGGCAGACTATCGCAGACCTGGAGGTCCGTCGCATGGGTCATCGCTGGATCCTTCGAAGAGCCATTTTTTTTCAGCCTGACGACCAAGTTGGCGGTCCATCAGAGATTCGACGGTTCGTTATTTGGACCGTTGCAGGAGTCATTCACTTGTACCTTTATATTTAACTCTGACGGTCACCTTGGTAGTCTGTTGCATGGCTGATGATCCGCCTGTTCAATCGTTAGTGGCCTTTTTCTATTACTTTCTAGGTTACTTCTTTAGCTAACTCCTTGACCTGAAAACACTAAAATTCAGTATTAAATACAACATCAGTTGCTTGAAAATGTACAATTATCCCTTGAAAAAGATGTAAAATGTTCTGTCAAAAGCCGGAACATCAACACCCTCAACTTAAGACAATTGCTTGTCCTCAAGCAACTCAGCACCAAATTTCATACATGAACAATACAATGACAGACAATCAACTTCTGAATTTGATATCACACAACCATTCACTTGTCATCTCACTCATAAGGGCTCAACACATCAGGATCTACAACCAACATTATTTGTAATTCTGCACACACAAAAAACAAGGATATGATATCCTATATAGATCAGCAAAACTAAGTGTAACTCAAGTTGCCCTCACAGTTAATGAAGTCCACCACTCATTATATCTTGTGGATGAAATTCAATACTCTCACACTCATTAAAGAAGTTACAAACGCAGCATTCATACCCATAGGCTTTCCCTTATCATCTAATGCTCTCTTATGGTTGATTCACAAAGATCAAGTAGGTTTTTTTTGGGCTTGTAATGAGGTTTCGGGGCTAGTTAAGGACAAATTTTAGAAATGGTGACTCTACATTCAGACTTAACTCTCTTTGCCCTTGAATTCTACTCACCAAGGCTACTGCTTTTCCAGCTCACTTACAATCTCTATTATTCATTCACATTTTGCCATAACCCTTCTTTTTTTTAGAATAAACATTAGCCACCCTCAACTTATGCTGATATAGTCAGTTGAGGTGCACAATATCTTAGATAGATCAGGGTCGAATGCTTCATTTTAGCTCTAAACCACTTTTTCGTTAAACTGCTAATATCTTTATAGTAGCCACCTCAACTTAGGTGTTTTTCCTAGTTAAGGTGCACAATGTCCAATATTGGACCAGGGCTAAAGTTAGGTATTAACAACCTAAAGAGAGTTACTTAGAGTAATTGGGAATGGAGAAAAACTAACATAAGCTCAAAAAGGGTTCAAAAATGGCAAAATCTATTTGGTGGGTTAGTTATTTTGGCTAAGTGGACTGAAAGTACAAGGAGGCCTGCTATCATATCTTATTGAATCAACCACAAAACATCATCAATGAATTGGTAAAGTTCTAGGTGTATAACTATGCAAGAATTAAAACAAATGCCCGCACACACAGAAACATGAGTTACACTTATTCTACTAACTCTTGAGATTTACATCACATAGTCATGCACACTTTACATCCTAATGCCAATTACAGAATCACTAATTGTTGTTCAACATATGCTAAATGACAAGAGGAAATAGTCATAAAAACATGTTCATAGTCTTATGCCACAGTCATTGATCATCCATATATGCAAAAAGGTGCTATAAAGACACTTCATAAATAGTCATCAACAAATGAATATTTTCATCACAACCTAAGAAAAGAAAATGCAATCCTAGACATGCCGGTTCTAATAGAAAGCACATGGGAGAAAAAGAATACAGGCAACAAAAACCCCCGTGGTACAAGTACACCCACCCCCACATAAAATAAATGTGTTGTCCTCAATGTATATAAGTAAAGTATAGAAGAGGGGAATACTTGTAAAGTCTCTTATTTAGATGAGGCATCAGTCAAATGTGGTGAGGCTTCATGAGTCTCACCTGCAGCAGCGTTGACCCCTATGGTGGTAGGGGTTCTCACAATATCTTTCTCCAAAATCGGAGGTATGTCAACATGAGCTGGGGTAGAACTAGTGGAAACTCCTGAATCTTCATCTGCAAGCTTCTTCTGTCTCTTCTCTTCATATCTCTTTGATCTTTTAGTAGCTTTCCTCTTATATCGCTCTTCTTTCTCTTCCGGTGTTATTGTTTCTCGCTTTTTTCTTCTGGCAACTTTTATATCCATACTTTTATCTGCACTTTCATCTACCTACTTGACTTTTTCTTTCAACGGCTTCCCTATCATGTCAACAATGCCTTCATCTTTATCACTGATGACCAAAGCTGGATCAAATGCGGGAATTCTACCATGAATTTAGTAAAATATGGAATATACATCACATTTAGCCTTTTGTTGATACGCTCCTCCATATGGTCCATCCTAATATGAATTTTTCGAAAGGGATGGATTGCTTCAGCTATAATACGATCAACAAACAACTTGAATTGCGAAGACCATGTGTCTAGATGCTTCTTGAACTTTTTTTGCAGCTTAACAGACTTGGCAAAATTTTCCTGTGTTAACCTGTACTCTGAATACTGAGGTGGGACAGATACAGAGTCTGCAGTCCCACCCATTGGCGGCATAGATTCTGATCCTACAGATATGCTAGGTGATACATAGTCAGGAGGCATATAAGTAGTGATAGGTAACAACATATCTATGGGAATTTTAGAAGTATCGGGGTTGGCGCTGACTATGTATGATAGGCTGGAGGTTTGATGACTTGCATATCAAACTTTGAGTCATCCTTCGATTTCTTAATGTCCTACCTATGATTAGCTCAAACTTCGTTATCAACTCCTTGAATCAAAGGCACATTGTCCTGCCTTCATAACTCTGTGATCAAATATGGAAATGGTAGTGCGCTTGCCACTTTGAGTGCCCTCACAAACTTTTCATCAGCAATAATTTGGCCAAAATCAATCTTCAGCCCTGCAATCAGACTAGCGACCAGCACAACCCTATGACTATCCAAATTGGCATTACCCCTATGTCGGCATCAACCTTAATCGAACAATGGCCCACCAGAATTTAGCTCGAAAGCTAAGGGAGGATTTAGCAATACGCTTTCATGGGTTGAGTACCTAGGAGGGGTTTTATCATCAGTGAGTAGCCCAACCAACCAAGGCCTTTGAGTAGATGCAGATGTCATACAATACTCCAGATTCATAACCGTAGCTGGTTCTTCATAGTTGGTCCCAAACAATATCTTGTTGATTGTTCGATTCGATATATCAATGTTAGCTTCTCTGACTGGAATTGATTCCCTATTGGAAAAATCTGAAATCTTTGAGCCCTTGGGATAATCTTTCTCTGCCAGTGCCAAATAATTTGTGAAAAAATCCCTCACAAGATTGGGTTGGTATGAATCAAAAGGCTTGCTCCTCCAGGCTAACTCATACTTATTGAATCTCCACTCTAGCTCTGGATATTCATTCATCTTAGTCATCACTATTTGGTATTCTTCAGAGATTGGCCTACTCACCGTCGGTTCTAGTCCATCAAGGAACTTATCCTTTGCTCCTTCAATTTGCTATCTGAGTGCCTCCCCTTTTTGAGGATCTTTGCTTTTGACTAAATTGGCCTCCTCTGTTTCCTCCTCACTGGGTCGGGGTTGGATGTATTGACCTCTTCCTCATTGGGGCTTGAACTGGTGATACTAGTATTGCTATCACTCTTCTTTTCAGAATAGAAGACTGTGTGGGGTACCTTATCTTATTGCTGAGTATTGAAAATAGGTGCCTCCTCACTCCATGCTGGCTCACCTCTTCCCCATTATGCTCTACCACCACATCTGGTTAGTGGAAGTTTTCTTGCTATATTTCCTGAATAACACATCAAAAAATAGTTAGATCAGGATTAGAGAAGAAGTCACTATAAATTTGGATCTTCGGAGGATCCAGCAATGGTTCGTCACTCTGTCTATCAAGCCTTATCTAGTGACCCTCTTATTGAGTAGCCTTGCGACGATCGAACTGATGGTCCGTTAGGTGGCTGGCGGTTCGTCAAGTTGTCCATTGCGGATTATCCAGTGAACGTCAACCTTGACAACTTTGCGACGGTCTACCCGATGGTCCATCAAAGTGACCGTCAACATCACTTTTCACTTTCAAACTTCACTTTGGCATTTGTTGAACACGTGATGTGCTATCACTCATTATGCGTACAATTTTGGCCTTAATTTAGTGTTTAAGCACCAATTTTGCCAGCATTGATTCATGTGTTACTCATACTTCACCCAAAACAATGCATACCAGGGTTCGACTTAGAATCTAATTGACACATAACAGAAATAAAATGGAATTCCTTTCAAGTAACCAACGAATTTCATAACACAAGTTTAGCAATTAAATAAAAAGAGTAAGGTTGTGATCATACCTTTATGTTGCAGTAAACTTGACTATTTTGACTTGCAAACTTGGAATAAAAGAATTTTAAAGCCTTTATCAGAGATTGTTAACTTACTTTTTGATGTGAGGAAAAGAGAGATGTGGTTGTTTAAATAGGAGAGAAAAGGAAGAGAGAGAGTCCTAAGAGGAAATAACTGATCCCAGGTACTTTGAATGTAGAGGAAGTTAAAAAGTTTTAGGAATTGAAAGGATGGCAACATATGAAATCGCTTCTTTTTATCATTTTAAAATCATTTGGGTCAGATAAGGCCTATTTATTCGACATTTAACTATACTCGACCCGACCCGTTAACTAGGGTTAAGTTGAAGGTTGACCTGATGGTCCATTAGGACTTCAATGGTTTGTCAGGTTAGCTGTTACGACTAACCAGAATGATCTCAATTATGCCTTTCTGCAATGGTTGGCCCAACGGTTCGTCAGTGATGCAACGGTTTATCGGGTAGTCCCTTAGTCCAAACCCGTAACTTTAAACTGTAGCTTGAGGTTGAAGAAGGACTTGAAGATCCTTTGGACATGCGACGGTCCACCAACTTAGCCGTCAAGCCTTATCCAAAATGTTAATTTTTTGACTATGGTTTTGATGATCACATTGACAGTCCGTCGTAGACTTAATGGTCTGTCGGCCTTCCTGGCACTCTCTCTTAATTGGAGAAAATCCTATCTTTGTACATTCTCAGTCCTGCACACTTCACAAACACATCAAATTGCAAAAAAAGAAGAAGAAAACTCTAATTATGGTTACAACAACACTTTGTGGATTGCCTCCCGCTAGCGCCGGATTTATTGTCGCGGCATGGCTCGATTATCTCGATTACTCAGACTTCATCGAGATAGATGGTAGCTATGCACTTTACCAAGTCCATTGGACTGATAGACAGCTTCAAACATTACCCATTAACCTTGAAGACACTTCTGTCCTTATTTTTAAGTTCAACTACTCCAGATGAGTAGACTTGGTTAACTATGAATGGGCCAGACCATGACTTCTCGCTTTTCGATCCTCCGGTCATGGTACTTCTTTATCTTCTCTTTGTATAAATCTTCTCTTTCATAAGCTCTGAGACGGAACTCATCCATCTCATTCAGCTGCCCCAGTCACAATTCTGTTGTATCATTCCAATTCAAGTTTAGCCTCTTGAGTGCCCACAGTGCCTTGTGTTCCGGTTCAATCGGCAAGTGACATACCTTTCCATAGACCAATTGGTATGGTGACATTCCAATAGAAGTCTTGAAAGTTGTTCTATATTCCCACAAGGCATCATACAGCTTCCTAGACCAATCTTGTCTGCTCGCATTCACCGTTTTGGCAAGAATAACTTTAATCTCCTGATTTGAAATCTCCACTTGCCCACTAGTCTGTGGGTGATATCGAGTTGCCACCTTGTGTTTCTTAACATCGTATTTCGCCAAAGCATCCCGAAATACTCGGTTACAAAAATGTGATCCACCATCGCTTATGATGGTACGTGGTACCCCAAAGCAAGAGAAGATATTATTTTTAAGGAATGCAACCACTCTCTTTCCTTAATTATCGGCCAAAGCAACAACTTCAACCCATTTTGACACATAATCAATGGCAACCAATAAGTATTTAAACTCATAAGAGCTCACAAAGGGCCCCATGAAATCAATGCCCCAAACATAGAACAACTCGATTTCCATCATTTTTGTCATAGGCATCTCATGGTGCTTTGAGATTGACCCTTGTGTCTGGCATTGGTAACATCTTTGCACGAACTCATAGGCTTATAGGGCTTTTTTTACTTAGTCTAGCTGAATTGAGGAAAGATGATGTAGGCAAATCAAAACCATGACACACTAATACCACACCAATACCTACACAACCAAGCAAAAAGTTATCCAAGCCTAAGGAAAATTAAGGAATGACTCATGTAAAAAACTCTAACACCCACATATATCTTTCTTTTTCCTTTGCAAACCTGCTATCCACTCCAAACTAAGAAGAAAGTCACCCCGTTCTTGTTTTCCCAACTCTATCACATTAACCTCAAAGAAGGTCGTTCCATCGGATGCAAGCATAAGAATAAGCCTATAAGGCGATACCTAGGCACACAAATAGTAATAATCAAAGTCTTCAACCTCTACCATTGCTACAACTGGTCTAAGTGATCCTAAAAATTAAAGTGTAGGTCATGAATCACAAACACTCTCCACTAAACATCCTATCCAGGATGGCCAATAAACTGAGGGTAAAATCATGCTGAATCCAACTTGAGTATACTATTCCTGCTTAGTAGATCATCCAAAATTACAAATAATCCCAAAAATCAAGGTCAGTACCAAAAGAACCAACACTATGCCAATAGACTATCATTCAAAAATCCAACGACCCAGAAAAATTTAAACTAAAGAAGGCCAAATAGGTAGACAAGGTTTAGGATTATCCAGCAGATAAATTAAACCATAACTAACATAAATCTAAAAATGATGTTTGCACCCAAATTAAAATAACAACACTAAGGCTGAATCCCTTGATCTCAACTACGAAAAATACCCTACATATGGAAAAGCACCCACATTCCAAATCAATCACAACCTTTTAGTCACCGTTCTAAGGCATCAAATCCAAAAAAACCTATAAGTCTAAACTAAGTAATAATAACCGCTCTACAACACTTTTCTCATAGTACGGTCTCCTACATGGTGACCCCCGACTGGAGAAACATGACAAGCTTCTAGGATATTCAACATGCCCATCTCTTGAATACACCGTCTGATAATATTATCCACACACCACCAAAATAAATATGGCTCATCCCAGAAGTAGTGTAAGATCATGTAGGAACTTCTTCCTTTGATAAAAAAAGATTCTCTGGGATGACTTCACTTACCACATAATTTGCAAAGTCACCGTACTAAGGCACTCTTTCAAGCGCAACAGCCAGGACCTTCTCATCCTAAAATGTTTCATCAATTTTGAACTCATCCTCGACTGCTTGATCACCCTCAAGTCTAGACCGGTGAACCACAACTTGATTTTCGTATCCTTTTTGATCTTTGACTTTAATGTCAAATTCTTGCAGAAGCAATACCTATCTAATTAGCCTCGGTTTAGCATCTTTCTTTGCCATCAAATACCTCAAGGCGGCGTGGTCTGTGTGCACTACCACTTTAGTCCCTAATAATTAAGCATAGAACTTCTTAAATGCATAAACTACCTCAAGAAGTTCCTGCTCAGTCATAGTGTAATTCTTCTGGGCCCCATTTAATGCCTTGCTCGCATAATAAATGGGATGAAATAGATTTTCTTTCTTTTGGCCAAGCACATCTCCAAGTGCTTCTCCACTTGCATCACACATGATTTCGAATGACTTTGACCAATCTGGTGCAATAATGATTGGTACAACAACTAATTTCTCCTCGAGGAATTCATATGCCTTCTTGCAATTATCATCAAATATAAAATTAGCCTCCTTCTCCAAAAGTTTGCAAAGTGGGTTTGCAATTTTGGAGAAGTTCTTTATAAATTGTCTATAGAATCCCGCATGACCAAGGAAACTACGAACTCCCTTTACTGAGATGGGAAGAGGTAGTCTCTAAATAACCTCTACCTTTGCCCGATCGACTTCAATTCCCTTGGCCAAAATTTTGTGATCAAGAACAATGCCCTCCTTCACCATGAAGTGATATTTCTCCCAATTCAGCACTAAGTTGTACTCTTCATATCACTGCAATGCTCTACTCAAATTTACCAAGCATAACTCAAAAGAATCTTCCACTACTAAAAAGTCATCCATAAACAACTCCAAGGTGTCCTCCACCATTTCAGAGAATATAGACATCATGCACCATTGGAACATGTCAGGCGAATTACATAAGCTAACTAGAATCTGCTTGAAAGAGAAAGTACCATATGGGCAAGTAATGTCATTTTCTCCTGATCCTATGGAGTAATAGAAATATTGATGTAGCCCAAATACCCATCCAAGAAATAATACCAACCTCTTCTCGCCAACCAATCTAGAATTTAATAGATAAAATGCATCGGAAAGTGGTCCTTCAGAGTCTATGAGTTGAGCTTACAATAGTCCATGCAATCTATCCTCCCTATTACAGCCCTGAGTGGAATCAACTCATTTTTCTCATTCGCCACTATAGTCATGCCCCCTTTCTTGGGAATACATTAGACGAGGCTTACCCATTTACTATAAGAAATGGGGTATACAACTCCTACATTAATTTATTTAATAATCTCCTTCTTAACCACTTCTTGCATCAGTGGGTTAAGGTGACATTGGTGCTCAATGGGTGGTGTGCAATCTTCCTCAAGATGAATCTTATGAGTGCAAATACCGGGAGGAATGCCAATAATATCAGCAATAGTCCAGCCTATAGCCCTTTTATATTGTCTAAGCATAGAGATAAGTACCTCAACCTAGTGCTCGCCCAAATCAGCAATAATAATCACAGGCAAAGTATTTCTACTACCTAGAAACACATACCGTAAATGTCCCGGTAATTTCTTCAAATCCAACACTGGTGGCTCTTCGATAGATGGCTTAGCCAGAGATGTTGGTAAATTTTTCAGATATAACTCTAGCTTCTTGGGAGCATATGAATAAGATCCCATTCCTATAACGCCCCAAAATCTCATCCCGAAACGTCATATGGTGCTTAAGGCTATAAGTAGCCCTAACTAACCCTTTGAGCCTACTACTACTTCTAACACTTACTTTAGGATAAATAAGTCAAGCAATAACACTATATCATGTCAAATCTAAACTAAAAAGCCTGAGATAATCATATGAGATATCAATACTAAAAATCTAGAATTCAACTACTAGTCTAGTCCGACAAGCCTCTACTTACTACTGAACTATAGAGTCATTGGGATAAACCCCCAACTAATTGTACTAAATTGAAAACCATGGACTCTTTTGGATTCTTTGGAAATTTAGGAACATCAACTTGGGAGTTTCTAATAACCGACATAAACCATGTGAGCTGACATGGACTCCGACGTTTTTCCCACGTTGGAGAGAGCTATTCTACCCTTGCCATCGGAATAGAACCATGACTTTAATGATCACTATCTTAACCTACTTGAGGTAAATTATCATCCTACGGTGGCTCGTAGTTCTACGGCATGAAACCTTGAAATCAAGCCCAACTTGGTGCTAAATACTACTCCCATACTTAGACTCAGAACTTGGTAATAAAATCCTCAAAGATTTAAGGCTCTAGAAATGACTAAGTCCCATAACTTAGCTAGATTTTCTAAGTCTAAGAACTCTTTTGGCATCGTTTAAGGGATTTAGATGATGAGGATTTGTGGGGTCTTATAATATCTCCCCTTTGGGAACATTCGTCCTTGATTGTCACTAGTTAGGCTAAGACTATATAGAAAACTAAAGATGTACAACTGAAATAATTTACTAAACTGACTCTCATTGTCATAAACTTTAAGTACTTCAGAGAATGCATGGACTCATAATGAGAATAACTATATAGCTAAATCATTGGTTAAAGAGGAGCTGAATTAAGGAGGAATAGTACCTTTGGCTTAATTTGAACTTGTGGAGAAGAGATGGGGGTACTTGGCTCGTATATCTACTTCTGCTTCCCAAGTAGCACCCTCAGCTGACTGGTTTCACCACAAAACTTTGACCAAAGAAACTTCTTTGTTCATTAGTCTACGGATCTGATAGTCTAGGATCTCAACTGGAATCTCTTCATATGAAAAATTGTTCTGAATATCTGAGCTCTCTGAAGGATCTACTACAACGGAATCACCAATGTGCTTCTTAAGCATGGAGACGTGAAAGATAGGATGAACAATTGACAAATCTGTGGGCAACTCTACCTCATAAGCTACTTTCCCAACATGGATTTGAATTCTATAGAGGCCACTATAATGGGGACTAAGATTCCCCTTCTTGCCAAATCTCTTCACGCCTTTTATGGGTGAAATGTTTAACTACACCAGATCACCTACCTTAAAATTGAGGTCCCTTTTCCTCATGTATGCATATGACTTTTGATCACTTTTGGATATCTCCAACCTTTATCTAATCAACTTAACCTTCTTCATAGCCTCAAACACTGCATTAGGTCTAATCAAAGCAGCCACACCCACTTCAAACCAACCTATGGGTGATCCACATCTCCTCTCATAAAAAGACTTAAATGGGAATGGGACCATCCAAATACTAGAGTGATAACTGTTATTATATGCAAACTCAACCAGTGGAAAATGCTCATCCCAACTACCCTTAAAATCAAGAGCATATGCTCTTAACATATCTTTAAAAGTTTGGATATCCCTCTCAGCCGGACCATCTGTCTGCGGATGAAAAGAGAAACTAAGATGTACTTGGGTACCAAGAACCTTTTAAAAAGCTCTCTAAAACTGGGAAGTAAACTGAGTACCCCTATCTGAGATGATATACAAGGGAACTCTGTGCAATCTGACTAACTTTTAGATACACAACTTAGCATAATCCTCAACTGTATAAGATATATGCACTGGCAGAAAATGTGCTGACTTAGTCAACTTGTCTACAACAACCCAAATAGAATTATGATGACGATGCAAAAGGGGTAAACCTATTACTAAATCTATATTCACCCCTTCCCACTTTCAAGTGGGTATACCAAACTCTTGCATTGCACCACCAGGTCTTTGGCGCTCTACCTTAACTTGTTGACAAATTGCATACTTTGCCACAAACTCTATTATATCCTTCTTCATGCCACTCCACCAATAGATTTCTCGCAAGTCGCAGTACATCTTGGTAGCGCTGTGACGAATAAAATATCGCACGCCATGTGCTTCAGCCATAATTCTCTGCCTCAAATTACCAACATAAGGAACACATAATCTACCCTGAAACCTCAATACACCCTCTCCCCCTTGGGAAAAAACCTCTACCTTTTTGTTCTTAACTGACTCCTTCACTTTGACAAAACTAGGATCCATGTCTTGCTTCTCCTTCACTTCCGAAACTAAGGAGGATTCGAAACTACTCTGAACCCACACATTACCTTCAGCTGAATTAAATAACCTAAACCTAACGATGAGCTACATGAGCCAGTTCTTTCTTATCCTTCTCCATATGAGCCACACAGCCCATAGACAACCTACTAAGGGCATCTGCCACTACATTGGCCTTGCCTGGATGATATAACACACTTATATAATAATCCTTTAGCAACTCTAACCATCTTCTCTGTCTAAGATTGAACTCCCTTTGAGTAAATATATACTGCAGGATTTTGTGGTCAGTAAACACATCAACATGAATACCATAAGGATAGTGTCTCCAAATTTTCAAAGCAAACACCACAGCAGCTATTTCAAGATCATTGGTTGGGTAATTCTTTTCATACAGTTTCAACTGCCTAGAGGTATAGGCTATAACCTTACCTTTGTACATCAACACACAACCCAGGCTAACTTTAGAGGCACCATAATACACCATAAAACCATCCGTACCATAGGGAAAAGTTAATACAAGGGATGAAGTGAGTCGAGTCTTCAACTCCTGAAAACTCTTCTCTATGGAATCTGACCATAGGAACTTAACTTTCTTTTGGGTCAATTGGGTCATGGGAAACGTAATAAAAGAGAAACCTTCAACAGAGGTAATACCCAGCCAAACCCAAGAAACTTCTAATGTCAGACTGAGAGATAGGTCTAGGCCAATTTCTTACAGCTTCTGTGTTTTGGGGATCAACTCTAATGCCTTTGATTGAAATAACATGACCCAAAAAAGCTACTGACCTTAGCCAAAATTCAAACTTGCTGAATTTGGTGAATAACTGATGATCTCTAAGAGTCTACAGGATAATTCTAAGATGGTCTGCATGGTCATCCTCACTATGGGAGTACACAAGAATATCATCTATGAATACTATGACAAACATATCTAGATACTATTTGAACACTCAATTTATGAGGTCCATGAAAGCTGCTGGTGCATTGGTTAGCCTAAAACACATGACTAGAAACTCAAAATGACCATAGATGGTTTGGAAGGCTGTCTTTGGAATATCACACTCTCTTACTTTAAGATGATGATAGCCAAATCTAACGTCTATCTTTGAGATATAAGTTGCACCTTACAACTGATCAAACAAGTCATTAATTCTAGGAAGAGGGTACTTATTATTGATTGTAACCTTATTAAGCTGACTATAGTTAATGCACATACATAAAGAACCATCTTTCTTTCACATAAATAGGATGGGTGCGCCCCAAGGAGAAACACTAGGACTTATAAAAGCCTTATCTAGAAGATCCTTGAGTTGCTCTTTTAACTCCTTAAGTTTTGCGGGTGCCATATGGTATGGAGGGATAGAAATTGGCTGTGCATTAGGAAGAAGGTCAATCCCAAACTTTATCTTTCTATCGTAAGGTACCCTTGGGAGATCTTCTGGAAAAATATCAGGAAACTCATTAACTATGTTGACTGATTGAATAGTTGGAGTCTCAGACTTAGTGTCTTTAACCTAAACTAGATGATAGATGTAACCTTTGGATATTAGCTTTCTTGCTTTGAGATAGGATATAAAATGTCTCTTGGGAGATACAGAATTATTGGACCACTCAAAAACTGGCTCATCAGGAAACTGAAACTTGACCATAAGGGTATGATTGTCTATAGATGTGTAATAGGAATGAAGCCAATCCATACGCAGAATAATATAAAAAACAACCATATTTAACTCTATCAAATTAACAGATATGACCTTATGAAGAATAGTAATAGGACACTTTTTATAAACTTGCTTAGCAACAACTGGCTCACCTACTGAGGTAGAAACCAAGATAGGCTCAAGGATCTTTTCAGGATTTATCTCAAAATTCACAGCAACTAATGGGGTCACATAAGAGAAACTTGACCCAAGGTCCAACAATACATAAACATCAAAGTGAAAGACATGGAGCATACCAGTAACAACATCTGGAGAATTCTCCTATTCATGATGGGATGGTAGGGCATAAAATTAATTCTGACGCTGACCGCCAGCTGTGCTGGATGAAGCACCCTGAGGAGGGGCTGGATGGGCTAAAAGAGCTGGTGCACTGGTAGTCTGAGTCTGGGGTCGAATATCTCTGTTCCCCTTCCTAGCTTGCGGACACTCTCTAAGTCTGTGGCCCAACTCGCCCCAACCAAAACAACCCCTCTGTTTGACCAAGCACTTATCGGGATAGGTTCTGCCACACTTAGCACATGGATGATAACTATGCCTGTTACTCCCACTATTCTGAGATCTATACATAGAAGACTTATTCCCTTACTCCTTCCTATTTATGGGTGCGAAAACACTAGCTGCTGAAGGAACTGGTATAGATGAATGGCTATAAAACTACGGACGTTTCCCTCTATGGGATCTAGTCTGACCATACCCATGCTGCTCTGATCTAGCCTTCTTGTTTCCTCTTACTATATCTCTCTCCCTTATTTTATCCGATTTAATTTACTAAGCATGCATCATCAGTATGGATGTATCTATATCCCTATTGAGTATAACAGTCCTATACTCTTTCAGGACCAAACTAGACACACCGGTCACGAACTTACTCATTCTAGATCGGGTGTCAACTACCAATTCAGGAGCATACTTAGATAAATGATTAAATTTAAGGCAATAATCTTTTACTATCATAGAGCCTTGCCTAAGGTTCATGAATTCCTCTATCTTCGCTTTCCTTATCTCAAGTGGGAAGAACTTATCTAGGAATGCATCCTGAAACGCCTGCTAAGTCATAGGAGTTGTATTCTCCCATCTACTCTTCTTCCATATCACAACCCGATTATATGAAACATCTTTCAGCCTATATGATGGCAATTCTACACTCTCTTCATAAAAAATATGCATAGCTTAGGTGATCTTCTGCACCTCATCAAGATACAACTGTGGGTCGTCACCTGCTTTTGACCCATAAAACTCTGGTGGATTCATCCTTATAAAATCCCGAATCCTAGTTATAGCTAAATCACCTCCTTGCTGATGTAGAAATGTAGCCTAGTTATTGGCTTGAACATTTATGATGACCACCTAGGCTAATGCCTGAAAAGCTACCCGAAACTCAGCATGAGACACATTCTCATTCAGGGGATCAACAGGATGAGGTTGCTGGTTATCATTCCTATGGGCATTAGCTCTTTCAAAGAGGTATTTTCTTTCATAAAAGAGCATGAATTAATAACTGAGAGAGACAACTTCATGCATGATAGATTATGAAAGAAAGAGATAACTTTTCCTAAAATGTCTTGTAGACTCTTGCTCATAGATATGGTGCGCTACACACCAATGGTAAAGACTATACGTAACATGATTTGTCAAACTCTCTAGTACTCTTTAAACCTAACTCTGATACTAATTTTGTAATGCCCTGAAGTCTCATCCCGAAATGTCATATGGTGCTTAAGGCTATAAGTAGCCCTAAATAACCCTTTGAGCCTACTACTACTTCTAACACTTACTTTAGGATAAATAAGTCAAGAAATAACACTATATCATGTCAAATCTAAACTAAAACGCCTGAGATAATCATATGAGATATCAATACTAAAAATCTAGAATTCAACTACTAGTCTAGTCCGACAAGCCTCTACTTACTACTGAACTATAGAGTCATTGGGACAAACCCCCAACTGACTCTACTAAATTGAAAACCATAACAGCTGATATCGAAACTAAAAATCTAAGAAATAGGTCCTCGAACCATGAGGACTCACCAACAGTAGAGTGTAGACAAAGGTACTCGAGAATCATTGTCACGGCTGAGACTGAGCACCTGAACCTATATTATGAGACAATGTAGCACACAGACGTATATGTAGATCAGTACTTTGAGGATGTACTGAGTATATGAGGGTGTATGCATTAAGTAAACAATATCATTACTCTTTATGAAACCATGCATGTAAATATGAATGACTCACAAAGCTTGAATAAGTCCAATATATAAATCTCATAAGTCATGAACAATGAAACATATAATATAAATCTCGTGAGTCATAATACTTAGTTCTAAAATCTGTATTCTCCTCTTATTCTCAAAGCTTGTAATCCAAAAAGAAATCTTAAAACAATAACTTTAAAACTTATACTTTTATCTTAAAGAGAATAAAGAACTTCTTTTGAAACTTTAGGACTTCGAAGACGTATGATTATGGACCTTTGGGACTCTTTGGGAACTTGGGAACATGGACTTGGGATTTTCTTCTAACCGAAATAAATCATGTAAGCTGACATGGAGTCTGAAGTCTTGCCCATGTTGGGGAGAGTTGTTCTACCCTTGCCATCGGAATAGAACCTTGACTTTAGTGATCACTATCTTAACCCACTTGGGGTAAATTATCATTCTACGGTGGCTCATAGTTCTGGGGCATGAAACCTTGGAACCAAGCCCAACTCGGTGCTAAATACTACTCCCATACTTAGGCTTATAACTTTTTAGGAAAATCGACATTAAGTAATACTAGAATGTGTAATGGAAGCTAACTATGCTTCGATTTGCTTTAAATCATAGATAAAAGTGGATTCCTATCTTAGCTTAGGATCAAAGATCAACCTTCTTTATAATCAAATTACTTGCTTATTTAAATCATGATAATACATTATTTTCAAGAAACATCACAATTCATACTTGACTTAGAGAATATATACATACTCAAATAATCATAATTTCATAATGAAGCTTAAATCTTGACTTCAACCTTGGGAATACTTAAAAATATCAATTCATGGTAGGGATGTGCAATTCATAGCATACTTTCTCAAATTCAAACATCAATAAGTGAAATAACATGCAATTTCAAGACTTATACAATTTATGAAGTCATAACCTCAAAGTAAAGTAAATTGGGAAAAACCCACTTGCAAAAACCTAAAATTCCTTAATAAAAATCAAAACTTTGGGCACAAGAACGAAAAAAGTATTCTTGTTCAAACCCCACATACCTTAGATTATGGACTTTGAATGAACTCTCACTTTTGTGACTCTATTCGCCACTTTGAATGGATATTCTTGATGCCCTTGGTCTGGGATTCCAATTCTTGGGCAATTTCAGAGATGAAGGTTATGTTTTAGTGTTTTGGGGCTTTGATTTCGTGTTATGACTGAAAGGGGTAGGGTAAAATGACTTAATTTCCCTCTTGGACACGGATTTTTAAAAGCTAAAAAACTAGGCATTGAGGCGATTGGCGACACGGTGCGTCGATGGCATCAACGTGATACCAACATGTCATGCCTCAATTATGCCACGCCTCAATACTTTTGACTGGTAGTTTCTACAACAAAATTGACCAACGTGATGGGTGACGTGGTGCGCCAAGATTGCATTGGTCCACTATTTTGGGACACCAAACGTGGATCAAAAATTCCAAAACTTATCCGGGAACACCTATTGACTTCCTTGACCATTAATTAACTAAAATATCAACTTTCAAAGGATGGGAAGGTTGGTAATAAAATCCTCAAAGTTTTGAGGCTCTAGAAATAACTAAGTCCCAAGACTTAGCTAGATTTTCTAAGTCTAGGAACTCTTTGGAATCGTTTAAGAGATTTAGATGATGAGGATTTTTCGGGGTCATACAATTCCTATCAAAGCACACACTGTCTCTTCGTACTCCTCAATACTATCACCATTAAAATTTATCAAGACTGCAACCAGAGTTTCCACAACAAATTTGTTCTCGATTGGAACCTCTTGCCCGTCTTCTTAATAAATATCAACGATGGATAATACACTCATTTCTTTGGGTTGCTTTATGGATTGGCACATATCAAAGAAAACCACCTCATCATTAAGCCTGAACAGTAACTCATTAGCCTTCAAATCAATAAGGACACTCCCGGTTGTGAGGAAAGGTCTACCCAAGATTATGGGTACCTCAAAATCCACCTCACAGTCTAAAATAATAAAGTCCAAAGGAAATATAAAGCTGGCCACCTTTGCTAGTACATCATACAATATCCCTACTGGCCACTTCACAGACCTGTTGCCATTACCAATTTCATATTTGTGGGTGTAGGGTCCCTCAAACCCAACCTCTTATAAATAGCAAGTGGTATTAAGTTAATACTCGCTTCGAGATCACATAAGACCTTAGAGAAATCTAGTGACCCAATAGTACAAGGGATGGTGAATGCTCCTGGGTTTGCTTTCTTTTGTACCAAGGATCTTATCGAAATGACACTACAATGGTAAGGATTATGCATCGGTTTGTAGCTAACTGTTCTTTTCTTTATCATAAGATCCTTCATAAACTTAGCGTATCCAGGCATCTGCTCTAGTGCCTCCACTAAAGGCACATTCACCGCCAGCTACTTTAACATTGCCATAAATTTGCTAAACTTTGTGTCATCAGCTTTCTTCTTTAATTGATGGGGGAACAACAGCGGTGGTTTTGGAAGAGTAGTAACCACTGCCTTCTCCCCTTTTTTCTTTTCTTTTTCTAACTCATCAACCTGCTGATGGTTAGATGTACCTGATTACCATCCAACTTATTAGACTCTACTGGATAGTTTTCATCATTTTTTTCATCTTTTTCAATTACATCCTTAATCACAACTTTTCCCACAGAAGGTCCAGGTAATACTTTACCACGCCGAGTGTTAACTACCATGCAAGAGCCATCATTCTGAGGATTTTGCACTGTATCACTTAATAATGTACTGCTCTTCCTCTGATTAAATACTGCCGAGGTTGGATCATCTGCTGCTCTAACTATTTGATAGAAGTTGAGTGCGAATTTACTAGTTGACTCATAGAAGATAAATCACTCTTCATCATCGTCACCCTAGTATTGGTCGCCTCAACCCCCTTTAATATTTTACCCATAATGTCCTCCATGGATATCTTGCCTGAACTGGTAGTATTATTAACCTAGTTTCTAGGAGGTACATACAATCCACTCCTGTCATTCTTGTTCTTCCAACTCCCTTGGTCCCTATCTTTGTAACCAGCCTAATTGTAATAGTTTCAACCTTGATTTCCTTGGATATTACCTCAAAACCCCCCTTAATTATTTAGATAGTTTGCCTTCTCCTCAGAATCAGAATTAGCTATGTCTTGTGACCTAGCAAATTTTACCTTCTTCATCTTTCCAGATAATAAGTGTTTAGTAAGCAGATCTATCTGGGTTTTTATATGCGCCATATCCTCGTCATGTTCCTCCTCTTTCCGACATTGCTTCATAGACATACCACTAGACATAGTAAGGATTGCTACCATAGAATCCCTGGTATACCAAGATCTACTTATCTTAGTCAACCTCTCTAACATATTTGCCTCTTCAGTGAATATAAGCTCTATGAATGCTTTTCCAGCAGCATTGTCTACAGTTAGTTTAATGATGGAGTTTAAGGATGTATAGAATGTTTCTATCAAATACTCATTGGTCATCCTGTGGTTTGGGCATTGTGTAAGCTTCTTCTTTAATCACATCCAACTCTCATGTAGTGCCTCATTTAGTAACTATCTAAAGTTGCTAATCTCATCCCTCAACTGTAACATCCTAGAAAGTGGAAAGAACCTTTCCAGGAAAGCTCCTTTTAGTTTCCTCTAGTTTGATATCGAATTAGGTTCCATATCATTTAGGTACATTGTTACCTCCCAAGACAGAGACAACGAGAATAACCAAAGAAAAATTGCATTTTGTCCAACACTCGGGTTGTTAAACAACTTGAAAATATTGATGAAATTCACTAAATACATGTTTGGGTCATCTCATGGAATTCCTCCAAACAACCCCTTGAGATGGAGCAACTGTATCATTGTGCTAGTAATGTTAAACTTCACCCCAGGTGCTAATAGTGATAGGATGATTGCTCAGGTTGCACCAGCCTCATCTAAATCTGTGTCATCATCCTCGTTAGGTGAAAATTTCACAGTAGGTTGGCAGTTTGCTCTGTCTCTAGCTGCTTTTTTTTTTATTTGTGGGTACCTCTACATTCTTCACATGCCTTTTATTTACTAGGTTGATCAGACCATCATCCCCTAAATCCTCCTCATCAAGATTAGGGTCACGGGCTGGTTGACCATCATTCTGTTGATTAACTTATGCTCTAGCCAAGGCAGCGAGTCTATCAATTTCTTGTTGTTCTTCCATTCTACCAATTAGATGCGATTTAGGATTGAAGGATAATAGCGGTTCTCCTAAACTTCTAGTGTGTGACATAAATAATAATTAGCCTATGATGAACCAAAAACAACAAATAAAGGTAAAATTTGGGAAACTTCACTTAATTGACAACTGTATTCCCCGGCAACGACGCCAAAATTTGATATGCCAAATTACAACTCTCGTTAGAAAGTGTAAGCAGTCGCTGTCAAATATAGAACCCAACTAGGTTAGGTTCAAATCCAATAAGGAATACTATATAAACTAAGTGTTATGGTTGTTAATAGACTATTGATTGAAGGTTCTTGATTAAAGAGGGGTTTTGAATTATTAATAGTATATAAATAGTTGTAACGAGTAGCGTTCCAGCTAGCGAGTTTTATTGCAAGTACTAATTCAATGAGAATAAACAAACTATAGTTATGTTCACTAAGATGTTCAAACAGATGGGGTTGTGAATTTTCTTAAATTCCCAATTTGCAGCTTCAATTGCAAGAGTTATTGAATTCTAAAGTTTAACCATTTGTTTCTCAACCTAAATGGGTAGTTTACCCTTTAATTCTTTCGATCTTAAAGAATTTATGAATTTATTCAACTAATCTCTCATATGACTCAATCCTTGCTAAGGCATGGACTCATAACCCAAAGGTTCAGACCTTTAGATTTTATGTAAACTCCTTATTTTCCCAACATATACTTTTCTTCTCAGACAATTAATCTTCTTGGGCTCATCCTTCAAGTTTGCAACCTAGAAAGGTCATTAATGTGAAGAAGGATTTGTACATCTCAATCACGTATGGAAATTAAGCATTTTCACAACCCCAATCAGCCATTCACATCAAGGCTCCCATAACCCTAGTTATGGGAGATTAGCCACACATCTCAAGAGAAGAAAAAGAAGGAATCATTGTGTTCTTCATAAATGAATTCAGGAATTACTTACAAAAATTACAAGAATTGTTCTTGAATCTTTAGTTAGAATAATAATAAAATCACTAGATTCATAATTGTAGCTTGAATCTCAGAGAATACTACGTTACTATAAGGTTTTTAGATGAAAATTTGATAAAATATACCTAAATAAAACCTAAACTGGGTATTTATATATTCCCAGGTACTGAGGATTTAAAATTTGAACTCATTAAAGTTGCGTCAAAGTTGATGGTCACATTGACGGCCATCAAAAGCCTGACAGTTCATCACATGGACCGTCACTGATGGTCCCAAAGTGTCTTATTCTGGTTAAGGGATGACACCATGTTGGCGGACCGTCGCTGACCTGGTGGTCTGTCACATGGGTTGTTACTGCATCCTCTGAAGAGCCATTCTCTATTTCATCCTGACGGCCAAGTTGGCGATCCGTCAAAGATCCGACAGTCTGTCACTTGGACCGACTCAGGAGTCACTCACTTGATCCTTTTTATTTAACTCTAATGGTTATCCTGATGGTCCATCACATGGCTGACAGTCCGCTAGTTCAACCGTTAGTGGCCTTTTTCTACTACTTTTCCAGGTTTCTTCTTCAGCTAACTCCTTGACCTGAAAACACTAAAATCCAGTACTAAAAACAAGATCAATTGCTTGTAAGTGTACAATTATCCCTTGAAAAAGATGTAAAATATTTTGTCAAAAGCTGGAACATCATGGGTAATTTGAGAAGCTAGGTTAACAGTTATTTCTTGATTCTCCCTCAGTTTTGAGCTAAGATTCCTCTAATTTTATGGTAGATTTTCTGATTTCTTGTTAAAAATTTCCAAAACCTTGGAGTCTTGATTTTAGCCCCAAAGCAGCTCGAATCACTTATTTTTTAGGGTAATGATTCCTTGATCATGAGGGAATTGGTTTCCAATTTTCGTAAGTGGGACCCACATGAGATTTTAGTATTTTTTTGGACCCGAATCACAATGGTGCAATATGAGTATCTTTATTCTCGTATTGATGAGTAAAATGTGATTTTGATAGCTTGACATCTTGCAGAAGTTTTTTCAAAGGGTAAAAAGGTGATTTAGTGGATCTTTTGAGCTTTCTTCGGCGTCTAGGTAGGCTAGGTTTTACCCCTTGTTAGATTGAGATAATTCATAGTATGTTCATGAGATTGTGACAGATTTGGGATGGTTTTTTGGTGTTGGCATTATAAATTGCAATACTTGGGATTAGTTGAATCATTTAGGCTATTTTGGATATCATTTTTGGCATGATTAGCCTAGTTAACCATACCTTGAGTGAAGTTGACCTTGTAGGCTTATGCTTAAAGGTTGGAAATTCTTTAGTTACTCTTCTAATGAGGATATTTCCTTAGTCACTTGAGTTTAAGGCCAAATTGTCCTTATTTGCAATTCCTTAGGTAGAATTGACTTAGTTGCTCCCTATTAGGAGAGATTACTATACTAGGGCTAGTTATGACTTATTCAACATCTAATAATAGATTTAGATACCTTAACCTTGTCCAGGATACATATTGCTTGGTAAATTATTTCGAGGATTTAGAAGTGGGATCTTGACCCACCTTAGGTTAATACTTGTGTTAGGAATTGAATAACTTTCATACACTTGTATACATTTAGGAAATGTTTACTTGTGGTGATTTTGAGATTCCTTTGTAATTGATGGTTATGATGAGTTGACATTGGGAGTAACGCCTATTAATTACGCTATGTATAATTCATTGATTAACCGAATGATGAGCTAATTGAATATGCTATTGAATAAACCCTTGATTATGATATTGACTAAGCCATTGATTAGGTTATGGATTGGGCTATGGATTATGCTTAATACTATTCTTATTGATTATATTAACGATTATACTAAGATCATACTTATTGATTCTATTAGCTATTATGCTATTGATTATACTAAAGATCGTGCTTATTGGCTATATTAACGATTATGCTATTGATTATGCTAAATAGCTATGCTAGCGGTTATGCTATTAAATATTCTATTGACTATGCTATTTTCCATGATAATGATCATGTGATTTCTAGTATAAGTTTGGATATTAATTATGCTATGAATTATGAAAATACCAGTCCGAGTTCGAATGATGATGATGGGATCGATTATTTATACCCTGCGTAAGTCCGGAGGATGGCTATGATATTAATGATGATAATGATGGTATTGGTAATGTTATGGAGAATGATATCCATGATGAAGTTGATAATTATACCTACCGTTTCAGTTCTGGCTATACATATTATACCATGATGATATACTCTGTATGATATGATGATATCTGTGTGTGAGATTGGCAATAGTGATTCTAGCTAAGCCAGAATATGAGGGAATAGTTATGATGTGGCATGGCATGAATGAATTCTAGTGAAATATTGACTAGTTGATAAATAATGAATAGTCGATAAATGGTGATTAGTTGATAATCAATGATTAGTTGGCATATAATGATCAATGGATAATTAATGATTTGGTGATAAATAGTGATTAGTTGATAAATAGGGACTAGTTGATAATTGATGGTTAGACGATAAATTATGGTTAATGGGTAAATGATGGATATGGTGTAGTATGGCATAGTAGAATTATAGTTGTATCATGAGAGTTGTTAAATAACGGTGACGGGTTATACTATCTTGGTTGTACCTTTTATGCTTATGGGGTTTTGAATTTATAGATACTCTTGTACTGGCTCTACCAGGTCTTGAGATTTGGTACTTTATGATTAGATACCTTTGGATTATATCCATCTCTTGTTTATTTATATAATATGTTGTTGTTTTTCACTCTTATTGAGCTTCTCCACCAAGTCAACCTATTGTGTTTAGCTTCGAGTTATGATTTGGCTTACCTACTGGTGGGATAGAGTAGGTGCAATCATGACTTGTAAATTGGGTTGTGACAATTATTGAGGTTAAATTTTGGACCTCTATAATCATATATACATGTGGACAGAAGGATTTGTTGGGAAGCAGTCTTCAACAACATTGAAAAGTTTTGTGGTTTCATTGTATTTTTTATCCTAAAAACAATCACTTTTTGTGTGGTACTCATTTTTTATCTTGCAAACACCGCCTCCATCTCTATCAAGTTTAAATTTGATATCATACTTAACAAATTCCAATTTTCTAGGAACATCTCCTTCGATGAGTGAATAGTTTGCTACTAAGTTCTTATCGTCAATCATATGAATCTTGTGCTTCAAGTACTTTATTGGATTATCAAGGACATTTTGACTAAAATAAGGTTAAATATATGTGCCAATAGTTTAGTTGTCTCTTTCTTTTCTACTCGCATTGGAGCAAGATCAATTCAAATTCATGCCAAATAGGGCTATTCAAGGGTAAAGCTCCCTATCAATAAATTTTTAAATACCCAAAACTCGAAATTGAGACCTCTAGTTAAGGATAGGAATAGATCTACCGACTTGAATAGTGCAAGTTCTTTTTTAACCATTATCTTATTTAAATTTTGATAAATTTTAGTTGTATCACCAGTACTCATTACAAGAACAATATTCATTCCAAAAATGATGAAAACAATTTCTTTCCCTCATAATTATTCCCTGAGCATATTATTTGATATTAACTTTATGATTACATGACAATCACCACATCTTCTAAAATTTTCACAATCTAAATTATCCATCCAAATGGCATGTTCATAAGTCTAAAAAAACAACAGTTCTCTCAATATGGTATTAAACCACTCTCTCTTTCTCTTCAACCTCAGTATCATGTAGTAGGAAGTTGTATTTGGTTCATATCCATGAGCTTGTAGTTGCTTCACAATCTTATTGAGGAATACATTAATTTGAGTATGTAATGTAACTCTACTACAAATTCAACATTTTTTACGTTGATTGAACTGGATCCATGTGTTTTGCGTACACCATTCTTGATCATTATCTTTCGACATTGATTGACTTGGTGGAAAAAAGTGAAAAATCAATTTTGTCTATTACAAAGATTTTTTAATGAAGACAAAAATTCAAATCATTTCTAAAAGAAAACCTGATTCTTTTGCAAAGGAGAGTACAATAACCACAACATATCCTATATATTCCCACAAAATGGGGTTTGGGGAAGGTGAATATACACAGTCCATACCACCACCTAAGAGGTGAGATAGAGAGGTAGTTTTGATAGAGCCCCGACTCAAAACCTTTTCCAGAAGAGAGTCCCAATCATTATCTCTAAGAGAAGCCTTGTTTCTTCAATACTTAAAAACACTATGTAGTTCAAGTCTCCTAATCATATCGTACACTTGAATTTATTTAATATTACTACTAATTTACATAGGAATGTGATCTTAAAAAAAGGCCAAGTAAAATAAAGGTAAATAAAATGACTTAATCTGAATGGATGTTTGGATCTAATACAACATTTAATTCTGGTCACAAAAAACATGAGGTCATATTACACAAAAAGCTAGACTCAAAATTTTAGTTTGACTATGTTTATGTCTTGACTGGATTTCTTAAGTCATGATGGCCCCTACCTTATCCCACCAGTTGGCAAGCCAAGCCATAGCTCGAAATGAGAGGTAATAGGCTAATGGGCGAAAACCTAAAAAGGACTACATATAGAAATAACAGTAGCAATGATAAGTAAAAAAAAAAGGAACTGTATATAATATATAAAAATGAGAGTGAGAAAAGGACCAAATATACAAATGAGTCCCTCCTAAGTTTTGGTAAGGCCGGTACTAGAGCCATTACTAAAAGATATCCAAAGTACTAGACAGAATCCAAAATATACATAATATCTACAAGGGGTCTTGAGTACAAAAGACTAAACTAGAATAGATAAAGGAGAATCAACCCTGGATGACAACAAGCTCACCCTGCTTTGAATCAGTATTAAAAGGTTGGAACCACATCAACGCTGAATGCTAGTGCTTTGATCTGCATTGGGGAAAAGATACAAAAGTGTAGTATAAGTACCAATGCAATGGGTACATAGTAGGCAACATCTACCAACTGAGATCAATACAGAAAAAGTATAATGAAAATGTGAAGGTGTAATCTGTGCCAACAGTAAAAAGATAAATAGTTATCAAGCTATGCAAATGTGATAAAGGAATACATACAAGTCATACAGAAAATAAATAAAGCAGTAATAACATACAAAACAAACATAACCTAACTGGGCCCCCATAAGCCCGCTAGGCACACTGTAGAAGACAATTAACCCAACCATACCCCTATAAGCCGTTGGGACACACAAGAAGTAAATAATGAAAAACATAAATAATCCGTAACTAAACCCCTTCTCACGAAATCGTAGTGCTACCCAGTTATGCACCAGGCTTGAATTGGCACCAATGGGTAGTAACGAGAGGCCAGATGCCAAGATTAAACCGATGGTGGTGGATAATAACAAGAGGCCATATGCCGAATTCAAACCCGAAAGAGTGGGTAATAAAGACCTTATCCTGTGATCACAGCATCTGAAGCCTCAACCTATGATCTACCAAGTACAATATACAGATGACCCTATCCATTACTGGAATAGGTGCTATTTCGACCACCTATCCAACGTCCTTATAGACCACCTCTTAAATTGACATGACTCAAACCAGGGCCTAGTTGTGTCGGGTGCCTCAAACCCAACTAGGACCCAAGACCATCCCCAATACCAAACCATAACCACCCTACACCCAATGTCGGATGAATTACAATTATATAACAAACAAGATGGAATAATAAAAAATCAAATACAGTTAAATGGTGTCATCCCCAATACCAATACCAATGCAAGGATGATACTAACACCAACACCGACACCTTTCATGCCAACCCAAAGTAGTCTCACAAAGCCTCTATTCAAAATCAAAACAACATCTAGTCAAAAACTGCCCCCGACCATAGCCAGAATACAAAGTTTATGAAATAACAAAAGTATGTAGATAAGTCCATAACATAAAATGGAGTCATTTAGAGCATGAAAGATCACCACTTCAATCCTACACAAAGTTGTCCTCGAATCCAAGTCAGTAAGCAGGAGGAGTAGTATGGCTGGTTCTTACATCACATAGGGATACAACGTCCGAAGATGGGTTAGCAGGTGAATGCTAGTATGTACGCAAGAATAAGGATAAAATAATGCCAATATTTAAAACCAAATAAATATACATATGCGATCACATCCATATATATATAAAATACATACCAGAAAAGGGAATAAGGATGAGCATGAACTTTAAAACATTTAACCTGGTTTTGTATAGCTTTACCATCATAATTCACCTACAGTTTATATAGGTCAAATATTACCCCCTGAACAGGCCCTAGTACGTGTGGCCGCACAAATCAGAGATATCACAGGGACCGGGGATACCTGTTTACCCTTTACCCTCTATGATACATATATACAAGTATAAACTTGAGCTATTTTCGTGTACCATATAAGTATAAGGTCGCCATGACCAACCCTCATGTCGGCGAACATGGGTTTTGGACTTACACCTTCATAGAAAGCTATCACAACCCACTATTATTGCCCAACTAAAACCCTTAGTACATAACCAACCAACCAATTCAAGAAGTTATTAACCATTGCTGACTATAGCTTGCAATCAATGTCATTAGCCAACACTTAAGGGAATTCCCATGTACCCCATAGGATTTCCAATCAATCAAAACCATGGCCACCAAGGCCTTTCCAAATCATTTAATTAAATCAAACCAATTTAGGTTCTATTACCATATTATGCAATGCAAAGTTTTCCAAAAAGTCAAACTATGTCACAAAACCATTCTCATAGGTATTTTATCAAACATGTTGAGGGCATATAGCTTCCAAAACCAAAACCATGAACCAATTGATCATTCCCATGCAACCACATGTTCAAACAAACATTATAACATGAAAAACCATAAATAAAACATGGTAACCAAAACCCTAAACATATATTTCAAAACCAACATAAACCTACTATAATATCATGAAAACCATTCATTAAAACATGTATTTAGTTGAACTTACAATGAGGGAGGAGTAACATCCCTTGAATACCATAGAACAAGGAGAGAAACCACCCTTGATAGCCTTAATTGACCACCTTGAAGGAAACCCTAGCCTTTTCTTAACCAAAGAGCTTGAGAGAGATTTAAGAGTGTTTTAGGAGTGTCTTGATCTTTCAAAGTGAAGAATGAGGGACCAATTAATGTTATAGGATGTGGGTCTTAAGGGTTTTGGGTTGGGAAATGTCTAAAATGTCCTTAGCTTATAAGCTAAAAAGGAGCATAGTAGGGTATGACTACACCACCCAAACAGTACCAATAACATATGGGTGGTACCCACCACTCGTACCCTAGGAAGCAACTTGGACTCCAACACTGTTCAACATATGACCACAAGGGCCAATTTATATCCATAATATATGATTGGTACCCTTAAACTGCACCCTAGGCAGAATTATCTAGGCTAGACACAGGACATCATACAGTTTGGTACTATACTTCTTGTACCCTAACATAGGACTAGTATGATGCCTTCTCGTACCTTGGAAAGTAAACAACCAAACCACACTGATAATTATACGAGTTGAGGATCCTAATCCATTTCCTCATCGTACAACTAGTAAGCATAAGTCGTATAATGTCCAGAATGCTCAAACTCAGGAAAATTATAAAGACAAAAACCTAGGGTGCTTTAATTCTCCCCCACTTAGTTCATTCATCCCCAAGTGATGGAACAATGCAGTACAATCACTATTTATACCCCAAACACCCCCTTTAATAAAGTTAGAAAACAAAGATGCAAGGAAATCAGTCTTTCTTTTAACTATGTTTGAGAATAAAGATGTGATGAATAACACATACCTTCCGAACAAATTTCTAAAGGAAAAAATAGGAATGGATACTTGGATGTCATGTCCTCTTTCGCTTCCCAAGTAGCTTCTCCTTATGGTTCCTCCATAGAAACTTTACCGAAGACACATCCTTTGTCTGCAATTGATGAACTTGTCGATACAAGATTTCAATTGGGACCTCATCATAAGACAAGGAATCTGAAATACCAATATCTATGATAGGCATAATTTAAGACAGATCACCTATACACTTTCACAACATAGGAACATGGAATACTGAATGAATAGAGCTCAAACTAGAAGGCAACTCCAACTCATAAGCAACCTTACCAAACCTTGTCAAGACCAAGTAAGGACCAATATATCAGGGACTGAGCTTCCCCTTCTTACTAAACCACATCACTCCCTTTATGGAAGATACCTTCAAGAACACCCTAACCCCAACCTCAAACTCTAACTCTTGTCGTCTCACATATGCATAGGACTTTTGGCAACTTTAGCCATCCTTAAGCCTATCCTGAATTACCTTCACCTTTTCTATGGCTTGGTGAACCAAATTTGGGCCAAATATCTCTACCTCACTGACCTCAAACTAACCAATAGGAGATCTACACCTCCTACCATACAAAGCCTCAAATGGAGCTATCCCAATGCTAGAGTGGTAGCTATTGTCATAAGCAAATGCGGTAAGAGGTAAATACTCAACTCAACTACCACCATAGTCAATTAGATAAGCATAAAACATGTCCTCCAATATTTGAATAGTCCTTTTGCTTTCCCATTATGGAAAGCTATACTAAGACTCATCTTCATCCCCAATTCTTTCTAAAATGACCACTAAAACTGAGATGTAAACTTCATACCATGATGATTGATGATAGAAACTGGTAACCCATATAGCTTTACTATCTCATGAAGTTACAATCTTGCATAAACCTTGGTTGAAAAGTTAGACCTCACTGGAAAGAAGTGAGCGCACTTTGTAATCCTATCCGCAATGACCCAAACCAAATCGAACTGATTTTGAGATCAAGAAAGATTGATAAATAAATCCATATTGATCACTTCCCATTTTTACTCTAGCAACTCAATTTCTTGATATAATACTCCAGGCTCATATGCTCAACTTTCACTTGTTAAAACATCATGCACTTGGCCACAAAATTTGCCTATCCCTCCTTATATTGTTCCACTAATACATCTCCTTAAGGTCATGATACATTTTTCTTGAACCAGGATGAATAACACAGAGTGACTCATACACCTCAACCAAGATCCTTTCTTGTAACCCACTGACATAGGAAACACATAATCTCTCTTGGTACCACAAGGTACTATCACTACTAATCTTAAAGGCCATTACTTTCTTCCTACCAACATCACCCTTGATCCTTATTAACACAAGATTTAACACTTGATTCTACTTGATTTTAGATCCCAAAGGAAACTGTGCCACTTTCTGAATGGACACACCACTATCCTTAGAGTCCAAGAGGCGAACTCCAAGGTTAGCCAAACAGTGAATGTCCTTCACCAAGTCCCACTTCTCTTTATCCACATGAGCTAAACTTCCCATGCATAACTTTCTAAGATCATCAACAACCATATTATCTTTACTTGGATGGTAGTGAAGACTTATGTTATAATACTTGAGGAGATTAATCCATCTTCTTTGCCTAAGGTTAAGCTCTTTCTGAATAAACACATACTGTAAGCTCTTACTTATGATCGAAAAAGATGTCCACATGCACTCCATACAAATAGTGATGCAAGATTTTCAATGCAAACACCACAACTAGCTATTCCAAATCATGAGTTGGTTAATTTCTTTGATGAACCTTCAATTGCCTAGCGGCATAAGCTATCAACTTGCCATGCTGCATCAATACATATCCAAGCCCAACACTAGAAGCATCACAATAGAATACAAACCCATCTGTTCCTTTAGGAAAAGTTAAAACCGGAGCCAAAGTTATCTTATCCTTCATCTTCTCAAAACTACCCACATAGGCATCAGACTATGAGAACCTTACCTTCTTTTGAGTCAACTTAGTCCACAGGGAAGCTATAGAAGAAAAACTTTCTACAAACCTCATGTAATTTCCAACTAAACTCAATAAGCTCCAAATATCAGTTGGAGTCGTGGGTCTAGACCACTTCTTAACAACTACAACCTTTTGTGGATTCACCATGATCTCTTCATTAGAAATAACATGACCCATAAAAGTTACAATGTTCAACCAGAATTTGCATTTATAAAATTTGGCATATAATTATTGCTTCTTTAAGGTCTTTAACATGACCCAAAGGTGATCAATCTGATCTACCTCTCTCTTACAGTACACCAAAATATAATCTATGAACACAATGATGAATAAGTCAGAAAACAGATAGAAGACCCTATTCATCAAATTCACGAATGTCATTGGGGCATTGGTCAACCCAAAAGACATAATGAGAAACTCAAAATGCCTATACCGAGTATGGAAAGCAATCTTAGGGCTATCATCCTCCCTAATTTTTAATTGATAATGCCCGGATTGAAAATCTATTTTGGAGAAAAACTTCGGACCCTGTAACTGATCAAACAAGTCATCTATTATTGGCTGAGGATACTTGTTCTTTACCATTACCTTATTCAACTACCGGTAATCAACACACATCAAAGAGAACCATCCTTCTTTCACACTAAACACCGGTGTACCCCATAGAGATGCACTTGGACAGATGAAACCTTATCTAAGAGATCTTTTAGTTTCTCCTTTAGCTCCTTCATCTCAGCTGGAGCCATTCTATACATGCGAATAAAAATTGGATGAGTGTTCGAAACAGGGACAAACCCAAACTCAGTATCCCTATCTGGAGGAACACCAGGGAGGTCATTAGGGAAGACCTCAGGAAATTCATTTACCAACGGGATAGAATAAAAAGAAGGACCCTTCGAGTTAAAATCTTTAACCTAGAATAAATGATAGAGACAACCCTTGGAGATCAATCTTCGAGATCTAAGAAATGATATGAACTTTCCTTTAGGAACTAGGGAATCACACTTCACTCAATAATCGACTGATTAGGGAAATTAAAGACAACCTTGTTGGTCCGACAATTTAGAGATCATATAGTACGAGTACAACAAATCCATCCCCAATATGATATCAAAATCCATCATATCTAATTCAAACACATCCACTATAGTTTCATTACTACCAACAGATACCACACACCCCCTATAGACTCTTCTAGCAATCATAGAGTCACCTATCGGGGTAGAAATAGAAAAAAGGGTCAAAACACACTCCGAACAAAAACCAAAATGCACAACCACAAATGGGGTCACATAAGTAAGAGTGGATCCCAGATTAAGTAAATAGTACATATCATAATATCAGACAATGCCCCGGACTCCTGATGAGTAGTGAGAGCATAAAGACAGTTTCAATAAGTGCCAGAACTAGACGGTACACCCTTTGGTGCTGGAGTTGAAGAAGATGCAATATGAACCTTGTTTTCCTCAGAGGTAACCTTACCAAGTTTCTATGCATATGCCCTAAATGATCACAGTTGAGTCACCTTCCCTTCTCTTAACATAGAAACCCCGATGTAAATGACCACAAAATCTACAAGGAGGATATAATGAAGCTGACTAAGCTCAACTAGCCTGAGATTAGGCACCTTGTGCCTTAAAGTTATCACCACCACAGAAATGCCTATTACCCAATGAACTTGGGTAAAGAGCACTTGTCATCAAGTAAGACCCAGAATTGCCCCACTTTTTCTTGGGCCCTTACCACAATCTCTTCCACTCTGCTGTTGGTCACCACCTTACTCAGAATACCTAAACTTCTTTACCAACTTTTCTCTTAACTCAACCTACTTCTTTTTCTCTTTCTCTACCTATTGCATATGCACAACCAACCTAGAGATATCCATGATTAACAAGGCAGATTTATACTTAAGCATCAACTCATGAGATAATCCCAAAGCAAACTTTCTCATCCGAGCCCTCAAACTAGAAACCAACTCCGTAGCATAGCGCGAAAATAGGTGAAAATTTAAGGCATATCCTTGACCGACATCTTACCGTTCTTCAGATTAAAAAACTCTTTTACCTCGCTTCCCTCAACTCCCAAGGAAAAAATGGTCCAGAAAAGCATTGGAGAAGTCCTCCTATGGTAATGACTCAGTATTGGCACCCATTGCTTGATCCCATTCCTCGTACCATTGGTACATCATATCCTTCAGCTGATAGGAGGCAAAATCTACACCCTCCACATTCGTGGCATGGATAATATGAAAGATATTTTGTATCTCATCCAAAAAAAGTTAAGGATCTTCCCATAAAGGTCAAAGAATTAAACCTTATGAATTGACCATCCCCTGTGGCCTTAGAAGAAGGAGTAACAGGAATACCACACTCAGATTGAGTAGCTACAAATTGTGCCAACATATAGATGGACGTACGAAACTCAACGTTCATTTCTTTAGCTTAAGGAGTCTGAGATGGACTAGAGAAAGCTGTTAGAACTCTAGAACAATCCAAAACTGGACCCCTAGACTGAGTATGGATCACATGAGTAGCACATGTCCCATCAACATTATCTCCAATTTGGACAAAGGAGTTTTTGTGAACTTCAGATCATCGAGGAATGATCCAAAAAGCGAACAAACAAAAATTTGAGAAGAATTAAGGACTTAGACTGCATAGATTGAAAATAGAACACAAAAAAGAGAAACATTTCTAAAAACTTTGTTGCCTCTCCCTTATGAGTGTGGCACGCTACACACCCTTAAAAGATACTCTACTCAACACGTCTTTGGGGACTCCCAATTGACCATTAATATAGGGTTCTGATACCAATGTAAAATAACCCAAACCAGGGCCTAGTCGTGTTGGCTGCCACAAGCTCAACTGGGATCGAAGACTATCCTAATACCCAACCCTAACCACCCTACACCAGATGTCAAGTAAATTCTAATTATATAATATAACAAGATAGAATAATCATAAATAAAATACAGTCAAATAGTGTCAGCCCCAATACCAATACTAATGCCAAGGATGATACCAATACCGAAACTGACCATTCCAACCCAAAGTAGTCTCACAAAGCCTCTACCAAAAATAAAAACAACACCTGTTTGGGACATGCCCCCAACTATAGCCAAAATACAAAGTCTAAAAAACAACAAAAGTATGTAGAGAAGTCCGTAACATGAAATGGATCCTTTTAGAGTATGGAAGCTTACCACTTTAATCTAATACAAAGTTATCTCCGAATTCAAGTCACTAAAAAAGAGGAGTGGTATGGCTGGTTCCTACATTGCTTAGGAATATAGCCCACGAAGATGGGTTAGCGGGTGAACGCTAGCATGTACTCAGGAATAAGGATAAAATAATGCCAATATTTAAAACCAAGTAAATATCCATACGTAATCATATCCATACATATATATATAATTCATGCCGGGAAAGAGAACAAGGCTTAGCATAACTATAGAACAATTAACCTAGTTTTGTGTAGCTTTACCATCATAATCCACCCATAGGCTATATGGGTCCAGTGTTATCCCTTGAATAGGCCCCAGTGCATGTAGACTCACGAATCAAAGATATCACAGGGGCTGAGGATTCCCATGTACACTTTTCCTTCCATTGTACATATATACAAGTATAAACTTAAGGGATTCCCATGTACCCCCCAAGTATAAGGTCGCCATGACCAAACCTCATGTCGTAAAATATGAGTTTCCAGTCTTCGTCCATCGGACTTACACCTTCACGATAAGCTATCACAACCTACTATTATTTCCCAATTAAAACCATTAGCACATAACCAACCAACCAATTCCAGAAGTTATTAACCAAGGTTTTATGAATTTGTATCATCATACAGACTATAACTTGCAAGCAATGTCATTATCCAACACTTTAGGGGATTCCCATGTACCCCATAGGATTTCCAATCAATCAAAACCATGACCACCAGGACTTTTAAAATTATTTAATTAAATCAATCTAATTTAGGTTCCATTACCATATTATACAATGCAAAGTTTTCCATTAAAGTCAAACTATATCACAAAACAATTCTCATAGGCATTTTATCAAACATGTTGAGGGCATATAATTTCCAAAACCAAAACCATAAACCAATTGAACATTCACATACAACCACATGTTCAAACCAACATTATAACATGTAAAATATAAATAAAACAGGGGAAACCATTAACCAACTATTAGCAACCAAAACTCCAAACATATATTTCAAAACCAACATAAACCCACTATAATATCATGAAAACCATTCATTAAAACATGTAATTAGTTGACCTAACAATGCTGGAGGAGTAACATGCCTTATATATCAAAAAAGACAGAGAGAAGCCACCCTTGAGAGCCTTAATTGACCGCTTTGAAGAAACCCTAGCCTTTTTTAACCTAAGTGCTTGAGAGAGATTTGAGAGTATTTTAGGAGTGTTTTGATCTTTCAAACTGAAGAATGAGGGACCAATTAATGTTATAGGATATGGGTTTTAAGGGTTTTGGGGTCGAAAATATCTAAAATATCCTTAACTTATAAGCTGAAAAATGAGCACAGGAGGGTACGACCACACCACCCAAACCGTACCCAAAGTATATGAGTGGTACCCACCACTTATACCTTAGGCAAGAACTTAGACTCTAACACTATCCAATATACGACTACAAGAGCCAACTCATATCCATAACATATGATTGGTACTCTTAAATCATACCCTAGGAAGAATCATCTAGGCTAGATATAGGATATCATATAATTTGGCACTATACTTCTCATACCCTAACATAAGATGAGTATGTTTCCTTCTCATAATATGGCCAGTAAACAACCAAACCACACTGATAATCATACAAGTTGAGGAACCTAAACCGTACCCATATTATACGACTAGTAAGCATAAGTCGTATGATGTTCAAAATGCCCAAACTCAGGAAAATTCTAAGGGCAGAAACACAAGGTATTTCTAGAACCCTAAGACCCCCTAGTGTACCATCCCTATCAAGTGGAGGCACTAATCTGATCCGATAAGAAGTCTAAATTAAAGGCTTAATTAACTTACACTGAGGAAACTCATGGCAAAATGACCAGTAACCCCGCAGTTATAACATACCCCAAGCACTCTTCTCTATCTAGATGTCTGATAGATTTGGAATTACTACCCCGACTTAATAATCCTAATTGAATACCTTTTTGTACCTAAACACTACTCTAACCACTAGAACTATTATAACCAAGTTAAATATCTGAAGTGAGCATGGACTATCTGACTATACTGACCCTGATACTTAGAAGGCTGCTACTGGGGTTACTTATCGTGAAATCCTCAACTTGTAAACTTTGAAATATTGTGGCTCCCTCTGTAACTACCTTGGTAATGATGTATCTTATCACTGCCACTTGGGCCTCATGATACATATCTACTATAGAATAAACATGCTCAGCTATCTTATAAAAAGACTTCCCTAAAGTAACCAAACTTTGTGTAGCCCTTCAAAGTAATAATCTCAATACCCTAACAAAGCATTGAATCCACTCATACACCATAGGCAGAATCATAGTGGCATGTTTGGACAATCCATGGAATCTCACCTCGTACTCAGCCACAAATATAAAACCTAATCTCATTATTGTATACATATCAAGAAGACGCTTATGCATGCTGTGAGGCATATACTTCTCTAAGAAAGCATCAGAGAATTGAGTCCAAGTCACTTGTAGGGATCCAGCAAGCATGGAATCAAGATAACCTCTCCACTACCTCCTCACTGCTATGTCTAACTGATAAATAACAAAGTCTACTCCTTGTGACTCAACCAACCCTAAATTTTATAACCTCTTCTCGTAATTATATAGGAACTCATAAGCATCCTTTCCTGGGTCCTGATAACTAACTAACCCCTATAACTGTACCAATATATCTCAAAGAACCAAAGAGGATATAAAACTGGAAGGAGCCTGTGCTGCCCCTAGCCTACTTACTGCTGTGGCAGAATACTTGGAGCTCTCTCAGTCTCAGAAGCTATGACAAGATCAGGTGGTGTATCCTTTGACTAATCTTGCACTAACACTGCTGCTCTATCCTATCTCCAACCTCAAGGTCGACCTAGAACCTTAATCAAAACTCTAGTAGCGGGATCAAGGTCCCGATCCTTGGCTTTTACGCCCCATATCCTAGCTATTTGTATAAATATTGAACTAATAAAATTAAAACCAACTCAGACCCAACACACGAAAATGGATCAACAAAATAAGATTATTTCCTAAAAATGCTCTATAGCCTCCCGAAGATAGGATACTGATGTCTCTGTATTAATCGCAGGACTCTACTAAATATTGGCTCTAACACCAATAATACCAGTGAAACCTAGGCTCTGATACCAAGATATTACGACATGATTTCTCAGGTCATGAAGGTGACTCATAATGTCGTCTAGCTTATCCCACCAATAGGTAAGCCAAGCCATAGGCCAAAATAATAGGTAATGAGTGAAGCTAGAAAAGGACTACATATATTAATTACAATAGCAATAATAAGTGATAGATAGAAAGGAACCATAAATAATTTATAAAAATGAGAGTAAGAGAGGAAAAATACCAAATATATAAATGAATCCCTCTCAAGACCTACTAAGGTCGGTACTAGAGCCACTACTAAAAGATACCAAGAGTACTAGATAGAATTCAAAATATACATAATATGTACAAATAGTTTTGAGTATAAAAGACTAAACTTGAATAGATAGAGGAGGATCAGCCTCAGACGACAACAAGATACCCTGCTCTGAATCAGTATTGAAAGGTAGGAACCACATCAACGCCGAATGCTAGTGCTCGAATCGATATTAGGGAAACATACAAAAGTGTAGTATTGATACCAATGCAATGGGTACTCAGTAGGCATCATCATCTAACTGATTTCAATATAGGAAAAGTATAATTACAATGCGAGGGTGTGATCTAAGTCAATTGTAAAAAGGTAAGCAGTTATCTAGCTATGCAAAGCGATAAAGAAATAAATATAAGCGATATAGAAAATATATAATGCAGTAATAATAGACAAATCAAACATTACTTAATTGATCGCCATAAGCCCGCTAGGAACACTGAAGAAGATAATTAACCCAATTGTACCCCATAAGATGGTGGGACACACAAGAAGTAATTAATAAAAATAAACATAAATAACCTACAACTGAACCCCATCCCATGAAATGATAGTAGCCATCGAGATATACACCGGGATTGAACCGGCACCAATGGGTAGTAACGAGAGGCCAGACACCGAGCTCGAACTGATAATGATGTATAATAATAAGAGGCCTTATACAAAATTCAAATAAAAAATAGTGGGTAATAATGAAAGGCCACATATATATTATATATAACAAAACTCATAATCAAATGCCGAACTTGAATCGGAACTCAATGGAACCACAACTCCCAAAATAATAGTAATCAGTATCAAAACTCCTAAATCACCATACCTAGATGTCGGAATCAAATTGGAACTCATAGTAACCATGCCTAACTGTAAAAGTAAAACTCCAATCCATACCATAAACAATGCCAAAGTGGTTTCAAAATTCACAATTAATGATAGGAAAAGCATATGTTGAACCTAAACTAAAACTAAAATACATTAAATTAATCATCACATATCTTAATTACAAAGGGACAGTCAAATGAGTTTCTTAGTTCAATGTAGTCTTCAAGGTTTCACAACTTAATTCCATATCCTAAAGTGATAGATGCTATATTAAATCGAAAGATAATATACCAAAATTTACTAGAACAGGGCCCTAACATGATAATAGAGCATGGTATATATATAAAATGGTACACAAACTACAATTACTTTTCCAAAACTAGCATAATAGTACACAATTACCATAAATAAGCTCAATCAAAAGGTAGGGTAAGCCTAGCTTAACTGGACGCCAAAGCTAAAATATCTTTCCATGAAGCCTCCAAATAGTACCACTAGAACCCGAGCTTGGATATATTGATATACGTCAAAGCTTTTTCTAATTATATTTTAATGTTGGACATATACATGTATATGCTGTAGAATTGAAATTTAGTGTAATGTCTAGGCTTTTAGGCCCTTGAAAATTTTCTGAGTTCTGAGCTTACTGCCTTGGATATAACTCACCCTATGAGTCATAAGGTATCTTGACGGGTCTTGTGACCCTAGTCATTAGGTGTCCTATAAATGGTGTTTGAGTTTCTATCTTAGGTACAACTTGGGTACACAAGTCATAAAGACCCCTGACAAGGCTTTGGAATAGACTCATAATCAAATCAAAAATTAAGTGTCTCACTATAAGCCATAAGGACTTGTTATGAGTTGTTGGGTGCAAATCGTAGGATGTCCAGTATTTACCCAATTAGGTTCTGTTTTGACTATGACTATACCCTACGAGTTATAGGGTCCCATTATGAGTCATGCCATTGAGTTGTAAGGTCAGTAGTGTATGGTTCCTTGGTAGGTCTATCTTGGTTATAACTTTTGGTGATGAGTGGTAAGGAACGACTATGAGTTCGCGCTTGACCCATAGTCAATGGTGGCACTTTTTCAGCCTTTAAGTTAAGGGCATTATGGACATTTTCCCTCTTACCCAAATTAAAACCCACATCTTATAACCTCTTTAGAGTGTCATTAGCAATTAGAAACAAATCAAGTAACTTATTAAACACTCCAAAAGGCTCTCTAAATTTCCTCAAGAAAGTCAAGCTAGGGTTTCATCAAGTTTGTCATCTAAAGGATCAAAGGTTGATTTCTCTCCAAATTTCTTAGTATTTAAGGCATGTTACTCTTCCTTCATTGTTAATTATTAAAAGAACATGTTTTAAAGTATTTTTCATGAGATATTTATGTTGGTTTTATAATAAGTATTGAGGGTTTTGAATGCTTGTTGTTGAATAATGTTTTCTCATGGTTTACATATGATTTTTCATACTTTAATTATGGTTTTGAACTTGTGGGTGAATGGGAATAGTGAAGGAACTAAGGAATTTGTGGTTTTACCAAATTTGTGACTTTCGATATGGTTATGACACCAACCCCATAGTATGGAATTGGTTTTTAAATATGAGAAATGTGGGAATTTGTAAAATTGAACTATTGAACTATGATGTTGAATTGAACCTTATGGATTTCTGTTTTCACAAACTAATGCCTAATTCAACCAAAGGGGTTGTGAATTGTCCCAATTGATGTAATTATTTTGGCAGGTTGTTATTACCTTGCAAGTATAGTTGGTATAATGATACAAACATTACATCCCGTAATGTAAAAGATGATTCAACGAATGGAAATGTGTGATACTTATTTTAATTAGGATTTAATAAGGTATGTGTATCTAAATCATGAAAGTGGAGGTCTGAGTGATCGATACTGAAAAATACATTTGCTGATATGGGGGTCAAAGTAACCAGGGAGGTTTGAGTTCCCTTCATTATTATTTCATGATTAAGGAGGTTTGAGTCCTTTGTAAATCATTACATGATTAGGTGTTTGAATCACCTTAGTATATAATTAGGAGGTTTGAGTCTCCCGTGCATATATATGAGATTATTCTCCGATTCGTTCGACTACACACGCTGGAGCCCGATCGGGAGAAGAGACCTAGGGCCCATATAGCCCGTGGGTAAATGTTATGATGGTTGAGCTACACAACCCAAATGTTTTAAAATGCATGTTAAGCCTTATTACCTATATCGGCATGTGATATATATATATATACATGTGTGTATATGAATTTGATTATGTGCATTGATTTTGAATGATTTTGAAACTATTGATTATGACGTTATATTATCTTTATCCCTGAGTTACATGCTAACACTTTAATTGCTCACCATTTTTGGATATTGTATCCCCATGCGATGCAGGAATTGGTCACTCCTACTCAGTGACTAGGATTCAGGATCATCTCGTGAGTTGACATTGAAGTGGTGAGCTTCCATACTTTGGAAATCTACATTTCATGTTTTGGTTTCTTATGTCTTTCTTCGTTTATAATTATTGTTGGCTATAGTCGGAGGCATGTCCCGACAGTTTATTGATATTCAATTTTTGGTTCCTTGTTTAGAAGGCTTTGGGTGGTATTGTTCGGTTGTTTCGTCGATTATAACATGCTTTGAATTTCTTTAATCTTATTGCACAATATCTTGTTCTATGTTTAGAATTCATCCGACCTTAGGGGATGTGGGTTTGGGTTGGTTAGGTGTAGGGGGTGATATCCGGTCCACCTGAGACTTGAGATACCCATCACAGCTAGGCCCTGGTTTGGATCGTGACATTTAGATAAAGGGGTAAAGATTATTCTTGGAATGTTTTGCACCTATATACTGAGGAAAACACACAGTCACAAACACACACAAAAACATATATATATATATGTGTGTGTGTGTGTAAGCTCGCTAACAATTCAATATCATATCTTAGAACTACTTAGAAACCTATATATATTCCTTACCAATTATAGAACAATTAGGCAAAAAACTTATAGGTTATAGAATTCCCACCCTAATATGCACTATGATTTTGCACGTAAAGGTGGAGGTGGCAACACCCCAACCCTAAAATGTTATTCATTAAGTATGTACTCAAATATTGCATAGGGTCGTGGTAAAATAAATATAATATTTTGAATATACCATAATTAGTAAGAAATATTTCTAATAAAATCTCTATTATATAATACTAATATTTTAACATTTATATTTTCTATCTCCGCGTAAAATATTAATAGACCATAAAAGTTATTATAAGGTAATATAAATATAGCCTAACTTAAAGAATTTTATCAATACAAAAGGTTTTTTTGAAAGGTAATAATTATATTTCTACCAAATGTCAATTTACATTAAATATTCCACAACATATTTCGTATTACTAAAATTCTCAAATGAATCGCTCAAAAATTGAAGCAAGCCATAAATAACTTGGGACTGTTATTGAAAAGATCTAGACACCAAAAATGTATGAAAATAAGAAAAATGACCGTGACGGTCATTACAATATCCACTACTAAAAGGACTTTCGTCCGCGAAAGTAAAGGATAAATAAATACCTAAAGGCTCAAACAATTAGGGATATTGGGCGTGCATATCACACTTGGTGTCCTAAGTAGCCTCCTCAATAGGACGGTGATGCCACTGAACTTTAACTATGGGAATGTCTATCGAGCGCAATCGCCTAACATCTTTGGCCAAAACAGACATTGGTTCCTCTACAAATGCCAACATCTCGTCTAATTGAAGTGAGTCCTACCGAAGCACGTGCGACTTATCTAGAATATATTATCATAACATAGATACATGGCACATCAGGTGAATGGATGAGAATGCAAGAGGCAATATCAACAAATAAGCTACCTCCACAGCTGTCTGCAGGATATCAAAGAGCCCAATAAATCTGGGGCTAACTTTTCCCTTCCTTCAAAACTTTATCATGCCTTTCATGGGTGATACTAGCAGGAGGATTCCGTCACAAACTTCAAATCTCAATGGATGATGTCTACGGTTAGCATAACTTCTCTATCTACTTTGAGCTACTCAAAGCCTGTCCTAAATCACTCAAACTTAATCCAATGACTCATAAAGCAAATCTGTACAAAGAGGCCTAGCCTTACAAGTCTCAAACCAACCAATATGAGATTAACATTGTATACCATATAATGCCTCAAGTGGAGCCATTTGAATATTCGAGTGAAAGCTATTATTATATGCAAACTATGCCAAAGGTAAAAATTGATCCCACTGACCCCCAAAATCCAACAACAAGTACGAAACATGTTCTCCAAGACCTGAATAGTTTGCACTAACTGCCCCTCTATTTGGAGATTAAATGCAGTGCTAAGATCAACCTAGGTGCCTAACTTCCCCAGAAACGTATTCCAGAAGCTAGAAGTGAACTTAGAGCCTCAGTCTGAAATAATGGACATAAGTACCCCATGTAAGCGAACCACCTCCTAAATGAAAACACAATTTAACCTCTCGGCATTGTAAGAAACTTGAATGGTTATAAAATATGTAGACTTGGTCAATCAATCTATGATGAACCAAATGCTATCAAAACCACAGGAGGTGTGAGGCAACCTACCTACGATATCCATTGTAACTCGCTCCCACTTCCACTCGGGAATAGGTAGCTACTGAAGCAATCTACCAGGTCTCTGATTCTCAGCCTTTACCTAGTGACAACCAAAGTATCGAGCCATATATCCTGCTATGTTTCTCTGCATACCACTCTACTAATAATATTGCCTTTAACCCCTATACATATTAGCTGTCCCAGGGTGAAAGAAGTATCAGAAGCTATAAGCCTCATAAAGAATCAACTATATCAAATATCTACTTTATGAAACATAAATACGACCATCAAACCTCAGGACACCCTCAGAATATAGGGTAGCACACCGAGACTCACCTCTTAACACCCACTCTCGAATGCTATAGAGTCCTTTATCCTACAAGTGACGATTACAAATCTACTCTAAAAAGGAAGATATGGCCTCAACACTAGCAATGATCCTCTGAGGCTCAGAAATATCTAGAGGAACTATTAAGTTTCCTAATGACTGGATGTCCAAACCCAACGATCATTGAGAAATTAAAATAAAGGCTAAGCTAACCATACTCACTGAATTCTGATTTAAGGCATCCTCTACCACATTTACCTTGCCCTGATGGTAGAGAATAGAGATATCATAGTCCTATGGCAACTCAATCTACCTGTGCTTCCTTAAATTATACTCCTTCTAGGTCATAATATACTAAAGACTATGATGATCAATAAATATCTCATAGTGAACCCCATAAAAATAATGTCTCTAAATCCTAAGCACAAAAGCTATTGCTACCAACTCTAAGTTATGAGTAGGGTAATTTCACTCATGATCCTTCAGCTGCCTTAATGCATATGCAATAACATAGCCTTACTGCACCAGAACACACCCAAACTAACACCAGATACATCACAATAAATTATAAAACCCTCTACCTCAACTGAAAGAGCTAAAATAAGAGTTAAAGTAAGCAAATCCTTAAGCTTCAGAAAGCTCGCCTCATAATTTGCAAGCCACTAAAATGGAACCTCCTTCCGGTTTAATTTAGTCATAGAGGCTGCCATAAATGAAAAACCCTCAACAAAATATCTATAGTAACTTGCCAACCCAACAAAACTATGAACCTCAAAAGGTGATGGAGGCCTAGAACAACTACGAATAGCCTTAGTCTTTGTCAAATCCACCATAATACCACCCTTGGACACTACGTGCCCTAAGAAAGCTACAGACTCAAGCTAGAACTCACACTTTGAGAACTTGGCATAAACCCAATGATCTCTTAAAGTGTACAACATAGTACTCAAATGATGCTCATGCTCCTTCACACTCCTCAAAAATACCAGAATATCATCAATACACACTATTATAAAGAAGTCCAGATACGACCTGAACATACAATTCATCAGATCCATAAAATTTATCAGGCCATTGGTCAAACCAAAGGACATCACCAAGAACTCATAATAACTGTAACAAGTCTTGAAGGTTGTCTTAGGGATGTCCACAACCCAATCACTCAACGGATGGTAACTTGACCTCAAATCTATCTTAGAAAATACTGCTGCACCCTGAAGCTGGTCAAATAAATCATCAATACGAGGCACATGATACTTATTCTTCATAGTCTCCTTATTCAACTGCCTATAGTCGATACACATATGCATAGACCCATTCTTTTTCTTCACAAATAGAATTAGAGCACCCCAAGGCAATACTCATGGTCTGATAAAACCCTTATCTAAAAGATCCTAAAGCTAACTATTTAACTCTTTCAACTCAGCAGGAGCCATAAAAATAGGTCGGGTTCCTAACTTGAGGTTTATAATAAACTCTATATCATGCTCAGGAGGAAGGCCAGGTAGGTCAGTCAAAAATATATTAGGAAACTCAAAAAAATAGGGACGGAGTCAAACCATGAACTCTCAGCAATAACATCTCAAATATATGCAAGAAATGACTCACAACCCCTTAATATTAGTCTCTCGATTCGGAAGTATGAAATAATCCCCGTCGGCTCATGGCTAACAGAACCCTACCATAAACTGGGGGTACGCCAGGCAAGGTTAAGGTGAAAATCTTAGCAAAACAATCCAAGACCACATAGTAAGGAGATAGTCACTCCATGCCTAGAATCTCGTCAAAATCTACTATATCTAGGACAATGAGATTAATCTGAGTATCAAACTCTGGTACAATCACCAAATAAGATTTATATACCTGATCCACGACTAATAAATCATCCACAGAGGTATCTATATACAATGGAACAGATAAGGACACTGAACATAAACCCAGTCGTGATGCAAAATAAGCAAAAATATATAAAAATTTGTAACCAGGATTAAATAAAGCAGAAGCTAGCTGATGGCATATGAAAATAATACCTGTGATCACAACATCTGAAGCCTCAACCTTTGATCTACCTAGTACAACATGCATATGGCCCTTTCCACTACTGGACTTAGTGCCTGCCCGACCACCTATCAAACCTCCCTATGGACCACCTCTAGAACACTAGGGACCACCCCTATAACCCTGTGCACTACTCCTACCTAATGGAGACACTAATCTGATCAAATATGCAGTCTAAACTGAAGGCTCAATCACTAAAACACCCTAGGTTTTGAGTCTTCTACTAATCATATGACTCACTATGCGAGCCTAATGGCAAAATTATAGGTCAGGTGACCTATCTCAAATATTGGATAGCATTTTATGGGTGAGTTTCTGGTATGGTTATAGTTTAGTGCGTACATATCGTATGGTTCAAGATGGGTTGGTTGGTTGATCCTTTATTTAATCTAAAATTTGTTAACTTAACTTGGATTTGAGTACGAGTGGATCACTAAGAGTCATGAGTGTAGGGCATGAGTAGTATAGTCCAACTCGTATGTTGGACAGTGTCCAACCATTTAAAATTCTATTATGGGTACGGGTTAAGGGTACTTGTAGTATGCTTGGGTATGAGTTGGTCTTGGTGGTCGTATAGTGGATAGTTTTTGGGTCTAAGTGGCTTTCTAGGGTACGAGTGATGGGTACGACTCATATTTTAGGGTACGATTTAGGTGGGGTATTTATATCAACCAGCGAGAATTCTTTTACATATTAAGTTAGGGGTATTCTGGCTATTTCCCCTTTTAATTCATCATGACCCCACAACCAAAAACCCTATTAGGACTTCATTTACCCTATTATTCTAATCTTAAACACTCAAAAACTCTCTTAAATCTCTCTCAAGCTCTTGGGTCAAGCAAAGGGTAGGGTTTCCTTCAACGTGATTAATTAAAGCTCTAAAGGGTGATTTATCTCCGTATTCTTGATAAGATAAGACATGTTGCTCCTCCCTAATTGTTAGTTCAACTAAATTCATGTTTTAATGAAAGGTTTTCATGATTTAACTATGGGTAATTTTTGGTTTTGAATTATATGTTGGGGGTTTTGGTTGTAAATGGTTGGATATTGATTTCCCATGTTTTACTTATGGTTTTCATACCATAATAGTGGTTTGAAAATGTGGTTGCATGGGAATGATCAATTGGTATTTGGTTTTGGTTTTGGAAACTATATGCCCTCAATATGTTTGATAAAATGCATATGAGAATGCTTTTATTACATAGTTGGACTTTCATTGAAAACTTTGCATGGTATAATATTGTAATGGAACCTAAATTGGTTAAATGGTTTTAATGGTTAAATTTTAAGGCCTTGGTGTCCATGGATTTGATTAAAAACCTTGTGGGGTAAACGGGAATCCCCCAAGTAAATTTAATAATGGAATCTACAGGGTACATAAGAATCCCCTAAGTGATTGGCTAAGGACATTGCTTCAAGGCTATGGTCAGTATGACGATACCACTTCTTATATCCTTGATAAATAATATATGGAATTTGTGGTTTTTTAATGTGCTAATGGTTTTAATTAAAAAATAATTATGGGTTGCGATAACTAACTGTGAAGGTGTGATTCTAATAGACGGACACTAGAAACTCATGTTTGCTGACATAAGGATTGGTCATGGCGATCATATACTTTTAGAGTACACAGGAATAACTTAATTTATACTTGTAAATATGTATCATGGAGGGTGAAGGGTACACAAGAATCCCCTACCCCTATGATATCTCTAGTTTGTGTAGCTACATACACTGGGCCCATTTAGGAGATAACACTGGACCCATATACCTCGTGGGTGGTTCTAGGATAATTAACCTACACATACCCAATTTAATAATTTTAAAGTCATGCTAAACCCAATTCCCTATCCCGACATGGATTATATGTATATGTGTGTGTGTGCATGTTTGGATATGAATTCATATGGTTATTTACTTTGTTCCAAAGGTTGGAATTATATTACCCTTATTTTGAGTGAATTCTTGTATTCACCTTTTAACCCATCTTCAAGAGTTGTATCCCCACATAATGTAGGAACCAACCATACTACTCCTGCTGCTCAGTGATTGAATTCGGGAATAACTTTGAGTTGGATTAAAATGGTGAGCTTCCATACTATGGAAGGATCTATTTTATGTTATGGTCTTGTCATCATACTTTGGTTATTTCTTAGACTTTGGTTTTGTCTATGGTCGAGGGCATGCCCCAATCGAATACTATTTTACTTTTGGATAGAGGCTTTGTGAGACTATTATAGGCTGGTATGGGTGATATCGGAATTGGTGTCAGCCTTGACATTGGTATTGATGTTATGGTTGATACTGGTTGATTGTATTTGATTTATGATTGTTCCATTTTGTTATGTTATATATATATATATATATGTTTAGAATTCATCCGACTTAAGATGTAAGACAGTTATATTGGGTACTGGGGTGGTCTTGGGTCCTGATTGGGCTTGAGGCACCCAAAATAACTAGGATAGGGTTCGAGTTATGTCAGATTAGTATCAGAGCCCTATACTCATGGTCAATTAGGAGTCCACAAAGTCATACTGAGTAGAGTCTCTTTTAAAGGTGTGTTGTGCGCCATACTCATAACGAGAGGCTACAAGGCAATTAGGAATATTTCTCTTTCTTGTGTTTTATTTTCAAGTATTGGAGTCTAAGTCCTAGAATCTTCTCTAATTCCCATTTGTTTACTTTTCATATCATGCCTTGGCGATCTAAAGTTCACTAAAACTCCTTTGTCCCAACTAGGGACAATGTTGATAGGACACACCTTACTCATGGGATCCATACTCAGTCTAAGGGTTTAGTTTGGATCATTCTAGAGTTCCACCATTTCTCTCTAGTCCTTCTCAGACTCTTTGGTTAATGTGATAAAGGTTGTGTTTTGTCAGTCTATTCATATTTTGGTATAGTTGGTAGCTACTCAGTTTGAGCATGGTGTACTTGTTACTCCAGCTTCTAAGGACACAAGGGTTGGGCAATTCATGATGTTGAATCCTCTGACTTTTACAAGTTCTATAGTAGAGGAGGATCCTCAGGATTTTCTCAATAAGATGAAAAAGATTTTCAGTGTTATGCTTTCCATAAATGTGGAAGGGGTAAAGTTTGCAGCCTACCAGTAGAAAGATGTGGCGTACCAATGGTTCAAGGAGTGGGATTAGGCAAGGGGTTATACTGATGAATCATCACTATGGGTGGATTTCTCTAATGCATTTCTAGACCATTTTTTTACTTAGGAGTTGAGGGAAGTAAAAGCAAAGAATTTTGGTAATTTCAAGCAAGAGAAGATATAGGTCAAGAAGTATGCCTTGAAGTTTTCACCAGTTGTCTTGGTATGCTCCGAAGATGGTGTCTTATATGAGGGCCTCAATGAGAAAGTTTGCTTTGGGTCTATCTAGTGAGTTGATCCTTAAAAGTAAGGCTGCCTTGCTGATTAAGGAGATGGATATCTCTAGGTTAGTTGTGTATATACAATAAGTAGAGGAAAAAAAAAAGCTAGACAAAATAGGGGAATGTCAGGGCAAGAATTTTAGGTTCACTGAGCAGGGTGGTGGCCAACAACTGAGTGGCAGGTATGGTAGTAAGTAGCCTAAGAAGAAGTTGGACAATTATGGGTCCTACTCGACGACTAGTTCTCCCTACCCAAAACCATTGGGTGAAAGGTATTTCTATGGTAGAAAAAACTTTAGGTCACAGGGTGCCCAATCTCAAGCTAGTGGGGCTCAGTCGGCTCTATCATGTTCTCCCTATAGGTTCTGTTACCATCTGCATAGGGGTTTCTGTGAAGAAAAAAGTGGCAAGTGTATGCTTAGAAACTATCTTATTGGTAAGTTTGCCTTTGGGGCAAATAAGGTTATGGTTGCTTCGTGTTTAGTTCCAGCACCAAAGGGTGAACCATCTAGTTCTGGCACTTATTGGAACCATCTTTATACTCACACTACCCGACAGAAGTTTGAGGCATCGACTAATGTCGTGACTGGTATGTTGCAATTCTTTTCTCACGATGTATATTATTTACTTGATTTGGGGTCCACTCTATCTTATGTGACCCTCTTTGTGGATATGAATTTCGATTTTGGTCCTGCATATGTTCAGACCCTTTTTCTTTTTCTACCCCAATAGGTGACTCTGTGATTGCTAAGCTAGTCTATAGGGGGTGTGTGGTATCTGTTGGTAGTAAAAAGACTTTGGTGGATTTGTATGAATCACATATGGTGTATTTCAATGTTATTGTGGGGATTGATTGGTTGTACTCGTGCTATGCATCCTTAGATTGTCGAACCTGTAGGGTTGTCTTTAAATTCCCCAAAGAGTTGGTTATTAAGTGGGAAGATGGTTCCCTAGCTCCTAGGGAGAAGTTTATATCATATCTTAGAGCTTGGAGGTTAATATCCAAAGGGTGTCTCTATTATTTGGTCTGGGTTAAAGATTCTAACTTGGAGGGTCCTTCTTTTCATTCGATTTTGGTAGTAAATGAATTTCCTGAGGTTTTACTTGATGACCTTTTTGGTATTCCTTAGAATAGGGAAATTGAGTTTGGGATTGATCTTGTTTTAGACACTCATCCAATTTCTATTCACCCTTATAGAATAGCTCCGGCTGAGTTAAAAAAGCTTAAAGAGCAATTAAAGGATCTTTTGGGTAAGGGTTTCATTCATCCTAGTGTATTCTCATGGGGTGCACCAGTGTTGTTCGTGTGTAAGAAGGTTGGTTCCCTTTGAATGTGTATTGATTACCTATATTTGAATAAGGTAACAGTAAGGAATAAGTAACCTCTTTCAAGGATATATGACTTATTTGATCAGTTGCAGGGTGCTAAATTATTTTCTAAGATTGATCTTCGATTCGGTTATCATCATCTTAAGATTAGGGAGGTGGATATCCCTAAGATAGCTTTTTGTACCCAATATGTGCATTTTGAGTTGTTGGTGATGTCATTTGGTTTGACCAATGCCTCAGTAACATTCATGGAATTGATGAATAGGGTCTTCAGTTAGTTTCTGGACTCATTCATCATTGTATTTATAGAAGACATTTTGGTGTAATTTATGATTGAGATGGATCATGCCAATCAACTCCATGTGGTGTTGCAAACATTGAAGGAGCAGTAATTATATGCCAAATTCTCTAAATGTAAGTTCTAGTTGAACATTGTCACTTTTTTGGGTTATATCATTTTTAGTAAAGGGATCATGGTAGATCCACAGAAGATTGTTATGGTTAAGAAGTAGCCTTGACCCATGACTCCAACAGATATTCGAACCTTGTTGGGTTTAGCGAGATACCATAAGAGGTTTGTGGAAAGCTTTTCTTCTATAGTTGCCCCGTTGACTAAGTTGACTCAGAAGGAGGTAAAGTTCTTATGGTCTGATGCTTGTGAGAGTAGTTTTGAGAAGCTAAAGGATAATTTAACTTTGTCTTTGGTTTTGACTTTGCCTAACAGCACTAATGGTTTTGTAGTTTACTTTGATGCATCATGTGTAGGACTTCGTTGTGTTCAGATGTAGCATGGTAAGGTGATAGCCTATGATTCTAGGTAGTTGAAGGTACATGAGAGGAATTATCCTACTCATGATTTAGAGTAGTTAGTTGTGGCTTTTGTATTGAAAATTTGGCATCACTATTTGTATGGGGTTCACATGGATATCTTCTCAGATCATAAAAGCCTACAGTATGTGTTCACTTAAAAAAATCTTAACCTCAGGCAAAGAAGATTGCTTGAGCTTCTCAAGGACTATGACATGAGTCTTCACTACCATCTAGGTAAAGCTAATGTAGTTGCTAATGCTCTTAGAAGGTTATCTATGAGGGTTATAGCTCATGTGGATAAGAAGCAGGAGTTGCTGAAGGACATTCACCATTTGGCTAACCTTGAAGTTCGTCTCTTAGAATCTAAGGATGGTGGGGTATTTGTTCAGAAAGTGGCGCAGTTGTCTCTGGGCGCTGAAATCAATAAAAAAAAGATGTTAGATCCTATCTTGTTAAGGATCAATGGTGATATTGGTGGGAAGAAGGTAATGGCCTTCAAGGTTAGTGGCGATAGTACTTTGCTATACCAAGAGAGGTTATGTGTTGCCGACATCGATGGTTTATGAAAAGGATCATGGATGAGGCATAGGAATTGCGCAATGTTGTTTATCCTAGTTCGACAAAGATATCTCATTACCTTAAGGAGATGTATTGGTGGAATGGTATAAAGAGGGATGTGGCTGATTTTATGGCCATATGCATGGTGTGTCAAAGTGAAAGTTGAGCACATGAGGCCCGAAGGATTATATCAAGAAATTGAATTTCCTGAATAGAAATGGGAAGTGATCAATATGGATTTCGTTACTAGTCTTTCTCGGTCTTAGAATTAGTTTGATTCGGTTTGGATCATCGTGGATAGGATGACAAAGTCAGCTTACTTTTTGTCTGTGTGCACCAACTTTTTGGCTGAGGATTATGCAAGGTTGTATCTTCATGAGATTATGAAGATGCATGGGGTTCCTATCTCCATCATCTCTGATCGTGGCATATAGTTTACATCTTACTTTTGAAAGTTGTTTCAATAAGGTTTAGGGCCCAATGTGAGTCTAAGTACTGCCTTTCACACACAGTTGAATGGGCAGGTAGAAAGGACTATTCAGACGTTAGAGGATATGGTTCATGCATGTGTGATTGACTATGGTGGTAGTTAGGTTGAGCATTTGTCTCTTATAGAGTTTGCCTATAATAATAGCTACAGCTCTAGCACTGGGATGGCTCCATTTGAAACCTTGTATGGTAGAAGATATAGATCTCCTATTGGGTGGTTTGAGGCTATCCAAAGTCGCAAAAATTCCTATGTAGATGTAAGATAAAGAGAGTTAGAGTTTGAAGTTTGGGATAAGGTATTCTTAAAGGTATCTCCCATGAAGGGAGTGATATGATTTGGTAAGAGAAAGCTCAGCCCTCGGTATGTAGGTCTTTACTTGGTTTTGTGAAGGATTGGTAAGGTTGCATAGGAGTTGGAGTTGCCTTTTTGTTTGAACTCCATTCATCCAGTGTTCCATGTTTGTATGTTGAGAAAGTGTATGGGCGATCCTTCTCAAATCAGGCCTGTTAGATATATTGGTATCTTCGATTCTTTTTCTTATGAGAAGGTCCCGGTTGAGATCTTGGATCAACAGGTTCATCGGTTGTGAACTAAGGATGTAGCTTTGGTTCTATGAAGGAACCTCAAGGTTGAAGAAGCTACTTGGGAAGAATAAGAGGACATGAAGTCCAAGTATCTATTCCTATTTCCTGCTCCAGGAATTTATGCGGAAGGTATGTTTTCCTTATCATACTTTTTTTTCAAACTTTGTTAAAGAAAAAATTGAATACATTGCATCTTTGTTTAAAAACTCAGTTAAAGGTTGGAATAGGAGTATTGGAGGTTTAAATCATGCTTGTTCTTTCTTGTTCCATCATACGAGGATGAATGATCCAAGTGGGGGAGACTTGAAACACCTTGGGTTCTAGTCTTTGGGAAATTTCTTAGGTTTTGAGTCTTCTGTTGAACATACGACTCACCATATAAGCCGTATGAAGAAGGTATGGGTCAGGTGACCCATCTTGTATGTTGGCCAGTTTTTGGTGGGTAAGTTTTTGGTGTGGTTATGGTTTGGTAGGTGCGGATCATATGGTTGGTGATGGGCTGGTTGGTTGATCTTTTACTTAATCTGAAATTTGGCACTTAACTTGGATATGAGTACTATCGTGATGATAGGGAATGAATGGTATAGTCCAACTCGTATGTTGGACAGTGTCCAACCCCTCTTGATTCTGTTATGGGGTATGGGTTAAGGGTACTTTTCATATGCTCGGGTACAAGTTAGTCTTTGTGGTTGTATAATGGACAGTGTTGGGGTCCAAGTGGCTGCTTAGGGTATGAGTGGTGGGTACCACTCATATATTAAGGTATGGTTTGGGTGGGGTAGTCGTACCGACCTGTGGGAATTCTTTTACACTTTAAATTGGTGGTATTTTTGACATATCCCCTCTTAAACCATCTTGACCCATAATCTAAAACCCTATTGGGACTTCATTTACCCTATTATTCTAATATTAAACACCCAAAAACTCTCTCAAGCTCTTGGGTTAAGCAAAGGCTAGGGTTTTCTTCAAGGTGGTCATTAAAGGCTCTAAATGATGATTTCTCTCCATCTTCTTTGTAATCTAAGGCATGTTACTCCTCCCTAATTGTTATTTCAACTAAATTCATGATTGAATGAATGGTTTTCAAGATTTAATTATAGGTATTGTTTGGTTTGGAATTATATGTTGGGGGTTTTGGCTGTAAATGGTTGAATATTGATTTCCCATGTTTTACTTGTGGTTTTATATTATATTGGTGGTTTGAATATATGGTTGCATAGGAATGGTCAATTGGTACTTGGTTTTGGTTTTTGAAACTATATGCCCTCAACTTGTTTGATAAAATGCCTATGAGAATGCTTTTATTTCAAAGTTGGACTTTCATTAAAAACTTTGCATGGTATAATATGGTAACGGAAACTAAATTGGTTAAATGGTTTTAATGGCTAAATTATAAGGCCTTGGTGCCCATGGATTTTATTAAAAACCTTGTGGGGTACACGTGAATCCCCCAAGTGAATCTAATAATGAAACCTACGGGGTACATGGGAATCCACTAAGTGATTGTCTAAGGACATTGCTTGCAAGCTATAGTCGGGATGACGATACCATTTTTTATAGCCTTGGTTAATAGTACATAAAATTGGGGGTTTGGTTGGGTGCTCATGGATTTAATTGGGAAATAATGGTGGGTTGTGATAGCTAACCATAAAGGTGTGAGTCCAATAGATGGACTTTGGAAACTCATGTTTGTCGAGATGAGGATTGGTCATGGAGACCATATATTTGTGAGGTACATCGGAATCCCCTAAATTATACTTATATATATGTATCATGGAGGGTGAAGGGTACACAGAAATCCCCTACTCCTATGATATCTACGGTTAGTGCACCTACATGCACTTGGGCCCGTGTAGAGGTAACACTGAACCCATATATCCTGTGAGTGGTTCTAATATGATTAAGCTACACATAACCAGGTTAATGATTTTAAAGGCATGCTAAACCCGATTACCTGTCCCAAAATGGATTATATATGTATATATATATATGTATAGATGCGAATGCATATGGTTATTTACTCGATTTCAAATGTTGGCATTATTTTACCCTTATCCTGAGTGCATGCTAGCATTCACCCACTAACCTACCTTCGGGGTTGTATCCCTACATGATGCAGGAATCGGCCATACTACTACTCTTGCTTAGTGATTGGATTCTGGAATAGCTTAGAGTTGGATTGAAGTGGTGAGTTTCCATACTCCAAAAATCTGTATATCATGTTATGGTCTTGTCATCATAATTTAGTTATTTCTTAGATTTTGTTTTTGGCTATGGTCGGGGGCATGTCCCAATCGAATACTGTTTTACTTTTGGATAAAGGCTTTATGAGACTACTATGGGCTAGTATGGGCTGTGTCGGCATTAGTGTCATCCTTGACATTAGTATTGGTGTTATGGTTGATACCGGTTGACTGTAGTTGATTTATGATTGTTCCATTTTGTTATGTTATATATATATGTTTAGAATTCATCTGACTTAAGATGTAGGGAGGTTATGGTTGGGTATTTGGGGTAGTCTTCGGTCCTGGTTGGGCTTAAGGCACCTGACATGACTAGGCCTGGGTTTAGGTCATGTCAATCATCCTACACTGAGGACACTCATAGGAAAAGTGACCAATAACCCTACAGTCATAACATATCCCGAACACCCTACTCTATCACCCTGCTCTGAATTAGTACTTAAAGGTAGGAACCATGTCAACGCCGTAGACTGCTACTGCTCAGATATGTATCAAGGAAAATATACAAATGTGTAGTAATAGTACCAATGCAACGGGTACTCAGAAAGCATCATCAGCCAACTGAGCTCAATTTAGGAAAAGTATAACTAAAATATAAGGGTGTAATCTAAGTCAATAGTAAAAAGGTAAACAGTTGTTAAGCTATCCAAATGCTATAAAGGTATAAATATAAGCAATACAAAAAATAAATAATGCAGTGATAACAGAAAATCAAACATAACCTAACTGGGCCCTATAAGCCTGCTAAGCACACTAAAAAAGACAATTAACCCAACCGTACCCCTATAAGCCGGTGGCCACACAAGAAGTAATTAATGAAAATAAACATAAATAATCCGTATCTGAACTCAATCCCATGAAATCATAGTAGTTATCTAGATATACACCGAGCTTGAACCGGAACCAATGGGTAGTAACAAGAGGTCAGATGCCGAACTTGAACCGATAGTGATGGATAATAATAAGAGGCCATACATAATTCAAACTAGAAATAATGGGTAATAATAAGAGGCCACATATATATGATATACAATAGAATTCATAATCAGATGCAGGACTCGAAGCAGAACTTAGCGGAACCACAACTCCCAGAACAACAGTAATTAATATCAAAAGTCCTAAATCACCATACCCAGATGCCGAACTCAAACTAGAACTCATAGTAACCATACCCAACTAAAAAATTAAAAATTCAAACCATACCATAACTAATGCCAAAGTGGTACAAAAATTTATAATCAATGACAAGAATAAAATATATATTGAACCTAAACTGAAACTAAAGTAAGTTTCATTAATCATTCACATATCTTAATCATAAAGGGACAAATTCAAGGTTTTGCAACTGAATTCCATGTCCTAAACTGATAGATGCTATATCATATCAAAATATAAGATACTAAAATTTACTAGAATGAGTTCCTAACCTGATAAATAGGGCATGATAAATATATCAAATGGTACACAAACTACAATTGCTTATCCGAAACTAACATAATAGTAAACAATTATCGTAAATAATCTTAACCTAAAGGTAGGGTGAGTCTAGCCTACCTGGAAGCCAAAGCTAAATTATTTTTTTGCGAAGCCTCCGAATAGTGCCACTAAAACTCGAGCTTGGATATCTTGATGTACATCAAAGATTTTTATACTCAAATTTTATTTTAATGTTGGATATATACATGTATATATTGTAGAGTTGAAATTTAGATAAAAGGGTAATGATTTTTCTTGGAAATTTTTGCACTTACATACTGAGGAACACATACACATATATAGGTAAGTACACTGACAGATAATTCAATGTCATATCCAAACACTACTTAGCAATCTATGTATATTCCTTGCCAATTATAGAATAATTAAGCAAAACATTTATAGGTGTCAGAATTTCCACCCTAATAAGTACTTTGATTTTGCATGTAAAGGTGGATATGGTAATATGATACAAGAATAATCACGGATATGGACTTATGAGAGTGCGTATTGGATCCAAGACTTGGTGTGTGCAATTAAAGATCCAAAGAGGACCTAATTATGCACCAAAACTTTCCAAACACTACACTTGGGCTACACTTAATGGGAACCTCATAATTAAGGGCCTTTTGGTCATTTTAACATCTATTTCTTATGTACTATATAAGGAATGTTGTAGGGTTTATTTAAGGGGATTTTGGAAGATGTTGTAAGTCATAAGACACCAAGAATTACAAGTCCTCCCTTCTCTTTATGAGGCAACCTAAAACTTGGACAAAAAACTAGTGTGGATTCACTAGTGATGGTATTTTCTTAGAAACATCGCTGCTCGAGAGGTGGAATCCAATCTTGTGTCACGTAAGAGATAGTTTTATGTTGCTTGTAGTGTTAAGGGTCCAAGAGTGGAATATATTCTTGGATTCTTAAGATAACATCTTCATTTGTCTATCTTCCTATCCTTTACATTCTTGTCATCTTGTAGTAGTGTGTACCTTGTGTTGTAATCGTGTATTTTTTTGTTCTTGTTTTTTAAACTATGTCTCTTATTGTTTCTATTTTATTGTTCTTGTTTCTTCATCTTATAATTATAATCTTAGCTTGTTTCCTTCCTTTTTGGTGTGATAAAACACCTTGTTCACCTCTTTATTGTTGTGGTTGTGTTTTCCTAAGACTAGATCTCCAAAAGGGTTCTTGGTTTTGGACCAATTTGTGGACTGTTTTGTGCATTTCTCGTGTTTCCATTATTTTTTTTATATCATTTGGTATCAAATCATGGCTTGATTTTATTCCCACAAGATCAATCTTGCGCTTGAGAGTTGAAAAATAAAAAAAAAGTGTTGAAAACTGAAAAATTCAGAAAAATAGCAATCCGTCCATTGTTGTTGTCTTGGCCGAAATTGTTGTCTTGTGGTATTTTTGGCCGAGATTTGTTCTTGATTTTAGATCTAGGATTCTTTCACTTGTCTTGTGTGTTTGTAGTGTTAGCATTGTTCTTCACTAACACTTTGAGTCGATCGTAGTTTAAGCCTTGTTGTGATATTGTTGTTGTGAACATTGTTGTGGTCGTGTATTGTTGATCTTGTTGTTATGGCTTTGAAGTTGGCCGTTTGAATATTGTTGTAGTTCTTGGTGGATGTTTTTGTTTTTCTTTAAGTTCTTCACAACCTTCATCTCTTGCTTAAACCAAAATACAATACTAAAGAGCCTTCCCGTTTGTTGGTGATTTTGTTGTTGGCCTTGTTGTTGTTCTTGGAAGATTGTTGTTGGTTGTTCTTATTGTGGTTGTTGTGTTTTTAAAGTTATTCAACATATTCATCACCTTGTAAATGTTAAAGTGAACTTAGATCTTCGAAAGGTAAAATACAAGGTGAGGAACTTGTTTAGTCTTGAAAGACCCCCAACCACCAAAAGGCTTTACATCACTTCTCCACCACTTTTCCATAAAACAAGGGTCCATGTTTTAAGGAGGAGTACAAGTCTAGTCAAAGACTTTTGAGTATTAAAATTTGAATTGAAAATGAAGCTCCAAAGACTAGTTTGTATTTCCCTCCATTGAACAATTTCCACCAAAGTCCAAATTGTAAAGTTGATCAAGACTTTCAAATTTGGAAAATAAAATTGTTGAGAACCGAGGCCAATCAAGGACTGCCGCATCACCAATTACTGTTTACACAACATATTTTAAGCTCACATTTTGATATTTTAGTTTCATTTTGTGTCTTTAATTTCATTTGTTGATTCCAATACTAATTTACAAGCTATAGATTGTAAATTAGTTTTGAAACCGTTCTTCGTGTTAAGTTTACTTTGTCTGTTTTAATTATTTTGATTCTTGTAATACGCCCTTGTGAATTTTCCTTACTCTTTGGAGTCATTATAAATGTTGGGTTCACCTCTCAACATCTTTTGGAGTACAAGAAAGCTTACAACATTTGTGAGATCAAGTGTGAGGGATCCGAGAGACAAGAAATAAAAGGAGAGAGTGAGGATATTTTTCTACAGCTAACGTATCTTTGTTTTGCAGGTAACTTTTTGGCCAAAATGGAAACCATTTTGGCCCACCTTGATGCTATTTCTCGAGACATGGCTAGGGCAAATACGGGTCTTGAAAAGTTAGGCTCGGATATGTCAACTATACTTGAGAGGTTGGATCGAGTGGAGATTCGAAGGAACTCTAGTGTTTCTACTCCCCAAAACTTTACCTAACATGATCAACCCTCCAAGACCACCCCAAATGACATAGACATAAGGCAAGCCACCAAATGTTCTCAAACCTGAGACCTACATTGGTCAATCCCTCATTCATTCGATCAAGTCCAACAAAAAGGGGTTGGAAGCAAAATCCCTCCCGTCCAAGATCCACAACCAAAGCTCCACTTTACCAAATCAATCCTCTCTACCAAAAATCCACATCACCAAAGCCGACATATCCATGTAGAGAAGAAAGATAGAAAGGAACATGACAGATATGGAGTCTACGTTTATGCTTGTATGATGGTAGGAGACTTATTTCAGATGAGATTGAAGAAAAGGATCAAGATGGAGAAGAAGCCAAGGTTCAAAATGAAGATGTTGGTCGAGACTTATGTTATTGAGCTCTTGAGTTCCTCATGCTTTTGCGAACTATTTTGTACGATCTCATTTTTTGTGGGCTATTTTGAGTGGGTTCTTTTGAAGTGGCCAATTGAATGAGGTGAAGCCATGAATTTATGGGCAAATTCTTCTCAAGATGGAGGGGATGATATAAGAATAATCATGGATATTGACTTATGAGAGTGCATGTAGGATCCAAGACTTGGTGTGTGCAATTAAAGAGCCAAAAAGGACCTAATTATGCACCAAAATCGTCCAAACACTACACTTGGGCTACACTTGATGGGCACCTCACACTTGGATGTCCATTGTATACCCTAAATGGTTGCTGGTTGACTATGATTGGACCCTACGAATCGTAGGGTCCCATTATGAGTCATATAGGTTTTGAGTTGTAAGGTCAATAGATTATGAGTAACTTGGAGACTGTCTTGGCTACGACTTGTGGTGACCATCGTAATGAGTCTATACGATTTGTATTATGACCTGTGGTCACTGAAGACTAAATTTTAGTTTTTAAACTGAGGGCTCTTTGAACAATTCCCTTCTCACCCAATTAAAACCCTACGTTCATAAAGCACTTAAAAAGGGTTATTTCTCATTCATAATGTACTTAAACTCTCCCAAAGCTCTCTTAAATTCTTTTAGGTAGCCATACTTAGGGTTTTTAAGAAGTAGGTCATCCGAGGGATCAAGGGTCGAATTCTTTCCATGAAACTTGGTATTTCAGACATGTTACTCTTCCTTAATTATTAATTTGTTAAAAACATGAGTTTTAAAAAGTTGTTCATATGGTATTCAAGTTGGTATTGAAAACATAGGTTGTGGGTCTTGAACAATTATGTTTATGTGATGTTTCATGTTTTTTCGTACATAGGTTATGTTTAAATGTTGGTTTTAAAATTGATGCATGGGAATCTTAAATGAACTAGGGATTGTGATTCCCCAAACTTGTGACCTTTGAAGTAGTTATGACCCCAAACCCATATTGTGAAATCGGTTTTGAATATGAAAAAGTATGCATATTGAACTACTACATAATGTGAAATGTCAATGAAGCATAATGATTTTTGAATTAAACCTTAAAGGGTTGTGCAATTCCCCAATCCAATGTGTAATTAAACCAAATGGGATAATGATTTTCCCCCAAATGATAGTAAATGGTGTGGCATGTTAAAGTTACTTTACAATTGTAGTTGGTATGACGATACCAACAATGCATTCCTAAATATATATCATGGTTAAATAAATGATAATGTATGTGCTAATTTTTTTAATTGGGCTTTAATGAGGGTTGTGTATATAATTCATGAAAGTGGAGGCCTTGAAGGACCAGTATTGGAAATCGTAGTTACCGACATGGGAGAGTCTATATGACCGGGTGGTTTGAGTCTCCCTTATTATTATCATTTAATTGGGAGGTTTGATTCCCCTACATCATATAACATGATTTAGAGCACATGTCACCTTAACATGCTGGAGGTTACAGTCTTTTATGGTGCATATGTATACCCTCTAGTTCGTGCGGTCACATGTACTAAGACCTTACTATATGAGAGAGAGTTGGTCCCATATTGATACAAGCATGAAGAGCACAAAAAGGTATAAGGTATTATCAAAGCTTCAAGTTGCGGATTGAAGACCTTTTGGAGCCTTTTCAAACCCTTGCTTAAGTGAAGAAAGGAGGAGGGATCTTACACTCCATAGGCGCACCCTTCATTAAGGGCATGATAGACTTTTTACACATTAAAATAACACTCCATGATTGCCTTTCCTAAAGCCCTTCATTAAGGGCATTTGAGTCATTATCTTGTAATAGTATAAATAGACACCTTAGCTCTTATTTTCCTGAGTTTTGACATAATGAATTGAGTGGATTTTTATATTGTAATCTTAGTGTTAGATTGTAGTATTCCTATTCTCCTTAAGAGAGAAAAAACCAAAATTGAATATTGAATGCAATCGAAAGAGGATTTCACTTGTGTTGGATATTTGGCAAGAAAGGTGTGCTTGAGGGAGTGCGAGTCCTTTGGGTCACCTAAGAGAGTGGTTTAAGCTTACATTGGTGATGTGTGTTTGAAGGTTTGATACACCTTATAGTGCCATTCATTGGTGAAAGTTAGGGTCTCTCTACTATCTTTACTTTATTCATCTCTTCTTCATCTCTTTTCTTCTAAGTGTGTTTTCCTTTTTATTGTAGTTGCTGTTTTTTTGTTCCTTATGTGTCCATTTTCGATTTTTAGCCTTCCTTTAATGTATTATTTGGTATCAAAGCCTTGGTTAGGGTTGTTTCAACATCCCTAAATCTTGGTTTTAGTGTTCATATTAAGAAAATCTCAACAAAAAAACAGTCAAAACCAAAGATAAATTAAAAAAATGGTGTTTAGTATTGTCTTGTGTTAGATCCAAATTTAGAACTTTAGATATACACAATTTTACTTTGTTTTTGATGTTTGTTGTACTAGATCCTTGCTCTCTATTACCTAGGGAGTCTAGATCTACTTTTAGAGTGAAGTTTGGTTGAGTTTGAGCTTATATCCACCATGGCTATGGAGTTTTGAAGATTTTTGAGCTAGATCCGAAATTATCTTGGTGATTTGGACGAGTTTTGAGGCTGATTTTTAGTTGGTTGAGTTTGTTTTGGCCCAAGGAACCTAGATCTACAAAAAAACCATATTTAGGGTTCATTTGCTTGTTGGTCAAACTTGGTCAACACTTGAATATTCATCTTGTTCATCCATGATCTTCATATCTTAGTGAAGAAGAATATTCAAAGGTGTTGTTTGATCCAAAAGAGGGAAGAAAGATAGTGAAAAAGTTGTTAGTCCAAAATGCAAATTACAAGAATATTCCTTTCTTCCAAAAGGAGGAGGGGACAAGGGGACAACAAAGTACACTTACAAGTACGGGGGGGGGGGGGGGGGGACCATTTCATTTCAATTTCAATTGGAGGCTTGAAAGAGCTCTAATTTGCCTTCTTACCCCCTCAAATCCGAAACTCTCCTTCCCAAAGGGTGATATTTGGCCGAAATAAGACTTGGGGAAATTGAAAAATTTGAAAAGTGACAACCAACCACATAGTGCCACGTCATCACTTGTGATCAACGAAATTCATCTCTAAAATTAGATTTTCTTAGTTTCACCTCTTTGATTCTAGTTTCTTTTAATCTAATTCAAACACTAATTAGCAAGATAGTAAGTACCTACTAGTTTCATAATTAGTCTAGAGTTCGTTTATTTTATGTCTTCTGTTTTTGTGTGCCTTTTCTTATTTTTAATTCATAGTAGTTTGTTCATTCAAGTCCGTACATTACTTTATTTGAGTCATTTCAAACAAAGATCGATTCTGGACCAAAGCTTCTCACCACTCAAGTAATTTGCCAAGTATTGCCAATTATCCGACACTTGTGAGGTCAAGTGTGAGGTGAGATTGAGTATGAGTGAAGTGAGGCTTTATTTGAACTAACGTGTTTATCCGTTTTTTAGGTTTTCCTTTTTATTTTTTTGGATTTTGTTAGGTACATTTGAGATGGAATCTGAGGGTACCATATCTCAACCTTTGGGTAATGATGTTTTGGGAGCCTTAAAGGCTCACTTTGAGGCCTTTGGCTGAGATATGAAGGGTTATATGGATGCTATGAGGAAATACATAAAGGGTGATATGGATGCTATGAGAAGTGAAATGGAATCCTTGACATATGGTATGATTAGAATGAAAGCAAGGGTTGATAGATTATATCCACCAAAACCTGCACAAAACTCCATGCAATAACTCTAAATCCAAAACCATCATCAACCAAATCCAATGCCTACTTCCCAAGATCCACTAAACCAAAATCACCCCACCCAAGTACAAGGAGTGAAAGAGTTAGAATCCAAAGAGAGTGAGGTCAAGACTCAAGATAGAGAGAAAATGGATGGTGAAGTATAAGAAGAATGTAAAGGGAAAGGGGGGGTCTCAGATTGTGAGAAAGAAAAGGGGAAGGCAACTTTATTTGTAGGACTTACCCACAGATGTCCATTGTTACTCCCTAATACAAATGCTAGAACTTTTCCTAGCACTAATTCTTATTATTTCCAAGTTCAAGTTCCTAAGTTATCAATGAATAATCAACAACGAGTTTTGCACAAAAATAACCTAAAGGCACCCTTGTCCAAGAACTCCAAAGGAGTGGACTTTCGTATCCCAAACTGAGGTATCATTGCTACTCCTTACATTCCCTTGACCTTAAATTATTATTATATGATTTCTTGTGAAATGGTCACGGGTTGGGGTGAAGAAGATGTACATGTTCCCTTTCTTACTAGCTCATTAGTTGTGAACAATGATCAACTTACTCTTAAGGCTATCCATACACTTCTTTGAGCTTGAAATGTTGTGATGTACCCTCTAGTGTGTTGTTTTTGGGTTTTTTTGACATAGGGGTGCATGATTCTTCTCTTAATAACTCTCTTAATTTTTATCATAATCAATGTGCTCCTATGTATAGTCCACTAATTGAATATGTGAATTGTAGAATTGAAAGCCTTCAAGTTGGTGCTCATTCTTGTAATGTTGATCATGATATGAAACTTGACCCCTTGAGCTTGTGTGATGAAAACCGTGCCACTAGTCTTGTTCATGATAATTATTTGTTTGGCAAACTTGTGAATAAAGGTGTTCTTATTCCTAGGAGGGGATTTTTAGACCACAACCCTTTAGTCTTGAATGATAACTTTCTCGTAAGGGTGATAGTTTTTGGTAATTGTGAACATGATTGTCTAGTAAAAGGAATGACTAACCTCAAACTATACCCTTGTTTACTACTTCCCTTTGACCCCAAAATACCTTTGAGATATGGGAGGTGTGGTTTCAGTTCATGCTTATTACCTTTTAATGTTGATTCCATTCTCTTTATTTATATCCTTTATGCCAAGATTTTCATTCCAAATACAAAGGATTCATGGATGTATGTTAAATGCAAATCACCTTGAAGTGATGATGTAATTATGGTACTAATGCTAACCCTCCTACCAATAGGGTTGTGTGCTTGTTTTCTTCTCTCTTTGGTTTTGCAAGATATGAATTCGAGGACAAATTCCTTTTAAGATGGAGAGGATGATACAATCATGAAGAGCACAAAAAGGTACAAGGTATTATAAAAGGTTCAAGTTGCGGATTGAAGACTTTTCGGAGCCTTTTCAAAGCCTTGTTCAAGTGAAGAAAGGAAGAGGGATCTTACACTCCATAGGTGCACCCTTCATTAAGGTCATACTGGACTTTTACACATTAAATGACACTCCATAGGCACCTTTCCTAAAGCCCTTCATTAAGGGAATTTGAGTCATTATCTTGTAATAGTATAAATAGACACCTTAGTTCTTATTTTCTTGAGTTTTGACATAATAAATTAAGTGACTTTTTAGATTGTAATCTTAGTGGTAGATTTAGTCTTCTTCTTCTCCTTAAGAGAGATAAAACCGAAATTGAATATTGAATGCAATTAAAAGAGGTTTCACTTGTATTGGATATTTGGTAAGAAAGGTGTGCTTGAGGGAGTATGAATTCCTTTGATTCACCTAAGAGGAAGGTTTGAACTTCTATTGGTGTTGTGTGTTTGAAGGTTTGAAACACCTTCTTGTGCTATTCACTTGGTAGGAGTAAGGTTCTTTCTACCTATCTTTACTTTTATGCAATCTTCTTCTTCATCTTCCTTCTAGTGTGTTATTTTCACTTGAAGTGATTGCTGGTTTTTGATATCTTTACTTACTGGTTTTTGATATCTTTAGTACCAATTTCGTGTTTAGCCTTTCTTTAGGCTATCACATATATCCCGTAGGTGCCTTATTATGTTATGATGGTTGAGATACATAATCCAAGCTAAGGTTTTGAAGTGCATGTTAAGCCTTGTTTTCTCTACCGGTATGTGATATATATATATATATGTACATGTATGTATATACATTTGATTATGTGCATTGGCTTTGAATGATTTTGAAATATTGATCACTATATTATATTATACTTATCCCAGAGTTACATGCTAGTGTTCACCCCACTAACCATCTCCGAATGCTGTAATCCCATGCGATGTAGGCACCGAAGATACTTCTAAGTCTCCTGCATAAAGCTAGGTGGATCATCTTGGTTTGTCGATTCGTTATGGTGAAGTGGTGAGCTTTTATACTTGGAAGACATAGAAGACATAGACATTTCATCAATTTTTATCATAGACTAGAGTTGAGAGTTTCATTATCATTAACATTATCATTTTCATTGTCATTGTCCTGTGTCATAGTCAGGGACATATCACAATCAAGACTGGTTTTTGGTTCTTGTGTTAGAAGGCTTTGATAGTTTACTATGGGATTCGGCGATGTTGGTCGGATATTTTGGCCGATCGATGGTTATCAGTTATAGACATACACTTTATTATTTAAACTTATCTTGTTATATGTTAAAAATTTATCTGACACTAGGGATATTGTGTTTGGTTTGGTTTGGTGCAGAGGGTGATCTATAGTCCACGTGTGACTTAAGATACCTATAAAAGCCAGGCCCTAGTTTTGGTCATGAGAAAGATGGTATCAGAGCCTAGGTATAGTGCCATTGGATGCCCACAAAGTCATGTCAAGTATAGTCTCTTTTATAGTTGTGTAGCTCACCATACTTATGGGGAGAGGTTACGTGGTATTTAAGAATGTTTCCTTTTCTTTTTGTTCTATTTTAAGCTATAGAGTCTAAGGTCTTGAATCTCCTCTAATTTTTGTATGTTTGGTTTTCAGATCATGCCTCCCATAAGATCTAATATTTATGGAAACTTTTCTATCCCGTCTATGAATTTAGACCCAATCGAGGGTTGTTACTTCTGATTGCCTTGAGAGAGCTTCACTGGTTCTCCCTATACCTCCCCAAGTACCCCAGGCCAATGTGTTTAATGCTGAGTTTCACTAATTGATTCAGTTAATTACCCATTTGGAAGCGTGTTTCTTCATTCTTTGAGCCCACTAGAGTTAGCCAATTTATGAGGTTGAGTCCTCCTACTTTCACTGGTTCTCAAGTTAAGAAAGATCCTCAAAATTTCATTGATGAGATAGAAAAGATCTTTTGTGTGATACATGATACTGATATGGAGGGTGTAGAGTTCGCAACTTATCAGTAAAGGATGTGTCATATCAATGGTATGAGGAGTGGCACCAGTCTAGGGGAGATAATGTTGAGTCCACATTATGGGATGATTTCTCTAGTGCTTTTCTTGATCACTTATTTCCTCAGGAGTTGAGGGAGGTGAAGGCTGAGGAATTTATGAATTTGAAATAAGGCAGGATAACAGTAAAAGAGTATTTCTTAAAGTTTCATCAGCTATCGCATCATGCTCCTGAATTGGTGTCTAGCATGGGGGCTAGAATAAGGAAGTTTACCTTTGGGTTATCCTGTGAGTTGATCTTAGAGAGAAAGGCTGCCTTGTTGAACAAGGATACAGATATCTCTATACTTGTGGTCTATATGCAACAAATAGAAGAGGAGGATAAGAAGCATGCTGAGATGAGTGAAAGGTAGAATAAGAAGTTTTGTTATTCAGATCAGGGTGAAGGTTAGTAACAAAGTTGTAGAGAGTGGGAAATCGTCTAAGAAAAAGTAAGGTAATTCTAGTTCCTACTCTACGGCTAGTGCTCTTTATCCAAGGTCATCGGGTGATCGTCGTTCTCAGTATAATAATGGGTTTAGAGCACCAGAAGCCCAACCTCAGGCTAGTGGGGCTCAGTCAGCTCTATCGTATCCTTCTTATAGATTCTGGGGTCTGGTGCACTATGGTGTTTTTGAAAAGAGCAAGAACAAATGGTTTAGATATTGTCAGATTGGTCATATTTAGAGGGATTGTCCTTCTAAGGTTCCTTCTAGGGAAAATAAGATTCCTGTCGCTACTTCATCAGCTCCTACACCAAAAGGTGCTTCTTTTACTTTTTGCTTCGACACTGGTCAGAATCGTCTCTACACTCTTGGCACCCTTGATGTGTTACTGGTACGCTTAAAATCTTCTCCCATGATGTATATTTACTTGATCCTGGGTCTACACTCTCTTATGTGACCCCTTATGCGACTATCTATTTTTGTTTTGATCTTGAATGTATTTTGGACCCCTTCTTATAGTCCACCCGGTGGGTGACTCCACTAAGGCTAAAAGGGTCTATAGAGGTTGTGTGATATCGGTCTATGGTAGAGAGACCTTTGTGGATCTGATAGATTTGGACATGGTGGACTTTGATGTGATTTTATGGATGAATTGGTTGCATTTTTCATGTTATGCATCTCTTGATTATCAGACCTGAAGGTTCAATTTCCATTTACGAGATGAGATGGTAATTCAATGGGAAGGTAGTTCCCTAGTACCTAAAGGAAGGTTCATTTTGTGTCATAGAGCCCAGAAATTGGTTTCAAAAGGGTGCCTCTATCACTTAGTGCCTATTAAGGATTTTAGATTCTAAAGTCCTTGTTTGCAGACTTTTCTGTGGTTTGTGAGTTTCCTGAGGTATTTTTTGATGATATTTTTGGCATTCCTCCCAATAGAGAAATTGATTTTGGAATTGATCTTCTTTCGGACGCTCGTCCTATTTCTATCTCTCCTTACAGAATGGCTCCAGCTGAGTTGAAAAAACTCAAGGAGCAATTGAAAGATCTTCTTGAAAAGGGTTTTATCTACCCTAGTGTGTCTCCATGGGGTGCTCCTATTCTTTTCGTGCGTAAAAATAATGGGTCCCTTGGGATATGTATTGATTACCACCAATTGAATAAGGTGACTGTGAAGAATAAGTATCCCTTTTTGAGGATTGATGATTTGTTCGATCAGCTCTAGGGCGCTAAGTTATTTAATAAGTTTGATCTTTGGTTGGGTTATCATCAGTTGAATATTAGGGAGGGGGATATCCCTAAGACTCCTTATTGAATACGGTATGGTCACTTTGAGTTTTTGGTGATGTCCTTCGATTTGAACAATGCCCTAGTAGCGTTTATGAATCTTATAAATTAGGTTTTTTGTCAGTTTTTGGATTTGTTTGTGATTGTCTTTATCGATGATATTTTCGTATATTCAAAGAGTGAGGTGGATTACGTCGATCACCTTTGCCTTATGTTGCAGACCCTTAAGGAGTAGCAATTGTATGCCAAATTTTCCAAGTGTGAGTTTTGGTTAAATACTTTTACTTATCTGGGATATGTTGTTTCCAGTGAAGGGATCAAGGTGGATCCCTAGAAGGTTTTCGTAGTTAAGAAGTGGCCTAGACCCATGACTCCAATCGATATTTGAAGCTTTTTGGGTTTAGCCGTCTATTTTAGAAGGTTTGTGGAGAGTTTCTCTTCTATTGCTGAGCCGTTGACTAAGTTGACCTAGAAGAAGGTGAAATTCCTGTGGTCTGATGCTTGTGAGGGTAGTTGATAGAAGCTGAAAGATAAGTTGACTTCAACTCCGATCTAGACTCTACCTGAGGGCCCGAATGGTTTTGTTGTCTATTGTGATGCTTCCCGAGTAGGACTGTGTTGTGTGTTGATGCATGATGTGCTATAACAATATAGCACTTTCGATGCTTGAAACTATGAAAATATGCAAGTTTCTGAGGTTGTTTTGATAGATATGATGCATTTTGGGTATGTTTTGCAGGAATCACGTTTTGGATGCTAAGTTCGTGAAAAAGAGGAAAAAACTATTTTTGGATACTTATGGGAGCAATTATAGATGTTCGAGACACTTTTCATCTTATCTGTGATTAAAACATGTGGGCAAATTGAAGAAAAGCTGAAAAGATGACTTCCAACACTTGCTAAGTCAACATGAGGACCACATGTAGTACATGTAGACCGCATGTGGGAAAAGAATGTGTTAGAAGTCCAAAATCCCAAGAGCTAACCTGCAGGATTTTTTGGTCAGGGCACTTGCGGTCACTACTTGCACCCACCCTGTAGGCCGTAAGTAGTACCTGCGCCCAGGGTTAGGCCGCATGTAGGGACCATAAGTAGCCACCAACCCTTTTTCTCCTATTTCATTCAGGCTTTTATTTTAGAGATTCCTCATGTACTAAAAATACCCCTTATATGTTTGTTGTAGTAAAAGTAACACATTCTTGATACTCATAAATATATTTTGATTATGAGATTTGATATTGAAATTATCTTGTATTAACTTCAGTTGATTGATTCAGTTATGGTTTTGAGTTTTTACTTCTTATTATTGTGATTTCATCTTGTGCTTTCAATCATGAATGTTGTTGATTACTTCACAACCACGGGAGGCTAAAAACCCATAGCTAGGATTGTAGAAACCTTGGAGGATTGACGAAGTAGGGGAAATGCTATTGTTGTTCTGAACCAATACCCATGCATGCATTGCTTTAACTTCAATATAATAGTTTTCTTAACAGGTGCACACGTTAGGATCCTGCCTAGATTATTGTTGTTTACTCCAAAAAAAGTATAGTGACTAGGAAAATATAATGACAACAATAATTTGGAGTTTAACTGTCGATCCACGCTACTAGGTTTTATCTATATAAGATGGTTAGATTTCATCTAGTAACTAGAGACTCAAAAGATAATAGTTAACTGGGATCAAGATAAGAGTTAGTAAGGAGACATCCTAAGACTCAAATGGTAAAGGATGAAATCCTTCTATTTGTCTAAAAGACTGTAGAAAACATATAACTTATCGATCCTGCATACAAGGTATCAGGTTGGTTCAATTAAGCACGATAATCCTATGGAGTTAAGAAGCCAGGGGGAATACAATCCTAGTGCTCACCTATGACTGATTATAATCGAAGTTGATATTTGCCACTTGCTCGATATTGCTATTCGAAACAACTTATTTACTTTTCTAGTTCTGCCCATTGATTACATAAAACTAAGAGCCATGAGTGCACGTATTTCTTTAGAATTCGAACCTAACCTTTATTGGATTACTATATTTGATAGCGACTGTTTCATCTTCTGAGAGGTGTAGCTTGGACATCACTAAATTTTGGTGATGTGGCCGGGAAGTACAGTTTTGATTTGTGAATTAAAGTTGTTGTAGTTTACGAGTCTTTTTGTTTTTTCTTAGTTGGGTATACGCTGGTGTATTCATTGCACAAGAAGTAAAGGAAATCCCTTATTCCCAGTGAATCCAAATCTAGAGAGGATCCTACAAATACCTAGTATGATGGTGGAACAGAAAAGAGACGATAATCCTGAAGGGTTTCGTGGTATTGTACCTCCCCCTCTTCCCGAAGGAGTACAAGATATATTTGATTGATATACTGGTGAGCTTTTAGTTTAAGCTAAAAAGAGAGGAGGGCAATGAAATAAACTCAACGGGTAGCTTAGAAGGCAGAGCTAGCTGACCAAAGATAGGAAGCAGAACCGAGCAACTCTCAGTGGAAATTAGAATAGTGCTAGAGGTGCCCGTGTTCAAGTGATCCCAGCATATTAGTATGTGAAGCCATATATAGATGATGAACAAAATCTAGGATACGTTGATCCGACATAGACTGGAGCCATTATTCCTTCTGTTTTACCCCCAGGCATCAAATTTGACATAACGAGAGTAGTGATCCAGCTCATAAATTTAAAGATATATTTGCGGGTCTCCCTACAGATGATGCAAATTTGCACCTTGCTAATTTTATTGGGATAAAAAACTCATACACAAATCCATAGGTGAATCAGGAAGTGCTTAGACTGAGGTTGTTCCCCTTCTTACTCACAGGAGAAGCATCTCAATGGTTAGGGGAACTTCCAAGAGGCTCTATTACTATATGGAATGAGTTGCACAGACAATTCTTAAACCAGTTCTTTTCTCCATCTAGGATATTGCAGCTCAAGGATGAGATTTATAATTTCTGGCAGCTGCAGTTAGAATATATGTATGAAGCAGGGTTCAGGTTCAAAAAGAAGCTGAGTATGGTGCCCAACGATCAGATATCAGGGTTGTGCTTGTTGGAGATACTTTATTGAGCCTTGAACATCAACTACAGAGCCATGAAAGACACCACATGTAGAGCAGCTTTTATGAGACTACGCTGGGAGACAACTTCAGAGATATTGGATCAGATCACGCTTACTAATCGAGGGTGGGAAACTCAGGAAACTGAGAGAGGATTTGACACATATGCTATTAGTGCCTCTTCCAACCAGAAAGTAGCTGATGATTTAGTAGTGTAAGAGATTGCACTGCTAAGAACTCATCTAGGGGTACTGGCAAAGAAGATTGCAGTAATGACTTCTACGAAAGTGGACACAATAGCAGAACACTGTTCAGCTTCCAAACTTTATAAGTCAGAATTAGATGAGGAAGCAAACTATCTAGACCATCAGTTGGCGGGTTTCTGAGCCCAAGGGAAAGGGAACCAAGGTCAAAACTCCTATGACAGATACAGAGACCATAGTAGAGAAGGAGATGGTGACTAGATGAATAAGTATAACTATAGAGAAAAAAGAAATGGGTACATCCCGCCTGGCAGACGAGATACAGAATCAAGAATGTAAAAGATGTTGACTAAGTTGGTTAAGGTCAAGAAAATCAAGAGATCAACCTTAAAGAGATTAAGGACGACATTTCATGGTTGACCCAAAATGTCAAATCTCATTCCACTTCTATCAAGTAGCTGTAGCACTAATTCAAGTAGATGTCAGAAAATCTGAATTAGAGGCAGCATGTACCCTTCCGAGCAATACTATGCTGAATCCAAAAAATGATGGTCACATTTTTTCCTTTACCAAGAGGAGTGGTATTACTACTATGGATCCCCTACTACCTGTTGCAGAAGCTACTATTGATGAGACACCTATTGTGGAGTCCAAAAATGCAACAAGTGGTAATGATCCAGTTTTTAAGGAAAATGGTAAGGGTTCGGTTCTTGAGCAGGAAATAAGACAAATTCTGAGACCGCACCCCCTTTTCCTCAGTGATTGAAGCAAAAAGTGAGAAAGGAAAATTCAAGCAATTTAATAAGATGCTAAAAGAGTTGATCTTGAACATTGTTCTTCTTGATGCATTGGAGCAGATGCCTAGATATGCCAGGTTTATGAAGCAATTGGTCACAATGAATAAATGAGCTACGATTAAGGATGTTGATGGTTTGTACTACTATAGCGCAGTCACCAAGAGGTCTTTGGCTAAAAAAGAGTGAACCCAAAGCATTCACTATACCATGTACTATTGAGTCATCCTGATTTGCCAGAGCCATATCAACTTAAGAGCCAACAAAAATTTAATGTCATTGGCTATATTTAAGCAATTGGGTTTGAACCCTCTGGAACCGACTTCAATGTAGCTATTGATGGATAATCGTAGGGTAAAAAACCTATTGGCATTTTGTTTGATGTGATCGTGAGAGTGCATAATTTCATCTTCCCAACTAACTTTGTCATTCTGGACTGTGAGGTTGATACCGAGATGGCCATTATATTTGGAATACCATTTATGGTAATAGGTAGAGAAATAATTGACATGGATAAAAGAGAGCTGAAATTCAGAGTCAACGGTGAGGGTGCCACCTTCAACATCTAAATCAATGAAATAGCTAACAAATATGAGGGTAGTATTGATGATTGATTGTATTGATGACCTTGGAGGATACCCCTATAGTTATCTTTATGAATTCTAAGTAATAAAGATACCTGTGTTGTGCCGAGATATTAAATCAAGCGCTGTAGGAGAGGCAACCAATGAGCTTGTTGGTAAAGTTTGAGTAACCAACAAAACCATGTCGTGTCGTGATGTTAAATCAAATGTTGAGTGGGAGGCAACCCACTATTTTAGTGTTCAGGCAATCCACTATTTTAGTGTTCACATTTTTGTTGTTCTTATTTTGTAGTTTTTTAGCTTATAGACTTTCCTGGAAAATGGTAAAATTGCTACATTCATCAATTTCCAGGTAAGGGTCAGTGTGATCAACCTATTACGGTCACAAGTCCCACATGGACCAGGTAAGTTGAGCAGTAAATTGAAAAGTTGAAATTTTAAGAATGAAAAATGGAAAGTTCTGGACTTTGGTACCTAATAATACTTATGGGACCATAAACTTAGGTTAAAGGACCATAAGTAGCTAGAAAAATATCAAAAAGCCAAGCTTGGATTTTAGAAAAGCGAGCCAAAATTTTTGGCCCTGCACTTATGCCCTAACAGGCGTAGGTAGCCGCCGTGGCTAGGTCATGAATTTTAATTAAAATTTAGGCCCACTAACATATATTTAATACCTAAAATAGCCCCCATCTATATTTAAACATCCTTAGCCTCATTCCAACTCATTTAAATCGTCAAAACATCACTTGTTTCATTGAGTTCACACTTCCCTCTTAAAATATAAACTAACCCTACACTTAAGTAAAGGCTAAATTGAAACTTGTTTGAGATACCAACTTGTCCTAACACACCAAAAACAAGTTCCAACTTTGTTTTTTCCTTATTTCTTCTTTGTTCACTTTTAAAATTTCATAAAAGAGGTAACTTTCTTTGCTCCTAATGGTTATGTATTGATTTATTTATTATATAACAAGTGATATGTGTGTTCGCATGCAAAATATATAAAATCTATCATGCTTCTATGTAGGAGCCTTGAAGTAGCCTATAATCTTAATGTAAGGCTTTGTTTTGAATTAAATTCTAAAGTTAGGCACCAATGGGAAGTTGAACTTGAATGAATAGAGTAATACCACAAATTGAGCATGTTTAGTTTTCTTTGAAAATCCTGATTCTTGATAGGTGTGTGCATATTGGACTTGTTAGGATTTCAAATATGTTATAGGGGTGTGAAAATTGAGGAAAAATTTAAAATTTTCAACTTTTTAGTTTTTCTTCAACTTTTGCTATCCCTCATTTTTGTTGGAAACTAACGACTAGTTTTTTAGGTACATATGGCATCTAAAGCTGCTAAGAAGAAGAAGGGTAAGATATCTAGGATATGGGATGATTCTCTGAAGCATAGTAATTTAGTAAAGTAGTACCCAATTGAATGAAGTAGAAAGACAGCAGTTGAGGTGACACGTAAAGTTACTAGAGGGAAGATGCGCCAGGATACTCAGGCTATTGCAACTCGGCAAAAGATGAATTCAGCTCAGATTTTACCCTCTAAACTCCTCCACCAGATAATGATGATGATGAGGACAACATAGATTTTGAGTCTACTTCATAGGTTTCAGCTCAGGATCCCCATTTTGAGGAAAGGTCTCGGGATTCATCTAAGGGAACAGAGCAGAAGGTGCCATCAGTGTTTCCCCAATCTGGGGAGGGTACCACCATTCATGTACAAAAGTTAGATGTACCCAAGTCCAAGAAGGGTACAAAACATGCTTCCTTTAAGGCACTAGTTCATAAGAGGCAGAGTCCTACACCCACACATGCCTCGAAGGCACATTTAAGGTGGTGTATAGAGGATGTGCGGGTTGTTTATGATATAGAAAATCATATCTTAGATATTGGAAGGCCTAAGAGGATTATTTATGAGGATCATAGATTGATATATCTTGGCTTAGGAGAGTACCGTAGTTGCAGGCTGAATTCGATCGTTATCAGTTAGAGTAGATGACTAGACCACTCGATTCTTACAACCCGACTATGATACGTGAGTTTTATGCATTATATCAAGCCATGGTATTTATTTCCATCTGCATATTTCAAGGACCAATGAGGTATATGGAGCAACCACAGCTTGATCATATAATTGTTAGAGGGGCTAGAGTTGATCTTTCAGAAGAGACCATCCACCGAGTTATTTTTGGTTCAAATTATATCACTCTCACCTCTACAGTTGAGTGTGACTACATATTGAGAGTCACACCTTATTGATATTTTATGTAGGAAGATGAGTATAGATAAGAACGGGTTAAGATAGCTAGGTGGATAGCCAACTATATTTTACCTTTGGGTGATGATACCATATGGATTGAGGGTCCTGGTGTGATCAAGAAGGCCCCGTTGACTTTTGAGGCCATGTTTTGGTGGTTGCTCACTAGATACCGACTATTCCCCATAGCTTTAGATAATATGATGACTTGGGAGGAAGCAACCCTAGCTGCTAGTATGATAGACGAATATGCTAATAATTTTGTAGCCATTCTCTGGCATAAGATCGATTCTAGAGAATTTAGGAAAATGACTAATTGCCATTCCCTTGAATAATTTAGAGACTATATGATGAGGCTGGTGTACTTGAGATATCGGGAGTAGATAAGAGGGTGATTGTGATGGCTACTGTTCATACAAAGAGTATGAAGGATGTAGCACGTCCAAGCCTTGCTAAAAGATCTAGAGATCCTGCTATAGTACATTAGGCCAAACTGAGGGCCCATCAGTTTCCACAGAGCCTACTGATGAACATAGAGGTGATATGGGTACTAGCGTTGATATTAAGATAGGGGAGAAGAGAGAGGCTTCAAATTTGAGAACTCAAGGTGAGGGGACACCAACCACTTCTTCATTATCCCCGACTTTGACCTTAGAGTTGGTTGACGTATCTTCAAAGCCTACTCGCCCATCTACTATAATTCTTGCTATAGGTATGATTAATATATCTTGAGATTTTTTGTAGAGCTTAGTGGATAGTTAGAGGGCCATTGATGCTCGATTGAGGATTGTAGAGACCGAGATGACTACCTTATATGAGAAGATGAGATCAGGGGTTGGGATTAGATTCAAGCAGGCCGAGGCCAGATGGGAGGCTTCATAGACAGATGCACTGTATGAGCTACGTGTAAATTTTAGACATGTTTTAATGATTTTAAGAGATGGGTTATAACCCGATTTATAGAGACAGATGTGCCAAATCTATCCTAGATAAGGAAGGATTTAGATATATTATGAGTAGAGTATGCTCTCTTACAAAAAGTAATATAGAAGCCACCCTATTATTTAGACCCCCAGTGGTCCATATATCACCTCCGAATGTACCCAGATAGTTTGATTTCTTCATAGAGAATGATAAGGAGGTCCCAATAGTTGGGGCCAAAAGAGGTATATGAGACTTGTAAGATTCTGATATACCATATGACCAGGCCGTTAAAAGGGCCAGACATGATTCGATGGAGACTGTAGTCATTGATAGGCATAGGTCTATAATATAGCAGTGAGTGCATTATCCAGTAGTCCACCAGCACCACTATCGCCTTTGCCAACTAATATACCCCCTTCTGGGGATTATTCTTGACACTAATTCTTAGTGCGTCAAAGGTATGTTCTCAGTTTCCTTTGTTTCATATAATTTTAGTACATTGAGGATAGTGTGTAGTTTTTTAGTTGGGCGTAGGAGATACCATAGCCACCGTGGGCTTTTATTGTTTTGCTTATTTTTTTGTCAGTAACGGTATGGTTGTAGAACTAGCATATCTAGGATAACTTGTGTCGTATTGTGTTTTGTTTTGTGTTGTGTTGTATTTTTATGTAATTAGGAGACTTTTAAGTATTTAGGGCAGTAGTCATGTGTTGATTGATTTTTCATACCCCTCCAAAAATTTGTGTTGTAAAACTGTGTGAATATATATATATGTGTGAAACTGGGACCAAGATAAGGGTTAGTAAGGAGACATACTGAGACTCAAAAGGTAAAAGGTGAAATCTTTCTACTCATCCAAAAAACTATAGAAGGTACATAACTTATCGATTCT